>NC_090325.1:195486509-195793861 GCF_035084215.1 Heptranchias perlo | reverse complement strand
TCCCAGTGGGGAAGCTGCACTCGATGGGACTGCCAGTAGGGCCGGAGATTACAGCACTGTTGCCCTGATTCTCTGACCTGCTCTCCCTGTCTAGGGTTGCCAGGGGCTCTGTTGTGTGTGGAAGTGAATTTTGAGGCTGGTTGTTACAGCGTTTGTCTTGATTTTTGTTCACGGTCAGCGTTCAGTTGCTCAGGAGGCTTTACGCTAAGTGTTTTTGCCACTCCTGTTTATTTGCAACTTTCGCAGTATTAGCACAACGGATCAGAAAAGTTCACACCGTTCACTTGGTCAGACAGCTTGGTACAAGTTGAGTTTATTGGTCTGATATGACATTGTGAGGCAGGAAACATTAATGTGACTGCTTTTTGGTTGACATTCATTTGGGGGGTAAATTTTGACTTTGTATGATAGTGTAAAACATACGAACGTACAAAATCCCCGGGCCAGAAAAGACCAGCTGGTCCATCAAGCCTGTCCCACACCACGATGGCCAGAACATCGTGACTAAACACCTCCTCCCTCCCCTGACCTCCGCCCCCCACACCCATCCCCGCAGCCATGTAACCTTCTGGGAGAGGCAAGAAAACAGAAAAGACCCAGGGCCAAAAGGGAAAAATACTCTGGAAAATTCCTCTCCGACCCCCCTCAGCCGATCGAAAACCAGTCCAAGAGATCACACGGACCAAGAGTTATCTGTAAAGACACTTACCTTCTATACGATGTGATCTCTGCCCCAGTCAGGAACTGGTCCAGCTCCCTCTTGAAGGTGAGCAGAGAGTCGGCACCGACCACACCAGCCGGCAACACATTCCAGAGGCTCTCCGGGAAAAGAGGAACCGCCCAACATCCAGGCTATTCCCACTCTTCCATAGTTTAAACTCATGTTCCCTGGTCCTCCCCGATCTGTCAAACTGGAATAATCGATCAATAGGGAACCTGTCCAGCCCTTTAATTATTTTATAGAACTCTATCAGGTCACCTCTAAGTCTACGCTGCTCTACAGTAAATAGACCAAGGTCCTTGAGCCTGTCTGAGTAGCTGGGGTTCTTTGGGTCATAGCGAGTCAACAGCCTGACTCCCACTGAATTCAACGGAAATAAAAAAAAGGGGAAGAGATGCAAAACGAGCTGCCGATTAGCTATCACCCGTATATCACTATCGCACAAAGTCACAGTTAAATTTCTACAATATTCACAGAGCCTTAATGTAAGGAGGGCGGGGGCAGCCCCAGCAATATTGCTCACCCTGATCTTAATGGATCTCATTACAGTGATTCCATTCAGTCTGCAACTCGATCTGATTTTGAAGAGAGAAATTAAGGGGTGGGGAGCAGCATTGAAGAATGTTATGCTTCTTCAAGGCTAAAAATTACAGGCTCAAAACTCTTAACTAGACGAGGTTTAAAACTGTAACAGCACATCACTGACATCATTGGTCTCCTAAGTGCAAGTCCATTTTCAAATCAGTCATGAAATAGCTAACAAAGTTCCCAGGGGTCCCTCAGCATAGACTTTAATGCAAGACAATCTTTTCTCAGTGTCAGTCTGGTGGTGTGGGCACCAGATGAGTTCATGTCCCTCCTGTAAGTGCTCACCAGATGCTCAGTGTGTTGCAGTCTGAAGCGAAATTACTGTTGATTGAAAGTGCCTCGTCCTTTCGTTAGCTGAGAGTGCCAGTGAGAAGCGAAGAGCGAGCAGGTGTCAGTACAGCCGCTGCATCCCTCCATAGCCTCGCCCCCCTCCCTATCTCTGTAACCTGCTCCAGCCCAACACCCCTCCAAGATCTCCGCGCTCCCCCTATTCCGGCCCCTTACACATCCCCCACTCCCTTTGCCCCCACCATTGGCGGCCGTGCCTTCAGCCATCTAGACCCTAAGCTCTGGAATTCCCTCCCTAAACCTCTCTACCTCTCTCTCTCGTCCTTTAAGACCCTCCTTAAAACCCACCTCCTTGACCCCTCTCCTAATGTCTCCTTCGTTCTCTCGGCGTTAATTTCTGTTTGATAATCGCTCCTGTGAAGCGCCTTGGGACGTTTTCCTAAGTTAGAGGTGCTACATAAATGCAAGTTGTTGTTGATGTAACAAATGTCGGATTATGTATCTCAAGACACTCTCAGCTCTGCTGGAGTCAGGCTCACGGTCGGAAGTGTGCGCGCTCATCAATCCCGCCATTTTGGATCCTTAGGTGGCCGCGTAGTGCCTGAAAAATGTGGATTGAGACAATAAACTTGAGGTCCCATCTGCTCTCGCAGGTGGATATAAAAGATCCCATGACACCACTTCGAAGAAGAGCAGGGGAGTTCTCCCTGGTGTCCAGGCCAATATTTATCCCTCAACCAACATCACTAAAACAGATTATCTGGTCATTTATCACATTGCTGTTTGTGGGACCTTGCTGTGCGTAAATTGGCTGCCGTGTTTCCTACATTACAGTGACTACACTTCAAAAGTACCTCAGTGGCTGTAAAGTGCTTTGGGACATCCTGAGGTCATGAAAGGCGCTGTATAAATGCAAGCCTTTCATTCTCAGCTTCTTACCTGTGCCAATCCCTACACAACTCACCTCTGGTCCAGGCAGACCTCCCTCTGCACTGTTCTGCAACACCTCCTCATCCTCCAGCTCCCTGAGCGCAAGGGATTCCCAAAAAAAACACCCATCCTATCCAACAGGGACTGATTCCATCCGGAGGACAACTTATATGAACAGTGAGAGTTGTTGAAGGAAAAAAAAACTTCACTGTCACTTGCAAAACCAGGAGACATACACCTTAATCATCGAATCATAGAATCATACAACACAGGAGGAGGCACAAAAGCAAGGAAGTCACGATGAACCTTTATAAAACACTGGTTCGGCCACAACTGGAGTATTGCGTCCAGCTCTGGGCACCGCACTTTAGGAAGGATGTGAAGGCCTTAGCGAGGTGATTTACTAGAATGCTTCGAGGGATGTGGGATTTAAATTACATGGATAGACTGGAGAAGCTGGGGTTGTTCTCCTTGGAACAGAGACGGTTGCGAGGAGATTTGATAGAGGTGTTCAAAATCATGAAGGGTCTAGACAGAGTAAATAGAGAGAAACTGTTCCCATTGGCGGAAGGGTCAAGAACCAAAGGGCATAGATTTAAGGGGATTGGCAAAAGAACCAAAGGTGACAGGAGGAAAAACTTTTTTACTCAGCGAGTGGTTAGGATCTGGAATGCACTGCCCGAGGGGGTGGTGGAGGCAGATTCAATCATGGGCTTCAAAAGGGAAACGGATAAGTACTTGAAACGAAAAATGTGCAGGGCCACGGGGATAGGTTGGGGGAATGGGACTAGCTGGATTGATTGTGCATAGAGCCGGCACAGACTCGATGGGCCAAACGGCCTCCTTCCGTGCTGTAACCTTTCTATGATTCTATGATTCTGTTCGATCCATCGTGCCTGTGCCGACTCTTTGAAAGAGCTATCCAATTAGTCCCACTCCCCTGCCCTTTCCCCATAGCCCTGCAAATTTTTCCCCTTTAAGCCGTTAAGTTCTTTTGACAAGGTGTCACATCAAAGGCTACTACACAAAATAAGAGCTTATTGTGTAGGGGGTAACATATTAGCATGGATAAAGGATTGGTTAGCTAACAGGAAACAGAGAGTAGGCATAAATGGGTCATTTTCAGGTTGGCAAGATGTAACGAGTGGAGTGCCACAGGGATCAGTGCTGGGGCCTCAACTATTTACAATCTATATCAATGACTTGATGAAGGGACCGAATGTATGGTTGTTAAATTCGCTGATGACACAAAGGTAGGTAGGAAAGTAAGTTGTGACGAGGACATAAGGAGCCCTAATTCGGGCCGTGTAACGCCCGTTGTTTCGGCGCTACTCAGCCTCTCCGACATCCAAGATGGCGTCTTGGATACGCACGCACGTTTCCTGCGTGACATGCACCGGACGCCATCTTGGTATAGGAGTTAGCACAGGCGCAGATAACGAACGCTGGAATCATGTAAAGTAGGGAGAAAATGGCTTCAATCAGTGCGCAACGCTGATTTAAAGTGATAGACACCATTTTGGGACTTAACACTCAACTCGATGCACAGTCTTAACCCCGACCATCTGAACGTGTCTTAGAGTGCCTGGAGGACCCCCCCACTGGTGCTACTTAAAGGGAACATGCAGGATTTACAGGCTAGTGGCTGGATTATTGCTTCTGGCTGCCGATACACTTGTACCTGTTTTTGGAGGTCTCCTAGACTTGAATACTAGGACACGGGGACATAGCCCAACATTTAGAGCCAGGACGTGCAGGAGTGAAGTTAGGAAATACTTCTACACGCAAAGGGTGGGAGACGTTTGGAACTCTCTTCTACAGACGGCAGTTGATGCTAGCTCACTTGTGAATGTTAAATCTGAGATTGATAGATTTCTGTGAACCAAGGGTATTAAGGGATATGGGGCTAAGGCGGGTATGTCAAGTTAGGTCACAGGTCCACCATGATCTCACTGAATGGCAGAACAGGCTCAAGGGGCTAAATGCCACGGCCACTTGCTGCCTCTTGATATGCGCCACCTTCTCATGCAAGAAAGCGGGACGTGTGTCTGGGTGATGTGCCTGTCATGGTTGAATAGCTGCCAGTGTGTGTGGCCTGTGAGTTGTGGGTGGGCGGCTTGAAACAGTGGTAATGTGTAAGGGTGAGAGGAAGCATCTGATTGGAAGAGTTGAGTACTGATGGAAAGAGTTTATTGGTGTGTGGGTGATGGGGGTGTAGTGTGTGGAGCAGTTGGTGGGAGACACCACTTGACAGTTGACCTCACTCACCTTGACCACTCATGTCAAAGCATTGAACTTCTTCCTGCACTGCATCCATCTTCATGATGCTGTGCCCCTGGCATTGACTTCGTCCCCCGCTGCCTCCCACTGCCTTTTGAGTATATGTCTGGAGGGCCTCTTGCCCCCCCACCCCCCCCCCCCCGCGGATATAGGATGTCCCTCCTTCTGTCCACCTCTTGGGCCAAGGTCTCTAGTGCATCAGCAGAGAACCTCGGTGCACGCACTCTCACAGGCCTGGTACCAACTCAGATCGGCAGATTGGTGAGGTCTGGTGTGCAGATTGGAGGATGTGGGATTTAGTAGTGCGCAACCTTTATTCAATGTTTTAATATAACTCATCAGTGAGTAAATATAGGGATGGGACCTGCATCTGTGTTTTACGTGTGTGATGCCTGATCTCTGCTCAGGCTCCATGCAGACAGTAGACTGTTATTTTCAGCAAATAACAGGTACCAGCTACCTTTAAGAGATTTCGAAGAAACATCTTCCCTTTAAGAGGTTGAGCTCCCTCAGTTGGTGGAAAGTGTGAATTGCATTGATTCCACGTTCCCTGGAAAGGAACGCTGATCGCAGGCAAGTGCTCCCTTGGGACCAAACTTGCGTCTTGCCTGCGCATCGCCCCGAACGGATTCTTATCCAATTTTTCCCCCAAGGAGTCGGCAAAGGGATATAAATAGGCTACGTGAGTGGGCAAAAATTTGGCAGATGGAGTATAATGTGGGAAAATGTGAACTTGTCCACTTTGACATGAGGAATAGAAAAGCAGTATATTATTTAAACGGAGAGAGATTGCAGAACTCTGAGGTACAGAGGGATCTGGGTGTCCTAGTACATGAATCACAAAAAGTTAGTATGCAGGTACAGCAAGTGATTAGGAAGGCAAATGGAATGTTGTCATTTATTGCAAGGGGAATGGAATATAAAAGTAGAGATGTTTTGCTACAGTTGTACAGGGCATTGGTGAGACCACATCTAGAATACTGTGTGCAGTTTTGGTCTCCTTATTTAAGAAAGGACATAATTACTTTGGAGGTGGTTCAGAGAAGGTTCACTCGACTGATTCCTGGGATGAGGGGGTTATCTTATGAGGAAAGGTTGGACAAGTTGAGCCTGTATACACTGGAGTTTAGAAGAATGAGAGGTGATCTTATTGAAACATATAAGATCCTGAGGGGACTTGAAGGGGTAGATGCTGAGAGGATGTTTCCCCTTGTGGGAGAGACTAGAACTAGGGGCCACAGTTTAAAAATAAGGGGTCTCCCATTTAAGACGGAAATGAGGAGAATTTTTTTCTCTCAGAGGGTCGTGAGTCTGTGGAACTCCCTTCCCCAGAGAGCGGTGGAGGCAGGGTCATTGAATATTTTTAAGGCTGAGTTAGACAGATTCCTGATTAACAAGGGAGTCAAAGGTTATAGTAGGTAGACGGGAAAGTAGGGTTGAGGTCACAATCAGATCAGCCATGATCTTATCAAATGGCAGAGCAGGCTCGAGGGGCCGAATGGCCTACTCCTGCTCTTAATTCGTATGTTCGCATATTCGTATGTTCTAAAGGCCGGAAAGTCAGGTTGGAATTGTGCCCATTTTAAACAGGTGTGCACGTTGCATTTTGGGTGCAACTATTTGAAAATGTGGTTGGAGGGGGAGGGGAGGGGGGAGGGGGAGGGGGAGGGGGGATGCCTTTCGTATATTATCAGACCTTTAATGAAGAATCATGCACTCCAGTAGCACAAGCCTCCTGAGCCCCGCCCATTGCCTGGGTGGCGCAATCCCAGCACAATTCCAACGTTTACACTTAATACCGATTTTTCTTGCTCCCTTGTGCCCTGCATCGGGTTACAGCACTGAAACAGGCCATTCGGCCCAACAGGTCTATCCCGGCGTTTATGCCCCACACGAGCCTCCTCCCTCCTTACTTCATCTCACCCTATCAGCATATCCTTCTATTCCTTTCTCCCTCATGTGTTTATCTAACTTCCCCTTAAATGCATCTACACTATTCACCTCAACTACTCCTTGTGGGAGCGAGTTCCACATTCTCACCACTCTCTGGGTAAAGAAGTTTCTCCTGAATTCCCTATTTGATTTATTAGCGACTATTTTACATTTATGACCTCTAGTTTTGGTCTCCCATGCGCCATCTGAGCAAACGAGTGGAATATCTAGTCAGCATTAAATTAGTGATAATCTGAACGTGGCTCTCTGGGAACATAACGTTTGAGGCTACGATAAGGTTAAAAAAAAACCTCAGTGCATCACTCGTGTCTCCTAAATATTTGCTTCAATGGGATGTGTCCCCAGGTGTTCATAGAATCATAGAGCACAGAAGATGGTCGTTCGGCCCATCGTGCCTGTGCTGGCTCTTTGAAAGAGCTATCCAATTAGTCCCACTCCCCCCTGCTCTTTCCCCGTAGCCCTGCCAGTGTCTCCTTTTCAAGTATTTATCCAATTCCCTTCTGAAAGTTATTATTGAATCTGCTTCCACCGCCCTTTCAGGCAGCGCATTCCAGATCATAACAACTCGCTGCATAAAAATATTTTCTCCTTACCTCCCCGCCCCTGTTTCTTTTGCCAATTATCTTATCTTAAATCTGTGTCCTCTGGTTACCGACCCTCCTGCCAGTGGAAACGGTTTCAGCAAATGTTTCAGTGTGTTGCAGGCACCATTAAATGGAGGGCGACCTAGCCGTGAAACACTGGAACAAACACGTAAGATAATCCTAAATGCAAAAGTAATTTCAAACATTTGCTAAAAACCTTCGAAAGTTTTAAATCAACTGTTGTTGGAAATGTGCGAATGTTTAATCCTTGGGTGTAGTGCTGTGTGAACATGTGTTAGTGATTGACAGATCTGCTCAGCTGTGACAGAAATACTCATCGGTAAGTCGATGTTACATTGTACGGGGTCATGTGTGTGTTTAGATATGAATAGTAACTGCTTTACAGAGCTTCACAAGAGGGCATAGCCTTAAAGCTGGAAGAAGGAGGATGAAAAGACAGTTTAGATTTAACTATTTTATGCAGAGAGTGGTGAGTACATGGAATGGCGGTGAGTCAAGTGGGGTTGCCAACTCTGGTTGGACGTATTCCTGGAGGTTTCATTACATGTTCTCCCACCTCACCCAGTCAAACGTCCTTTCCCCATCCCCATCTCTAATATTTTTATAACTAATAAACAAAAGTGTTCAATGAAAAAAAAACACCATTTTTTTAATGCCCCTGTGATTTTCCTCCTGGATTTCTTGGCGCAGTATCCAGGTGATTAATATTTAATTCCTGGAGACTCCAGGACAATCCTGGAAACCCTACGACATGGGAAGCAGTGGGGTCTGATCGTATCAGCATATTCAAGAGACAGTACCTAGCAAAAAGGCTGCTGCTTGCAAGGGTTAGAGTATCTTTGGGAGGACTATCCCCCTTGTCCTCTGCTACAGCTGGGCTCGGAACTCGCCACGGACCTGGAAAGAGGGAGATAGACAAGGGTTAGCACTTAGTGGCAAGGGAAAGCAGCAGCAGCAGATGGTTGGTAGCTCGAAGCAATATCAGATTGCCATGCAGAGTGTGCGAGGGAGAGAGTTTGGTCTCGAGAGAAGATGGTCAAACACCCTGTGGGGCATGTACTTCAGCCTTGCCATCTGCCACACTTCATGATCTCCCTCCACCAACATCAATGGCCACCTCCTCCATTGGCGAGAGGACCCTCTCCAGTTATGGACATCTTCCTATCGTTGGGTGCCACTTGTCTTGTGAGGAGATTGGTAGAGTATTAACGTGTGGTCTGCTGAAGGGATGGGAAGATGCCTGTGGCACCTTAATATAGTTCGGGCACCGCACCTCAGGAAGGATATATTGGCCTTGGAGGGGGTGCAGTGCAGATTCACCAAAATGACACTTGGGGACTAGAGGGTTAAATTATGAGGACAGGTTGTGTAAACTTGGCTTGTGTCTGGCTTGGCTTGTAATTGAACGCAGTATCTCCAGATGGGCTCTGAGCAAGGCTCTGTACAACTGAAGCATAACTTCCTCCTCTTTGTATTCCAGCCCCCTTGAGATAAAGGCTAACTTTCCATTAGCCTTTTTGTTTACTTTTTGTACCTGTGCGCTAGTTTTTAATGACTTGTGTACCTGGACCCCTAAATCTCTCTGCTCCTCCACAATTCCTAGTCTCTCACCATTTAGAAAATACTCTGATTTATTTTTCTTGGATCCAGAGTGGATGACCTCACACTTCCCACATTGAACTCCATCTGTCACAGTTTTGCCCACTCACTTAATCTGGTGGGAGGGGATTTAAAATGTTATTCCTGCTCCCCAAGGGGAGGCAATCGGTCACAGGGTGATTGATTAACACTTGCTGGGAGTGGGAGTGTGGTAATCAATAACCATCCTCTTCAACTGCCCTAAAGTCAGCCAGGTCACTCCCTTAGCCTCCCCCTCCCCCCATCCGATGGGCTCCCTGCCAGAAGCAGGAACTCTGTTGGGAGCCGCTCGAAACTATTTAAAGAAGCTGACCACAGAAAATGGGCCATGGTCAGCACTGGGAGAGATGGGTGGGGGGATTTCACTGGGAGCGATGGGTGGGGGGATTTCACTGGGAGAGATGGGTGGGGGGGGTGTCACTGGGAGAGATGGGGGGGTGGTGTCACTGGGAGAGATGGGTGGGGGGGATGTCACTGGGAGAGATGTGGGGGGTGGTGTCACTGGGAGAGATGGGTGGGGGGGATGTCACTGGGAGAGATGGGTGGGGGGTGTCACTGGGAGAGATGGGTGGGGGGATGTCACTGGGAGAGATGGGTGGGGGGTGTCACTGGGAGAGATGGGTGGGGTGATGTCACTGGGAGAGATGGGTGGGGGGGTGTCACTGGGAGAGATGGGTGGGGGTGTCACTGGGAGAGATGGGTGGGGGGGGTGTCACTGGGAGAGATTGGTGGGGGGGGTGTCACTGGGAGAGATGGGTGGGGGGTGTCACTGGGAGAGATGGATGGGGGCGATGTCACTGGGAGAGATGGGTGGGGGGATGTCACTGGGAGAGATGGGTGGGGGGGATGTCACTGGGAGAGATGGGTGGGGGGGATGTCACTGGGAGAGATGGGTGGGGGGTGTCACTGGGAGAGATGGGTGGGGGGATGTCACTGGGAGAGATGTGGGGGGGGGGATGTCACTGGGAGAGATGGGTGGGGGGATGTCACTGGGAGAGATGGGTGGGGGGTGTCACTGGGAGAGATGGGTGGGGGCGATGTCACTGGGAGAGATGTGGGGGGTGGTGTCACTGGGAGAGATGGGTGGGGGGATGTCACTGGGAGAGATGGGTGGGGGGATGTCACTGGGAGAGATGGGTGGGGGGTGTCACTGGGAGAGATGGGTGGGGGCGATGTCACTGGGAGAGATGGGTGGGGGGGATGTCACTGGGAGAGATGTGGGGGGTGGTGTCACTGGGAGAGATGGGTGGGGGGATGTCACTGGGAGAGATGGGTGGGGGGTGTCACTGGGAGAGATGGATGGGGGCGATGTCACTGGGAGAGATGGGTGGGGGGGATGTCACTGGGAGAGATGTGGGGGGTGGTGTCACTGGGAGAGATGGGTGGGGGGATGTCACTGGGAGAGATGTGGGGGGTGGTGTCACTGGGAGAGATGGGGGGGTGGTGTCACTGGGAGAGATGGGTGGGGGGATGTCCTGCACTGGGAGAGATGGGGGGGTGTCACTGGGAGAGATGGGTGGGGGGATGTCACTGGGTGAGATGGGGGGGTGGTGTCACTGGGAGAGATGGGTGGGGGGGTGTCACTGGGAGAGATGGGTGGGGGGATGTCACTGGGAGAGATGGGGGGGATGTCACTGGGAGACATGGGTGGGATGTCACTGGGAGAGATGGGTGGGGGGATGTCACTGGGAGAGATGGGTGGGGGGGTGTCACTGGGAGAGATGGGTGGGGGGGTGTCACTGGGAGAGATGGGTGGGATGTCACTGGGAGAGATGGGTGGGGGGATGTCACTGGGAGAGATGTGGGGGGTGGTGTCACTGGGAGAGATGGGGGGGTGGTGTCACTGGGAGAGATGGGTGGGGGGATGTCACTGGGAGAGATGGGTGGGGGGGGTGTCACTGGGAGAGATGGGTGGGGGGATGTCACTGGGAGAGATGGGGGGGGATGTCACTGGGAGAGATGGGTGGGGGGATGTCACTGGGAGAGATGGGGGGGGATGTCACTGGGAGAGATGGGTGGGGGGGTGTCACTGGGAGAGATGGGTGGGGGGATGTCACTGGGTGAGATGGGTGGGGGGATGTCATGCACTGGGAGAGATGGGTGGGGGGGATGTCACTGGGTGAGATGGGTGGGGGGATGTCATGCACTGGGAGAGATGGGTGGGGGGGTGTCACTGGGAGAGATGGGTGTGGGGGTGTCACTGGGAGAGATGGGTGGGGGGATGTCACTGGGAGAGATGGGTGGGGGGATGTCACTGGGAGAGATGGGTGGGGGGATGTCACTGGGAGAGATGGGTGGGGGGTGTCACTGGGAGAGATGGGTGGGGGGATGTCACTGGGAGAGATGGGTGGGGGGTGTCACTGGGAGAGATGGGTGGGGCGATGTCACTGGGAGAGATGGGTGGGGGGGTGTCACTGGGAGAGATGGGTGGGGGTTTCACTGGGAGAGATGGGTGGGGGGGGTGTCACTGGGAGAGATTGGTGGGGGGGGTGTCACTGGGAGAGATGGGTGGGGGGTGTCACTGGGAGAGATGGGTGGGGGCGATGTCACTGGGAGAGATGGGTGGGGGGGATGTCACTGGGAGAGATGTGGGGGGTGGTGTCACTGGGAGAGATGGGTGGGGGGATGTCACTGGGAGAGATGGGTGGGGGGTGTCACTGGGAGAGATGGGTGGGGGCGATGTCACTGGGAGAGATGGGTGGGGGGGATGTCACTGGGAGAGATGTGGGGGGTGGTGTCACTGGGAGAGATGGGTGGGGGGATGTCACTGGGAGAGATGGGTGGGGGGTGTCACTGGGAGAGATGGATGGGGGCGATGTCACTTGGAGAGATGGGTGGGGGGGATGTCACTGGGAGAGATGTGGGGGGTGGTGTCACTGGGAGAGATGGGTGGGGGGATGTCACTGGGAGAGATGGGTGGGGGGGATGTCACTGGGAGAGATGTGGGGGGTGGTGTCACTGGGAGAGATGGGGGGTGGTGTCACTGGGAGAGATGGGTGGGGGGATGTCCTGCACTGGGAGAGATGGGGGGGTGTCACTGGGAGAGATGGGTGGGGGGATGTCACTGGGTGAGATGGGGGGGTGGTGTCACTGGGAGAGATGGGTGGGGGGGTGTCACTGGGAGAGATGGGTGGGGGGATGTCACTGGGAGAGATGGGGGGGGGATGTCACTGGGAGACATGGGTGGGATGTCACTGGGAGAGATGGGTGGGGGGATGTCACTGGGAGAGATGGGTGGGGGGATGTCATGCACTGGGAGAGATGGGTGGGGGGGTGTCACTGGGAGAGATGGGTGGGGGGGTGTCACTGGGAGAGATGGGTGGGGGTGTGTCACTGGGAGAGATGGGTGGGATGTCACTGGGAGAGATGGGTGGGGGGATGTCACTGGGAGAGATGTGGGGGGTGGTGTCACTGGGAGAGATGGGGGGGTGGTGTCACTGGGAGAGATGGGTGGGGGGATGTCACTGGGAGAGATGGGTGGGGGGGTGTCACTGGGAGAGATGGGGGGGGATGTCACTGGGAGAGATGGGTGGGGGGATGTCACTGGGAGAGATGGGGGGGGATGTCACTGGGAGAGATGGGTGGGGGGATGTCACTGGGAGAGATGGGGGGGGGATGTCACTGGGAGAGATGGGTGGGGGGGTGTCACTGGGAGAGATGGGTGGGGGGATGTCACTGGGTGAGATGGGTGGGGGGATGTCATGCACTGGGAGAGATGGGTGGGGGGGATGTCACTGGGTGAGATGGGTGGGGGGATGTCATGCACTGGGAGAGATGGGTGGGGGGGTGTCACTGGGAGAGATGGGTGTGGGGGTGTCACTGGGAGAGATGGGTGGGGGGATGTCACTGGGAGAGATGGGTGGGGGGATGTCACTGGGAGAGATGGGTGGGGGGTGTCACTGGGAGAGATGGGTGGGGGGATGTCACTGGGAGAGATGGGTGGGGGGTGTCACTGGGAGAGATGGGTGGGGCGATGTCACTGGGAGAGATGGGTGGGGGGGTGTCACTGGGAGAGATGGGTGGGGGTGTCACTGGGAGAGATGGGTGGGGGGGGTGTCACTGGGAGAGATTGGTGGGGGGGGTGTCACTGGGAGAGATGGGTGGGGGGTGTCACTGGGAGAGATGGATGGGGGCGATGTCACTGGGAGAGATGGGTGGGGGGGATGTCACTGGGAGAGATGTGGGGGTGGTGTCACTGGGAGAGATGGGTGGGGGGATGTCACTGGGAGAGATGGGTGGGGGGTGTCACTGGGAGAGATGGGTGGGGGCGATGTCACTGGGAGAGATGGGTGGGGGGGATGTCACTGGGAGAGATGTGGGGGGTGGTGTCACTGGGAGAGATGGGTGGGGGGATGTCACTGGGAGAGATGGGTGGGGGGTGTCACTGGGAGAGATGGATGGGGGCGATGTCACTGGGAGAGATGGGTGGGGGGGATGTCACTGGGAGAGATGTGGGGGGTGGTGTCACTGGGAGAGATGGGGGGTGGTGTCACTGGGAGAGATGGGTGGGGGGATGTCCTGCACTGGGAGAGATGGGGGGGTGTCACTGGGAGAGATGGGTGGGGGGATGTCACTGGGTGAGATGGGGGGGTGGTGTCACTGGGAGAGATGGGTGGGGGGGTGTCACTGGGAGAGATGGGTGGGGGGATGTCACTGGGAGAGATGGGGGGCGATGTCACTGGGAGACATGGGTGGGATGTCACTGGGAGAGATGGGTGGGGGGATGTCACTGGGAGAGATGGGTGGGGGGATGTCATGCACTGGGAGAGATGGGTGGGGGGTGTCACTGGGAGAGATGGGTGGGGGGGTGTCACTGGGAGAGATGGGTGGAGGGGTGTCACTGGGAGAGATGGGTGGGATGTCACTGGGAGAGATGGGTGGGGGGATGTCACTGGGAGAGATGTGGGGGGTGGTGTCACTGGGAGAGATGGGGGGGGATGTCACTGGGAGAGATGGGTGGGATGTCACTGGGAGAGATGGGTGGGATGTCACTGGGAGAGATGGGTGGGGGGATGTCACTGGGAGAGATGTGGGGGGTGGTGTCACTGGGAGAGATGGGGGGGTGGTGTCACTGGGAGAGATGGGTGGGGGGATGTCATGCACTGGGAGAGATGGGTGGGGGGGTGTCACTGGGAGAGATGGGTGGGGGGGTGTCACTGGGAGAGATGGGTGGGGGGGTGTCACTGGGAGAGATGGGTGGGATGTCACTGGGAGAGATGGGTGGGGGGATGTCACTGGGAGAGATGTGGGGGGTGGTGTCACTGGGAGAGATGGGGGGGTGGTGTCACTGGGAGAGATGGGGGGGGATGTCACTGGGAGAGATGGGTGGGGGGATGTCACTGGGAGAGATGGGGGGGGATGTCACTGGGAGAGATGGGTGGGGGGATGTCACTGGGAGAGATGGGTGGGGGGGGTGTCACTGGGAGAGATGGGGGGGGATGTCACTGGGAGAGATGGGTGGGGGGATGTCACTGGGAGAGATGGGGGGGGATGTCACTGGGAGAGATGGGTGGGGGGATGTCACTGGGAGAGATGGGGGGGGGATGTCACTGGGAGAGATGGGTGGGGGGGTGTCACTGGGAGAGATGGGTGGGGGGATGTCACTGGGTGAGATGGGTGGGGGGATGTCATGCACTGGGAGAGATGGGTGGGGGGGATGTCACTGGGTGAGATGGGTGGGGGGATGTCATGCACTGGGAGAGATGGGTGGGGGGGTGTCACTGGGAGAGATGGGTGTGGGGGTGTCACTGGGAGAGATGGGTGGGGGGATGTCACTGGGAGAGATGGGTGGGGGGATGTCACTGGGAGAGATGGGTGGGGGGTGTCACTGGGAGAGATGGGTGGGGGGATGTCACTGGGAGAGATGGGTGGGGGGTGTCACTGGGAGAGATGGGTGGGGCGATGTCACTGGGAGAGATGGGTGGGGGGGTGTCACTGGGAGAGATGGGTGGGGGTGTCACTGGGAGAGATGGGTGGGGGGGGTGTCACTGGGAGAGATTGGTGGGGGGGGTGTCACTGGGAGAGATGGGTGGGGGGTGTCACTGGGAGAGATGGATGGGGGCGATGTCACTGGGAGAGATGGGTGGGGGGGATGTCACTGGGAGAGATGTGGGGGTGGTGTCACTGGGAGAGATGGGTGGGGGGATGTCACTGGGAGAGATGGGTGGGGGGTGTCACTGGGAGAGATGGGTGGGGGCGATGTCACTGGGAGAGATGGGTGGGGGGGATGTCACTGGGAGAGATGTGGGGGGTGGTGTCACTGGGAGAGATGGGTGGGGGGATGTCACTGGGAGAGATGGGTGGGGGGTGTCACTGGGAGAGATGGATGGGGGCGATGTCACTGGGAGAGATGGGTGGGGGGGATGTCACTGGGAGAGATGTGGGGGGTGGTGTCACTGGGAGAGATGGGGGGTGGTGTCACTGGGAGAGATGGGTGGGGGGATGTCCTGCACTGGGAGAGATGGGGGGGTGTCACTGGGAGAGATGGGTGGGGGGATGTCACTGGGTGAGATGGGGGGGTGGTGTCACTGGGAGAGATGGGTGGGGGGGTGTCACTGGGAGAGATGGGTGGGGGGATGTCACTGGGAGAGATGGGGGGCGATGTCACTGGGAGACATGGGTGGGATGTCACTGGGAGAGATGGGTGGGGGGATGTCACTGGGAGAGATGGGTGGGGGGATGTCATGCACTGGGAGAGATGGGTGGGGGGTGTCACTGGGAGAGATGGGTGGGGGGGTGTCACTGGGAGAGATGGGTGGAGGGGTGTCACTGGGAGAGATGGGTGGGATGTCACTGGGAGAGATGGGTGGGGGGATGTCACTGGGAGAGATGGGTGGGAGGATGTCACTGGGAGAGATGGGTGGGGGGTGTCACTGGGAGAGATGGGTGGGAGGATGTCACTGGGAGAGATGGGTGGGGGGTGTCACTGGGAGAGATGGGTGGGGCGATGTCACTGGGAGAGATGGGTGGGGGGGTGTCACTGGGAGAGATGGGTGGGGGTGTCACTGGGAGAGATGGGCGGGGGGGGTGTCACTGGGAGAGATTGGTGGGGGTGGTGTCACTGGGAGAGATGGGTGGGGGGTGTCACTGGGAGAGATGGATGGGGGCGATGTCACTGGGAGAGATGGGTGGGGGGATGTCACTGGGAGAGATGTGGGGGGTGGTGTCACTGGGAGAGATGGGTGGGGGGATGTCACTGGGAGAGATGGGTGGGGGGTGTCACTGGGAGAGATGGGGGGGGATGTCACTGGGAGAGATGGGTGGGGGGATGTCACTGGGAGAGATGGGTGGGGGGGATGTCACTGGGAGAGATGTGGGGGGTGGTGTCACTGGGAGAGATGGGTGGGGGGATGTCACTGGGAGAGATGGGTGGGGGGTGTCACTGGGAGAGATGGGTGGGGAGGGGTGTCACTGGGAGAGATGGGTGGGGGGGGGTGTCACTGGGAGAGATGGATGGGGGCGATGTCACTGGGAGAGATGGGTGGGGGGGATGTCACTGGGAGAGATGTGGGGGGTGGTGTCACTGGGAGAGATGGGGGGTGGTGTCACTGGGAGAGATGGGTGGGGGGATGTCCTGCACTGGGAGAGATGGGGGGGTGTCACTGGGAGAGATGGGTGGGGGGATGTCACTGGGTGAGATGGGGGGGTGGTGTCACTGGGAGAGATGGGTGGGGGGGTGTCACTGGGAGAGATGGGTGGGGGGATGTCACTGGGAGAGATGGGGGGGATGTCACTGGGAGACATGGGTGGGATGTCACTGGGAGAGATTGGTGGGGGGGGTGTCACTGGGAGAGATGGGTGGGGGGTGTCACTGGGAGAGATGTGGGGGGTGGTGTCACTGGGAGAGATGGGTGGGGGGATGTCACTGGGAGAGATGGGTGGGGGGTGTCACTGGGTGAGATGGATGGGGGCGATGTCACTGGGAGAGATGGGTGGGGGGGATGTCACTGGGAGAGATGTGGGGGGTGGTGTCACTGGGAGAGATGGGTGGGGGGATGTCACTGGGAGAGATGGGTGGGGGGTGTCACTGGGAGAGATGGGTGGGGGCGATGTCACTGGGAGAGATGGGTGGGGGGGATGTCACTGGGAGAGATGTGGGGGGTGGTGTCACTGGGAGAGATGGGTGGGGGGATGTCACTGGGAGAGATGGGTGGGGGGTGTCACTGGGAGAGATGGATGGGGGCGATGTCACTGGGAGAGATGGGTGGGGGGGATGTCACTGGGAGAGATGTGGGGGGTGGTGTCACTGGGAGAGATGGGGGGGTGGTGTCACTGGGAGAGATGGGTGGGGGGATGTCCTGCACTGGGAGAGATGGGGGGGTGTCACTGGGAGAGATGGTTGGGGGGATGTCACTGGGTGAGATGGGGGGGTGGTGTCACTGGGAGAGATGGGTGGGGGGTGTCACTGGGAGAGATGGGTGGGGGGATGTCACTGGGAGAGATGGGGGGGGATGTCACTGGGAGACATGGGTGGGATGTCACTGGGAGAGATGGGTGGGGGGATGTCACTGGGAGAGATGGGTGGGGGGATGTCATGCACTGGGAGAGATGGGTGGGGGGGTGTCACTGGGAGAGATGGGTGGGGGGGTGTCACTGGGAGAGATGGGTGGGGGGGTGTCACTGGGAGAGATGGGTGGGATGTCACTGGGAGAGATGGGTGGGGGGATGTCACTGGGAGAGATGTGGGGGGTGGTGTCACTGGGAGAGATGGGGGGGTGGTGTCACTGGGAGAGATGGGTGGGGGGATGTCACTGGGAGAGATGGGTGGGGGGGGTGTCACTGGGAGAGATGGGTGGGGGGATGTCACTGGGAGAGATGGGGGGGGATGTCACTGGGAGAGATGGGTGGGGGGATGTCACTGGGAGAGATGGGGGGGGATGTCACTGGGAGAGATGGGTGGGGGGGTGTCACTGGGAGAGATGGGTGGGCGGATGTCACTGGGTGAGATGGGTGGGGGGATGTCATGCACTGGGAGAGATGGGTGGGGGGGATGTCACTGGGTGAGATGGGTGGGGGGATGTCATGCACTGGGAGAGATGGGTGGGGGGGTGTCACTGGGAGAGATGGGTGTGGGGGTGTCACTGGGAGAGATGGGTGGGGGGATGTCACTGGGAGAGATGGGTGGGGGGATGTCACTGGGAGAGATGGGTGGGGGGATGTCATGCACTGGGAGAGATGGGTGGGGGGGTGTCACTGGGAGAGATGGGTGGGGGGGTGTCACTGGGAGAGATGGGTGGAGGGGTGTCACTGGGAGAGATGGGTGGGATGTCACTGGGAGAGATGGGTGGGGGGATGTCACTGGGAGAGATGTGGGGGGTGGTGTCACTGGGAGAGATGGGGGGGGATGTCACTGGGAGAGATGGGTGGGATGTCACTGGGAGAGATGGGTGGGATGTCACTGGGAGAGATGGGTGGGGGGATGTCACTGGGAGAGATGTGGGGGGTGGTGTCACTGGGAGAGATGGGGGGGTGGTGTCACTGGGAGAGATGGGTGGGGGGATGTCACTGGGAGAGATGGGTGGGGGGTGTCACTGGGAGAGATGGGTGGGGGGATGTCACTGGGAGAGATGGGTGGGGGGTGTCACTGGGAGAGATGGGTGGGGCGATGTCACTGGGAGAGATGGGTGGGGGGGTGTCACTGGGAGAGATGGGTGGGGGGGGTGTCACTGGGAGAGATTGGTGGGGGGGGTGTCACTGGGAGAGATGGGTGGGGGGTGTCACTGGGAGAGATGGATGGGGGCGATGTCACTGGGAGAGATGGGTGGGGGGGATGTCACTGGGAGAGATGTGGGGGGTGGTGTCACTGGGAGAGATGGGTGGGGGGATGTCACTGGGAGAGATGGGTGGGGGGTGTCACTGGGAGAGATGGGTGGGGGCGATGTCACTGGGAGAGATGGGTGGGGGGGATGTCACTGGGAGAGATGTGGGGGGTGGTGTCACTGGGAGAGATGGGTGGGGGGATGTCACTGGGAGAGATGGGTGGGGGGTGTCACTGGGAGAGATGGATGGGGCGATGTCACTTGGAGAGATGGGTGGGGGGGATGTCACTGGGAGAGATGTGGGGGGTGGTGTCACTGGGAGAGATGGGGGGTGGTGTCACTGGGAGAGATGGGTGGGGGGGTGTCACTGGGAGAGATGGGTGGGGGGATGTCACTGGGAGAGATGGGGGGGATGTCACTGGGAGACATGGGTGGGATGTCACTGGGAGAGATGGGTGGGGGGATGTCACTGGGAGAGATGGGTGGGGGGATGTCATGCACTGGGAGAGATGGGTGGGGGGGTGTCACTGGGAGAGATGGGTGGGGGGGGTGTCACTGGGAGAGATGGGTGGGGGGGTGTCACTGGGAGAGATGGGTGGGATGTCACTGGGAGAGATGGGTGGGGGGATGTCACTGGGAGAGATGTGGGGGGTGGTGTCACTGGGAGAGATGGGGGGGTGGTGTCACTGGGAGAGATGGGGGGGGATGTCACTGGGAGAGATGGGTGGGGGGATGTCACTGGGAGAGATGGGGGGGGATGTCACTGGGAGAGATGGGTGGGGGGATGTCACTGGGAGAGATGGGTGGGGGGGGTGTCACTGGGAGAGATGGGTGGGGGGATTTCACTGGGAGCGATGGGTGGGGGGATTTCACTGGGAGAGATGGGGGGGGATGTCACTGGGAGAGATGGGTGGGGGGATGTCACTGGGAGAGATGGGGGGGGATGTCACTGGGAGAGATGGGTGGGGGGATGTCACTGGGAGAGATGGGGGGGGGATGTCACTGGGAGAGATGGGTGGGGGGGTGTCACTGGGAGAGATGGGTGGGGGGATGTCACTGGGTGAGATGGGTGGGGGGATGTCATGCACTGGGAGAGATGGGTGGGGGGGATGTCACTGGGTGAGATGGGTGGGGGGATGTCATGCACTGGGAGAGATGGGTGGGGGGGTGTCACTGGGAGAGATGGGTGTGGGGGTGTCACTGGGAGAGATGGGTGGGGGGATGTCACTGGGAGAGATGGGTGGGGGGATGTCACTGGGAGAGATGGGTGGGGGGTGTCACTGGGAGAGATGGGTGGGGGGATGTCACTGGGAGAGATGGGTGGGGGGTGTCACTGGGAGAGATGGGTGGGGCGATGTCACTGGGAGAGATGGGTGGGGGGGTGTCACTGGGAGAGATGGGTGGGGGTGTCACTGGGAGAGATGGGTGGGGGGGGTGTCACTGGGAGAGATTGGTGGGGGGGGTGTCACTGGGAGAGATGGGTGGGGGGTGTCACTGGGAGAGATGGATGGGGGCGATGTCACTGGGAGAGATGGGTGGGGGGGATGTCACTGGGAGAGATGGGTGGGGGGATGTCACTGGGAGAGATGTGGGGGTGGTGTCACTGGGAGAGATGGGTGGGGGGATGTCACTGGGAGAGATGGGTGGGGGGTGTCACTGGGAGAGATGGGTGGGGGGGATGTCACTGGGAGAGATGTGGGGGGTGGTGTCACTGGGAGAGATGGGTGGGGGGATGTCACTGGGAGAGATGGGTGGGGGGTGTCACTGGGAGAGATGGATGGGGGCGATGTCACTGGGAGAGATGGGTGGGGGGGATGTCACTGGGAGAGATGTGGGGGGTGGTGTCACTGGGAGAGATGGGGGGTGGTGTCACTGGGAGAGATGGGTGGGGGGATGTCCTGCACTGGGAGAGATGGGGGGGTGTCACTGGGAGAGATGGGTGGGGGGATGTCACTGGGTGAGATGGGGGGGTGGTGTCACTGGGAGAGATGGGTGGGGGGGTGTCACTGGGAGAGATGGGTGGGGGGATGTCACTGGGAGAGATGGGGGGCGATGTCACTGGGAGACATGGGTGGGATGTCACTGGGAGAGATGGGTGGGGGGATGTCACTGGGAGAGATGGGTGGGGGGATGTCATGCACTGGGAGAGATGGGTGGGGGGGTGTCACTGGGAGAGATGGGTGGGGGGGTGTCACTGGGAGAGATGGGTGGAGGGGTGTCACTGGGAGAGATGGGTGGGATGTCACTGGGAGAGATGTGTGGGGGGATGTCACTGGGAGAGATGTGGGGGGTGGTGTCACTGGGAGAGATGGGTGGGGGGGGTGTCACTGGGAGAGATTGGTGGGGGGGGTGTCACTGGGAGAGATGGGTGGGGGGTGTCACTGGGAGAGATGGATGGGGGCGATGTCACTGGGAGAGATGTGGGGGGTGGTGTCACTGGGAGAGATGGGTGGGGGGATGTCACTGGGAGAGATGGGTGGGGGGTGTCACTGGGAGAGATGGGTGGGGGCGATGTCACTGGGAGAGATGGGTGGGGGGGATGTCACTGGGAGAGATGTGGGGGGTGGTGTCACTGGGAGAGATGGGTGGGGGGATGTCACTGGGAGAGATGGGTGGGGGGTGTCACTGGGAGAGATGGGTGGGGAGGGGTGTCACTGGGAGAGATGGGTGGGGGGGGGTGTCACTGGGAGAGATGGATGGGGGCGATGTCACTGGGAGAGATGGGTGGGGGGGATGTCACTGGGAGAGATGGGGGGTGGTGTCACTGGGAGAGATGGGGGGTGGTGTCACTGGGAGAGATGGGTGGGGGGATGTCCTGCACTGGGAGAGATGGGGGGGTGTCACTGGGAGAGATGGGTGGGGGGATGTCACTGGGTGAGATGGGGGGGTGGTGTCACTGGGAGAGATGGGTGGGGGGGTGTCACTGGGAGAGATGGGTGGGGGGATGTCACTGGGAGAGATGGGGGGGATGTCACTGGGAGACATGGGTGGGATGTCACTGGGAGAGATGGGTGGGGGGATGTCACTGGGAGAGATGGGTGGGGGGATGTCATGCACTGGGAGAGATGGGTGGGGGGTGTCACTGGGAGAGATGGGTGTGGGGGTGTCACTGGGAGAGATGGGTGGGGGGGTGTCACTGGGAGAGATGGGTGGGATGTCACTGGGAGAGATGGGTGGGGGGTTGTCACTGGGAGAGATGTGGGGGGTGGTGTCACTGGGAGAGATGGGTGGGATGTCACTGGGAGAGATGGGTGGGATGTCACTGGGAGAGATGGGTGGGGGGATGTCACTGGGAGAGATGTGGGGGGTGGTGTCACTGGGAGAGATGGGTGGGGGGATGTCACTGGGAGAGATGGGTGGGGGGGGTGTCACTGGGAGAGATGGGTGCGGGGGATGTCACTGGGAGAGATGGGGGGGGATGTCACTGGGAGAGATGGGTGGGGGGATGTCACTGGGAGAGATGGGTGGGGGGGTGTCACTGGGAGAGATGGGTGGGGGGATGTCACTGGGTGAGATGGGTGGGGGGATGTCATGCACTGGGAGAGATGGGTGGGGGGGATGTCACTGGGTGAGATGGGTGGGGGGATGTCATGCACTGGGAGAGATGGGTGTGGGGGTGTCACTGGGAGAGATGGGTGGGGGGGTGTCACTGGGAGAGATGGGTGGGGGGATGTCACTGGGTGAGATGGGTGGGGGGATGTCATGCACTGGGAGAGATGGGTGGGGGGGTGTCACTGGGAGAGATGGGTGGGGGGATGTCACTGGGAGGGATGGGTGGGGGGGGATGTCACTGGGAGGGATGGGTGGGGGGATGTCACTGGGAGGGATGGGTGGGGGGATGTCACTGGGAGAGATGGGTGGGGGGATGTCTCTGGGAGAGATGGGTGGGGGGATGTCACTGGGAGAGATGGGTGGGGGGTGTCACTGGGAGAGATGGGTGGGGAGGGGTGTCACTGGGAGAGATGGGTGGGGGGATGTCACTGGGAGAGATGGGTGGGGGGATGTCACTGGGAGAGATGGGTGGGGGGATGTCCTGCACTGGGAGATTTAGAATCACCAATCATTGGCACGATGGGCTGAATGGACTCCTTCTGTGCGATAACATTCTATGATAACGGAGATAAAAGTGGGTGTTAAAATCAGCTCAATGATTGTTGATCCTGTTCATCAAAGGGTTAAATACGAAGTCTATCACTTTCGGATTATGGCTAACATTAAAATATGAATATTTTAACTAACCTTTAGCTGAAAATACATCCGAGTATCTGGCCGAGATGTGTGATTAGTTGGCAGGGGATTGTGTGCCACTGAATGATTTGCTCAGATGTAGACCTGACCATCTGATGTTATTTGGTCTCTGCTGTGTATTTTTGACATAGACGCAGACTGAGCTGCCTGTTCTTTGTACCCTAATTATAACCAGAGTAAGAGGAGTATCCATTTTACAGAAAAGCCTTTTTGACGTCTGTAACTTCCCATTGTATGATTGCAATAACTGCGGGGTGAGGTGGCCCTGTCGTTCAGGTAACTTCAAAAAAGCGATGACCTCATCTCAGGCGATGCAGCGTCATTTCCCTCGTTCTGCGCTTTCACCCCAAGGAGAAGAGCGGAGTGAATTATTAAACGTAACAGACATCTGACCCGGCTGCCTGTACTACAGGATTCATTATGTTAGGGCTGACCTTAGTCTTGGCAAGATGCTGTATTGAGCAATCCCTGTCCCTCTCAGATAGCAAAGGCTTTTGGCTACAAAATGAGCTACCTGGAGCCAAAAAGGAAAAAAAAAATCTGTTGCACATATATAAAATTGGAATGCTGACTCCTAAATACACGTAGATCATTAACTCTTTGAAGGACTGCAATAGCACTTACGCACCCGAATAAAGTTAATTCGTTCAGAAAACCCAAGGGGCATGTTTGCTCCTGCTAAAAAGGATTTCTATTGGGCCTTCTCAGGATGCCCTGAAATGTTTCACAGCTGTTGAATTAGCTTTGAAGTGTAGTGACAGTAAAAGTGGTACAAGTAAAAATATCTGTGCAGGTTCCCAGTGCTAAGCTGAATTCACGCTGGGAGCTTGCTGTGCACAAGTAAATAAGCCCCAAGCCAAAGTGTGATGTAACCGTGCCTAAACCTGTGGGTGCACAGCCCGCATGCAAGGCACTGCACTGCAGAACGTACTCTGGATGGAGGACTTCAATGTCCACCACCAAGTGTCCCTCGGTAGTAGCACCACTGACCGAGCTTGCCGAGTCCTGAAGGACACAGCTGCCTGACCGGGCTGGATTCTCTTCCCAGTCAAGTTGGTCTGGCCAGGCAAGGACTTTCATCCACCCCTCCGACACCCTTGGAACACTGACCCAGTCTCCCGCAGCGGGGTTCTTCACTCAGTCACTCGAGGCGAACCCTCGGCAGGATTCCTCTCACTAAGAGGGAATCCTAGCGATGCTGCACCCCGAGAGTGCCAATGGAGAGGGGAGGGATGCAGCTGGGTATTTAAGGGTACAGAAAAGCCCCGAAGATCGGGATATTGGTAGAGACCGATGCCTACATAGGTAGGCTAGTGAGGGCCAAATTGGAGGGAGAGGAGGTCACTGTAAGATCTCCTCCCTCCAAGGGAATACAAGCCTAGTCTATGTAACCTCCAATGAATATAGAAGATTAAGGGAAGTGATACATTTTCTAAGTGATAAGAAGTGTGAAGTGATACATTTCGGTAGGAAGAACAAGGAGAGGCAATATAAACTAAAGGGTACAATTCTAAAGGGGGTGCAGGAACAGAGAGATCTGGGGGTATATGTGCACAGGTCGTTGAAGGTGGCAGGTCAGGTTGAGAAAGCGGTTAAAAAAGCATACGGGATCCTGGGCTTTATAAATAGAGGCATAGAGTACAAAAGCAAGGAGGTTATGATGAACCTTTATAAAACACTGGTTCAGCCACAACTGGAGTATTGTGTCCAATTCTGGGCACCGCACTTTAGGAAGGATGCGAAGGCCTTAGAGAGGGTGCAGAAAAGATTTACTAGAATGGTTCCAGGGATGAGGGACTTCGGTTATGTGGATAGACTGGAGAAGCTGGGGTTGTTCTCCTTAGAGCAGAAAAGGTTGCGAGGAGATTTGATAGAGGTATTCAAAATCATGAGGGGTCAACAGAGTAGACAGAGAGAAACTGTTCCCATTGGCGGAAGGGTCGAGAACCAGAGGACACAGATTTAAGGTGATTGGCAAAAGAACCAAAGGCGACATGAGGAAAAACTTTTTTACACAGCGAGTGGTTATGATCTGGAATGCACTGCCCGAGGGGGTGGTGGAGGCAGATTCAATCATGGCCTTCAAAAGGGAATTGGATAAGTACTTGAAAGAAAAAAATTTGCAGGGCTACGGGGAAAGGGCGGGGGAGTGGGACTAGCTGGATTGCTCTTGCAGAGAGCCGGCACGGAATCAACGGGCCGAATGGCCTCCTTCTGTGCTGTAACCATTCTATGATTCTATGATTCGAAGGGGGTGATCTAATTTAGCTGTTTAAGATGATTAAAGATGTTGATAGGGTAGATGGAGAGAAACTATTTCCTCTGGTGGGGGGTGTCCAGAACAAGGGGGCATAACCTTAAAATTGAAATCTGGAACTCTCTTCCCCCAATAAGCTGTTGAGGCTGGTGATCAGTTGAAAATTTCAAAACTGAGATTGATTGATTTTTGCTAGGCAAGGGTATTAAGGGTTTCTGACATCACCCCTAGCTCTAATTTTAAGGTTATGCCCCCTTGTTCTGGACTCTCCCCACCAGAGGAAATAGTTTCTCTCTATCCACCCTGTCGAATTCTTGAATCATCTTAAACACTGATCTTATTATGCATTATTGTTCTAGTGATACCTAAGAGAAAAGCACGTAATTCAATCTTCATTCTTCAAGTGAGGTTTCCATCAGTGAGCAGTGAAGTTCTGAATGACTCATGCCCATTAGCCTCACTAATGTGATTTAAACACACTCAGTGTCCCTGTGCTCCCAGAGGAGAGCTGAGATTAAAGGGAGCACTGGTTGGAGAGATGACACCAGAATTCTCTGAGTGCAGCTCTATGCTGAGAACATGGGATTGCTGAATTTACTCGAATATCACACCTTTTACCGTCAAAATATTCCGCTTTAGAATTGGTTTTGTGAATTTGTCTTTCAGAAATTGTTTTCTGGAGTTGTGCTTTTAATGTGGGTTTGCGTGTGATTATTTTGCAATGAAGCTCGGAGAAGTGTTATCTCTCAGTAATGTGCACAGCCAGTATTTTGTTTGCCATTCGGCCCATCGTGCCTCTGCCGGCTGCTTTGAAAGAGCTATCCAATTAGTCCCACTCCCCCCTGCTCCTTCCCCGTAGCCCTGCAAATTTTTCCTTTTCAAGGATTTATCCAATTCCCTTTTGAAAGTTACTTTTGAATCTGCTTCCAGGCAGTGCATTCCAGGTTGTAACAACACACTGCGTAAAAAAAATATTCTCCTCTCCTCACTTCTGGTTCTTTTGCCAAATACCTTAAATCTGTGTCCTCTGGTTACCGACCCTCCTGCCAGTGGAAACAGTTTCTCCCTATCTGCTCTATCAAAACCCCTCATTAATATTGTTTGAATCTGTGCAATTTCCTAACGGTCAAGGTTTTATGTCAGGATTGTGCAAGCAGGACATTTCTGCCCCACTCTACTTGGCAGCAACAGGTCCTCAAACATAAAAAAACAGGATTAAAAATATATCGTCCAGAAAGTAAACAAATCCAAGAAAACCTGAAACCAAAGCTGAAGACGACAGGTGTTGGAGCGACGATAGATTTTGTACCATCGTCTATAAAAGGCCTGCCTCCCAGTTCTATCAGCCCTCTTCCTATCTGTCCAGGAACACAGCCACACTCCTGTTCCACAATGGACCTCCATGGCAGCTTGCTTCGCTCCATTGTGATAGTTTACTTTCCGTCAATGAAGAGGAAAAAGATAAAAGTGAATAATGCCTCACAGTCGCTACAAGAAGTTTGGAAGTGCAGGTGAAAGCTGAAACCATCAACACTAACTCATTTCTTGGCTGGTACCAGCGGCCGATGGATTAGCTATAACCTGCACAGTGATACTTCGGGATTATATATCGCCAGGTTGCCGGTATACCGAAATAGATTTCATTAAAGCTCCCTTTCTCATGTTGTAATTCTAAACGGGCAGAGTTCCAGTTGGGGCTAAGGAGGATTCCTGCAGATAAATAAATAGTATCTTGGCACAATTCAGATGATTCAGAAAATTCTACTTGCACATATCGGGGTCGATTCTGAGCGGGACAGTAAGGCCTCAAAACAGGGTTGGATGTTTTACCTCTTTGACGGCAAGTGAGGCATTGGGTGCCATTTTGAGTGAAAAGAAAGAAAGATCTTGCATTTATATAGGGCCTTTCATGACCTCAGGACATCCCAAAGCCTTTTACAGCTAATGAAGTACTTTTTGAAGTCTAGTCACTGTTGTAATGTGGGAAACGCGGCAGCCAATTTGCGCACAGCAAGATCCCACAAACAGCAATGTGATAAATGACCAGATCATCTATTTTTTTTGAGTGATGTTGGTTGAGGGATAAATATTGGCCAGGACACCGGGGAGAACTCCCCAGCTCGTCTTCAAAATAGTGGCATGGAATCTTTTACATCCACCTGAGGGGGCAATGGGGCCTCGGTTTAACATCTCGAAATTAGTGAATGTGGCTGGGTGTTGGGCGGGACTCTGAGAACTTTTATTTAAATGAGGTCCTGCTATTAAGATCGGCCGGGCCTCCACGTTCCCGAACTCTTTACCTGCTTTGGGGCTCACGCTCCCCGATCCCGTGCCCCCCCCCTCCTTGTAAAATTGGTGCGAACATGTCTAGGTTTCACCTGTTAGCATTCTGTTAAGGTGTGATGTTTATAAACTCACAAAATTATGCTATCTTCTACACAAACAAAACACACATTCCAGTGAGAATGGAGTGCATGAGGCATGACATTGGTGTAGTAGAATATGATGCGTAAAGATCACATGACAATAATCTCAGAATTAATAGGTTTAGAGCAAGTCATCTGACTTTGGCCATCTAGATACATAAATAGGCTCACTTTCAGTAATCCTTCGGTATTCCATGCTGAGAACTCGCTTGGACTGGTCAGTAGTTGGCATACCCAATAGGTATCCTACTGGTAAGTATATAGATGAATAGTTTGCTTTGAATAAAATAAAACCAACAAATTCATTAATCTCTGGCATACAAACCTAAATAATTTGGATTAATCTACTTAGTTGATCTAACTGAAGTCTCACAAAGTGTAAACTCCTGTGTATTCTTCTTCTTATAATAAAAATGGTCTTGTTAAAAACAGTAGAACACACATGAGATCTAATGAAACCTTTCATAAGGTCACAAAATAATTCACATACACAATCATTTCCATTTAATAAAGTCTTATGAGTTAGATCTATTCTGAAAAATCAATTGTAAACAATTTTACAACACCAAGTTATGGTCCAGCAATTTTATTTGAAATTCACAAGCTTTCGGAGGCTTCCTCCTTCCTCAGGTGAACGTTGTTGGAAATGTTTCCACAACATTCACCTGACGAAGGGGGAAGCCTCCGAAAGCTTGTGAATTTCAAATAAAATTGCTGGACTATAACTTGGTGTTGTAAAATTGTTTACAATTGTCAACCCCAGTCCATCACCGGCATCTCCACATCCTGAAAAATCAAATCAAACTTAAAACTGCAAGTAATTCCTTCAGTTATGTTCAGTTAATTTGACCTTAATTACCCTGATAATAATTCTGGTTTAATTATGTCAGCAAGGACGTGTAGTTCATGTGAAAAGCATCTGACCCTCCCATATTACATTGAATTTACAGCACAGAAACAGGCCATTCAGCCCAATTGGTCCATGCCAGTGTTTATGCTCCACACGAGCCTCCTACCTCCCCACTTCATCTCATCCTATCAACATATCCTTCTATTCCTTTCTCCCTCATGTACTTATCTTGCTTCTCCTTAAATGCATCTATGCTATTCGCCTCAGCCACGCCTTGTGGTAGCGAGTTCCACATTCTAACTTCTAATTTCTCCTGAGTTCCTTAATGGATGTATTAGTGACTATCTTATATTTATGGGCCCTAGTTTTGGTCTCCCCTTCAAGTGAAAATATCTTCTCGACGTCTACCCTATCAAATCTCTTCATAATTTTAAAGACCTCTATCAGGTCACCCCTCAGCCTTCTCTTTTCTAGAGAAAGGAGCCCCAGCCTGTTCAGTCTTTCCTGATTGTTATAACCTCCAAGTTCTGGTATCAATCTTGTAAATCTTTTTTGCACCTTCTCCAGTGCCTCTATATCCTTTTTATAATATGGAGACCAGAACTGTGCACAGTGCTCCAAGTGTGGTCTAACCAAGGTTCTATACTAGTCTACAATGGAGCAAGTCTCTTAGTGATAACTATGTGTTTTCTTCAATGGAAGTACAGAGAGAATAGTTGAATCAATC
The DNA here is from genome assembly GCF_035084215.1 of Heptranchias perlo. Taxonomy (NCBI): domain Eukaryota; kingdom Metazoa; phylum Chordata; class Chondrichthyes; order Hexanchiformes; family Hexanchidae; genus Heptranchias; species Heptranchias perlo. Next base: position 195,764,592 of record NC_090325.1, on the reverse strand, counting down.
CTTATAGTGGCCAAAATAAAATATGTCATAAAATTGATTTGCTTCTTTCCCTTTCGTAATTTAAAACTGCTGTAACCAAGCACTCTTTAAGAATGAGCAGAGGTAGGTTAAGTGGCTGGAGTGCCTGGGCACTTTTTCCAGTTAGCAGTCAGCTGTGCTTTCATGTGATATCAAGATATCAAGAAACGGCTGAGTGCACTGGATACAGCAAAGGCTATGGGCCCCGACAACATCCCGGCTGTAGTGCTGAAGACTTGTGCTCCAGAACTAGCTGCGCCTCCAGCCAAGTTGTTCCAGTACAGCTACAACACTGGCATCTACCCGACAATGTGGAAAATTGCCCAGGTATGTCCTGTCCACAAAATGCAGGACAAATCCAATCCGGCCAATTACCGCCCCATCAGTCTACTCTCAATCATCAGCAAAGTGATGGAAGGTGTCGTCGACAGTGCTATCAAGCGGCACTTACTCACCAATAACCTGCTCACCGATGCTCAGTTTGGGTTCCGCCAGGACCACTTGGCTCCAGACCTCATTACAGCCTTGGCCCAAACATGGACAAAAGAGCTGAATTCCAGAGGTGAGGTGAGAGTGACTGCCCTTGACATCAAGGCAGCATTTGACCGAGTGTGGCACCAGGGAGCACTAGTAAAATTGAAGTCAATGGGAATCAGGGGGAAAACTCTCCAGTGGCTGGAGTCATACCTAGCACAAAGGAAGATGGTAGTGGTTGTTGGAGGCCAATCATTTCAGCCCCAGGACATTGCTGCAGGAGTTCCTCAGGGCAGTGTCCTAGGCCCAACCATCTTCAGCTGCTTCATCAATGACCTTCCCTCCATCATAAGGTCAGAAATGGGGATGTTCGCTGATGATTGCACAGTGTTCAGTTCCATTCGCAACCCCTCAGATAATGAAGCAATCCGAGCCCGCATGCAGCAAGACCTGGACAACATCCAGGCTTGGGCTCATAAGTGGCAAGTAACATTCGCGCCAGACATGTGCCAGGCAATGACCATCTCCAACAAGAGAGAGTCTAACCACCTCCCCTTGACATTCAGCGGCATTACCGTCACCGAATCCCCCACCATCAACATTCTGGGGGTCACCATTGACCAGAAACTTAACTGGACCAGCCACATAAATACTGTGGCTACAAGAGCAGGTCAGAGGCTGGGTATTCTGCGGCGAGTGATTCACCTCCTGACTCCCCAAAGCCTTTCCACCATCTACAAGGCACAAGTCAGGAGTGCAATGGAATACTCTCCACTTGCCTGGATGAATGCAGCTCCAACAACACTCAAGAAGCTCGACACCATCCAGGACAAAGCAGCCCGCTTGATTGGCACCCCATCCACCACACTAAACATTCACTCCCTTCACCACCGGCGCACAGTGGCTGCAGTGTGTACTATCTACAGGATGCACTGCAGCAACTCGCCAAGGCTTCTTCGACAGCACCTCCAAAACCCATGACCTCTACCATCTAGAAGGACAAGAGCAGCAGGCACATGGGAACAACACCACCTGCACGTTCCCCTCCAAGTCACACACCATCCCGACTTGGAAATATATCGCTGTTCCTTCATCGTCGCTGGGTCAAAATCCTGGAACTCCCTCCCTAACAGCACTGTGGGAGAACCTTCACCACACGGACTGCAGCGGTTCAAGAAGGTGGCTCACCACCATCTTCTCAAGGGCAATTAGGGATGGGCAATAAATGCCGGCCTCGCCAGCGACACCAACATCTCGTGAATGAATATATTAAAAAAATTCATGCTGTCTGTTCCCTGGCAATGTAAATAGGGTCTCCAGCACGATTCAACAGTTTGCTCACAACTTTCAGATATATTTTACATTGAATCTACAGCACAGAAACAGGCCATTTGCCCCAACAGGTCCATGCTGGTGTTTATGCTCCACATAAGCCTCCTCCCACCTCACCGCACTTGAAACTCCCATAATTACTGCCCCTGAAATCCCCCAGCATCTGGAGGCATATAATTTACAATGAATAATTTCTGCAGCCTAGTAAGGGGGACAGGATTTATTGCCAACACTGAAGCACTTTTGAGGTTTGAGCAAGTAGACAAGTAGTGGGGGAAATTGGTCCTGGAAAACAGCCGCAAAAAGTCCCAATTTCCAGGGGCGATGCCACTCCCCCCCTAAGACGCCTGAAAGGCCTCCGACCCCCATATTGGGTCGGGTGATTTTTCAGGCATTCCTGATGGCCGTCTAAAGCAGGTGTTAGGCCCCTGACATATGTAAATGATGGGCATGACCCCTCCTCTAAATTGACCGGTGCTCATCGGAAAGACTGAACAGACTGAGGAGGGGAATAAAAAAAGGAGTTTCCTTTTTTACTCTCACATTCTGTTTACCCTTCCTTCCACTCAGAGCTGTAACTTTAACTCAATGGGACATTCACCCTTCAAACACGCACTGTCTCCATTTACAACGACACTGTCACTTTTTACAATCATGCAAGGAGACATTTTCCAATTGCATGCTCCCTGAGTAGAGCCTCACCTAGCAGAAGCGATTATCAGGAAATCGCACAAGGGCAGTCCACAATTTTCCACCAGTTAAAATGATTGGATGGAGAATGTGCGGCATGTGTGCGCTATTTCCTGTTATGAGCTCACTCAAGAAGCTCGACATCATCCAGGACAACGCAGTCTGCTTGATTGGCAGCCCATCCATCAGCTTATACATCCATCCACAGGATGCACTGCAGCAACTCGCCAAGGCTTCTTCGACAGCACCTCCCAAACCCGCGACCTCTACCACCTAGAAGGACAAGAGCAGCAGGCACATAGGAACAACACCACCTGCACGTTCCCCTCCAAGTCACACACCATCCCGACTTGGAAATATATCGGCCGTTCCTTCATCGTCGCTGGGTCAAAATGTGTGGGAGAACCTTCACCACACGGACTGCAGCGGTTAAAGAAGGCGGCTCACCACCACCTTCTCAAGGGGCAACTAGGGATGGACATGAGCCACGCCAGCAACGCTCATGTCCCAAAAATATTTTTTTTAAAAAGCTCCCGGCAAGTGAGGCTGCACAGTTGGAAAAGTGCAACTGGAAGATTTACGCTGTAATTAAGTTACCCTGTTATAGTTTGTTCAGACTCGCAGTTTGTGCTTTCCTGTGCAATTCTGTTTGAGAAAATGAACATGCTTTTTAAATGATTAACTTCTACTTACACAGTCTGTGCAGGCAATAAATCCATAATCAAAGTGCAGAAACTATTTCCTGCTGAAGGCACTCTTAGATGAGACAGAATTGCTCAAACTTTCCATTGATTACCGCTGTTAGATAATATAATTACACAGACTGGAGAAACTGGGATTGTTCTCCTTAGAGCAGAGAAGGTTAAAGGGAGATTTAATAGAGGCGTTCAAAATCATGAAGGGTTTTGATAGAGTAAATAAGGAGAAACTGTTTCCAGTGGCAGAAGGTTCGGTAACCAGAGGACACAGATTTAAGGTAATTGGACAAAGAACCAGGGGAAGTTGAGGAGAATTTGTTTTACGCAGCGAGATGTAATGATCTGGAATGCGCTGCCTGAAAGGGCGGTGGAAGCAGATTCAATAATAACTTTCAGAAGGGAATTGGATAAATACTTGAAGGGGAAAAATTTGTAGGGCTATGGGGAATGAGCTGCGAGTGGGACGAATTGGATAGCTCTTTCAAAGAGCTGGCACAGGCACAATGGGCCGAATGGCCTCCTTCTGTGCTGTATGAACATAAGAAAATAAGAAATAGGAGCAGGAGTAGGCCATACAGCCCCTCGAGCCTGCTCCATCATTCACTCAGATCATGGCTGATCTTCAATCTTAACTACACTTTCTTGCCCGATCCCCATATCCCTTGAATCCCCTAGAACCCAAAAATCTATCAATCTCAGCCTTGAATATACTCAACAACTCAGCATCCACAGCCCTCTGGGGTAGAGAATTCCAAAGATTCACAACCTGTGAGTGAAGAAATTCCTCATCTCAGTCCTAAGTGGCCGACCCCTTATCCTGCGACTATGCCCCCTCGTTCTAGACTCTCCAGCCAGGGGAAACAACCTCTCAGCATCTACCCTGTCAAGCCCCCTCAGAATCTTATATGTTTCAATGAGATCACCTCTCATTCTAAACTCCAGAGAGTATAGGCCCATTCTACTCAACCTCTCCTCATAGGACAACCCTCTCATCCCAGAAATTAATCTAGTGAACCTTCGTTGTACCGCCTGTAAGGCGAGTATATCCTTCCTCAGATAAGGAGACCAAAACTGTACACAGTACTCCAGGTGTGGTCTCACCAAAGCCCTGTACAACTGTGGTAAGACTTCCTTACTCTTGTACTCCAACCCCCTTGCAATAAAAGCAAACATGCCATTTGCTTTCCTAATTGCTTGCTGTACCTGCATGCTAACTTTTTGTGTTTCATGTACGAGGACACCCAAGTCTCTCTGGACACCAACATTTAATAGTTTCTCACCATTTAAAAAATATTCTGTTTTTCTATTCTTCCTGCCAAAGTGAATAACCTCACATTTCCCCACATTATACTCCGTCTGCCACCTCCTTGCCTATTCACTTAACCTGTCTATATTCCTTTGCAGACTCTTTCTGTCCTCCTCAGAGCTTACTTTCCCACCTAGCTTTGTATCGTCAGCAAACTTGGATACATTACACTCGGTCCCTTCATCCAAGTCATTAATATAGATTGTAAATAGCTGAGGCCCAAGCACTGATCCTTGCGGCACCCCACTAGTTACAGCCTGCCAACCCGAGAATGACCCGTTTATCCCTACTCTCTGTTTTCTGTCCATTAACCAATCCTCTATCCATGCTAATATATTACCCCCAATCCCATGAGCCCTTATCTTGAAAAACAACCTTTTATGTGGCACTTTATCAAATGTGTTACATCCACTGGTTCCCCTTTATCTACCCTGCTAGTTACATCCTCAAAAAACTCTAATAAATTTGTCAAACACAATTTCCCATCATAAAACCATGTTGATTCTGCCTTATCATATTATGATGTTCTAAGTGCCCTGTTACTATTTCCTTAATAATGGATTCCAACATTTTCCCGACGACTGATGTCAGGCTAACTGGCCTGTAGTTCCCTGTTTTCTCTCTCCCTCCCTTCTTGAATAACGGTGTTACATTTGCTACCTTCCAATCCACTGGGACCGTTCTAGAATCTAGAGAATTTTGGAAGATCATAACCAATGCATCCACTATCGCTGCAGCCACCTTTTTTGGAACTCTAGGATGTAGGCCATCAGGTCCAGGGGATTTATCGGCATTTAGTCCCATTAGTTTCTCCAGTACTTTTTCTCAACTGATAATAATTACTTTAAGTCCCTCACTCTCATTAGCCCCTTGGTTCCCCACTATTTCTGGTACGCTTTTTGTATTTTCTACTGTGAAGACAGATGCAAAATATTTGTTTAACGTCTCTGCCATTGCCCTGATTCTATTTCCTGCACCGTTGTTCCGGGTGAGGATACACTGTCTTAAAACAATTAGAAATACTGTCAACAAAGTGAGATGGGAAAAGTGTTACAGGAAGTAAGGATGACTCAGGAAGTGCACACTACAATCAAGAAATTTAAGATAATATAGAGTGCGGGTCGGAGAATCGGAGCTATCGGGGTAAATTTTAATATTTAAAGCTCCCGGCGCACAGCTTCAAAGGAAGGCAGCACATCTCAGGAATTCAAGGTACATATCGGCATGTTCAATTCTTGGCCCACCAATTCCCGCTACGCACACCCCTCTCATGGAGCTTTATACCAGCAGTGTTAAATCCTAAAATTTGTCCATGTGGTCATGTCGACTGAGGCAGTGGAGACTCATGAAATTACCACTATCATGCAAATATAATGCATCAAGTTGCATGCAAATTCATTTATCTGTTCAAAGAAATTACCCCTTACATCTTAAAGGTTCTCCCCCCAATAAGACATTTGGTTGGGTTCAGTATCAGTCTGCAGCTTAATACCTTTCTGTAACATAACCACTGCCAACCGTGTAAACATTCCATCAGGCTGAATTCAGTTTTGGTGAGTTATCTCGTATTCCCTCTCTCCCTCTGGAACATTCACGTACAAATCTTTGAAGGTGGCAGGACAACTTGAGAAAGCGGTTAAAAAAGCATATGGGATCCTAGGCTTTATATATAGAGGCAAAGAGTGCAAAAGCAAGGAAGTGATGGTAAACCTTTATAAAACACTGGTTAGACCTCAACTAGAGCATTGTGTCCAATTCTGGGCACCACACTTTAGGAAGGATGTCAAGGCCTTGGAGAGGGTGCGGAGGAGATTTACTAGAATGGTACCAGGGATGAGGGACTTCAGTTACGTGGAGAGACTGGAGAAGCTGGGATTGTTCTCCTTAGAGCAGAGAAGGTTAAGGGGAGATTTGATGGAGGTGTTCAAAATTATGAAGGGTTTTGATAAGTAATTAGGGAGAAACTGTTTCCAGTGGCGGGAGGGTCGGTAACCAGAGGACACAGGTTTAAAGTAATTGGCAAAAGAACCAGAGGGGAAGATGAGGAGAAATTTTATTTATGCTGCGAGCTGTAGTGATCCAGAATGCACTGCCTGAAAGGGCGGTGGAAGCAGATTCAATAATAACTTTCAAAAGGGAATTGGATAAATACTTGAAAAGGAGAAATTTTCAGGGTTATGGGGAGAGAGCAGGGGAGTGGGACTAATTGGCTAGCTCGTTCAAAGAGCCGGTACTGGTACGATGGGCCAAATGGCCTCCTTCTGTGTTGTATGATTCTATGATTCACCATTCCCTGACTCGGAGATGGACATTTGATCTGCTCTGCGGTCTCTGCCGACATCCGTCTGTCGAGAGCCGTTTCGAGGAGTGTCACATGGGTAACCCTGTCTCCGATTTGTTTTAATTATTACTTTTTCTTCTTGCTCGCGCTCTGCCAACAGGGAAACTGCCAGCTCGCACTCCGAGCCTCCTGAGTTGATTCCCCCATTTTTTACTTCCAATTATAGGACATGTGCTGCTTGTTTTTTTTTCTCTGTGAGCTACATTTTGCATTAAATTTCATCTGCGACCGCTAATAAACACATCAAATTGATTTATATTATAGTTACTAAGTTACAGATCCATTTCATTATTGTATTTGTCTAATCTATAAATTAACAAATAAAGGAGAGGAAATGTATTATGTGCTCACTCGAGCTGAGTTTCTGGAACAAGCCGTTCTGAACACTTTGTCTGTATTGCTCCTGCAGGGGAAGGTTTACTTAGCACCAGGCGCTGTATCTCCTATCCCATAAACTTTTGCAATATGATATTGTTTTTCTTTCCTTGTTGTTGTTAATGAAGCAACAATCATTTCTTCTCTCCCACTGTATTCCAGTCACAGGGTGAATTGCCAAAATGAGCCGCCCAGTTCCAGATGTTCTGGCGCACTGCCTGGTCAGTCAGAGCAGGACATGGAAAGCTCTCACAGGTTTGGTGTCACTCCTGGAGAACTGTCATCAGCAGTATGGAGATTATGGACATTGGCTCCCGGTCTGGCAATACCTCAAATTTAAAATGCTCATTCTCGTGTTCAAATCCCTCCGTGGCCCTCGCCCCCTCCCTATCTCTGTAACCTCCTCCAGCCCTACAACCCTCCGAGATCTTTGCGTTCCTCCAATTCTGGTCTCTTGTGCATCCCCGATTTTCATCGCTCCACCATTGGCGGCCGTGCCTTCAGCTGCCTGGGCCCTAAGCTCTGGAATTCCCTCCCTAAACCTCTCCCCCTCTCCGCCTCTTTCCCCTCCTTTAAGATGCTCCTTGGAACCTACCTCTTTGACCAAGCTTTTGGTCACCTGTCCTAATATCTCCTCATGTGGCTCGGTGTCAAATTTTGTTTGATAATCGCTCCTGTGAAGTGCCTTTGGGACGTTTTACTACGTTAATGACGTGATATAAATTCAAGTTGTTGTTGTTGGTGGTGGCGGTAATTTGGCAGACCCCTAGGGAAACATAGGAATACATTGAGGAACTGAATAGAAAACTGGGAATCCTGTCTTAGAGTGGTATCATGTCCGGTGCCCAATGTTTCAGTGTTACAGCTTTCAATAAATGTAAACAATTTTACAACACCAAGTCTCCTTAAATGAGAGGGAGTTTGCATAATTCCCTGTGACTGTGACTGTGACTGTTTTTCACATCGTTCACCTGACGAAGGAGGAAGCCTCTGAAAGCTTGTGAATTTAAAATAAAATTGCTGGACTATAACTTGGTGTTGTAAAATTGTTTACAATTGTCAACCCCAGTCCATCACCGGCATCTCCACATCAATAAATGTACACAGGAATGGGCAAATGGCACAAAAATCCCAAGGCTCAGGGCCACAGATGGTGGACAGAGAACATGTTTAATGCTCATGAGTTCAGCGTTAATTATTAACCTTAGACACTGCCACATATCAAGGTAAGACTTTACTGATACAATGTTTGGCAGCTCTCCATGGACTGCTACTTAAAATCACAGAATGATACAACACAGAAGGAGGCCATTTGGCCCATTGTGCCTGTGCTGGCTCTTTGAAAGAGCTATCCAATTAGCCCCACTTCCTCTGCTCTTTCCCCATAGCCCCCCAATTTTCTCAAGTATTTATCCAATTCCCTTTTGAAAGTTATTATTGAATCTGCTTCCACCGCCCTTTCAGGCAGCGCATTCCAGATCATCACAACTCACTATCTAAATCTATCATATTAGAAAAGCAGTATGCACTTCCTATGTCAGATATTGGTGTCAGACTTTTTCAATAGCTTTCAATGGATTCACTCAAATTTCGTAATCAAAAAAAAACACAGCTCAGTAAACTAAGAAATGGAACCAAAATGTACCAATAAAATGAAAAGCAAACCTATTCCAATCAAGTCGCTTAATTTTTTTTTCAAAATCCTTTCAGAACTCAGTAGCTTAAAATACTGAACAAAATTTACCAAAGGAAAGAAATAGAAATGGAACCAATCATATCGCTCAAAATACACGTTGAAAATTTCTTGCAACTGCCATTTTTGTCCTTGGCCAGCTGATTAAGAAGGAATGAAAGAACTTGCATTTATATAGCGCCTTTCACGACCTCAAGACACCCCAAAGCGCTTTGCAGCCAATGAAGCATTATAGAGGTGTAGTCATAGAGTCTACAGCCTCTTTAATTAAATGACTGCTGCATTGTAAAGCATTACGTCAGCCTTAACCATCTGGAAGCAATCTCTTTGGGAGCTAATCATCATGGCTGAGCCTGAATCTCTCCACGCTGTAAATGGCCACAGCGATTCCGTGCATGAATCCCAAGTAATTTACCTTGACAAGATAAATGTGGGTAGCTTTTTGGTTTGTTTTTTTCCATACGCTGGTACACATCTATAAAGAGTTGAAATGCTAGCAGGCCTTTGCTGTTGGGTTGATGCCCACCTTTCCTCTGCTCCCTGTTTTGCTGTGCAGCTAATAGCTTGCAAATCTAGGGCACAGGAAAGTGCATTGAATGGACACCACGTAACCAGAGTAAACAACCTCCAACTACCGAATGAAGATAAATTGATTGAACTACAGTTAGATTCTTTCACATTTGTCAGAGGATTTCACTGTATCAGTGCTGACTGGCGAAAGCAATCTGAGAGTACACTAACCCGTCAGCTGATCTGTAAACTGGTATATTTTCATTGGCTGAAAGTCTAATTTACAGATCAAGTATTTATTTTTCTTTTGTTATATGATAATACAAAGCAGTGGGTTCGTTGGTTTCCAGACTGAATTGTATTGTTGTGGGGAGATCGTCTCCATTCTGAACTGCACATGATGCATAGCTTTGGGAGGTCGGGGGAAAAGGGAATCATTTTGAGGGGCCATTAGTTTCAGCAAAGTAACAACAAAGAGTAAATTAAAATTCACAATTATTTTCACATGAATATAGTGCTCGGAAAATATCATAAAAGACTTTTTTATTATCTTGTATAGGTAAAATATTACTTTCCAAGTCTAAAGGCTTCTCTTTGTAATTTACATGTTTAACTGTGCTCTATTGTCCCAGTCAGTTGGACAGGTATCAGGCACTAATAGTCACAGGGAATTATGCAAACTCCCTCTCATTTAAGGAGACTTCTGGCCCTGGACATATGCCAGCACTGAATTAAGAATGTTTTCCCTGGAAATTAGAGTTGTCACAAGATCAAAATCTTAAAGAGGAAACCGAGAGTTTGTGGAGCTCGTATATACAGCTGGCCCAGTGTGCCCACAGTGTCTGAAGTTCATAAGACACACCCAGTCTTAGACTGGTCTGGAAACACATGGGTAAAGCAATTGTATCTACATTTCAAACCACTAAAAGAGGCCTCAAGTTTAAGTTAGAAAACATTGTGTAGCAGAAGGATACTGAAATCATAGAATCTTGCAGCACAGAAGGAGGCCATTCGGCCCATCGTGCCTGTGCCGGCTCTTTGAAAGAGCTATCCAATTAGTTCCACTCCCCCCTGCTCTTTCCCCATAGCCCTGCAATTTTTTCCCCTTCAAGTATTTATCCAATTCCCTTTTGAAAGTTATTATTGAATCTGCTTCCCCCGCCCTTTCAGGCAGCGCATTCCAGATCAGAACAGCTCGCTGCGTAAAAAAAATTTCTTCTCATCTCCCCCCTGCCTTTTTTGCCAATTATTTTAAATCTGTGTCCTCTGGTTACCGACCCTCCTGCCAGTGTAATAATCAATTAACAAATGTCTGAGCAACATTACATAATAATTTCAGAGAATAATTTCAGGCAGAAGCAAACCACCTGCCCATCTGACTTCCCACGCGGCAAACTGGATACATTTCTAAATCTAATGACCCTGAATCCTATTTTCTGAAGAACATACATTGATAGGAACACAAACTTGTGGCAATTCTAATTTACAACCATAGAGGTTTACAGCACTGAAGGAGGCCATTCGGCCCATCATATCTGTGTCACCTCTTTGCCAGAGCAATCCAGCTCAAGTCTCGCTGCCCCACTTCATTCCCATAAACTTGGTACCTTCCTCTGCTTCAAATATTTATCCAATTTTCCCTTAAAAGTAGCACTGGTCTCTGCCTCAACCAGTCCCTGTGCATGATATTCTGTGCTCCAACAACATTCTACGTAAAGAAATTTCTCCTCATTGATGACTCTATATCACTAACTCCACAAGCAAAGGAAATCATCTTTTCCTAATCACTCTGTCAAAATCCTTAATAATTAGACAAAAACGCTGTTATATCTCCTCTTAGCCTTCTCTACTCTGGAATTCTTTTACAGTCCTGCTCAGTGTTTGCCAAACCTTCCTACTTTCGTGTCATCGGCAAGTCTTGAGATTGGATGGTAGAAACTGGGTCCATTTTTCGGGCGTAGAATGGACATGGCAGTGGGACAATCTGTGCCCAATCCGTGCCCAATCCATGCCCAATCCGTGCCCAATCCGTGCCCAACCTGTGCCCAATCTGTGCCCAGTCTGTGCCCAGTCTGTGCCCAGTCTGTGCCCAATCCGTGCCCAATCTGTGCCCAGTCTGTGCCCAATCTGTGCCCAATCCGTGCCCGACCTGTGCCCAATCTGTGCCCAATCCATGCCCAATCCGTGCCCAACCTGTGCCCAACCTGTGCTCAACCTGTGCCCAATCTGTGCCCAGTCTGTGCCCAATCTGTGCCCAGTCTGTGCCCAGTCTGTGCCCAATCTGTGCCCAATCCGTGCCCAATCTGTGCAGGCGTTGGTCCCACTGCTAAATTTGTGGAGATCTTTTGTAGGTATCCTGGGCAGCAGCACCGCTTGGACGGAGGGAATGGAATCCCTCGCGCAGATTTCAGTCTTAGGATTGACTTATATCGCTAATAAAAGAATGACCTTTTCTCCACATTTTTAGAAAGCTGAATGAACCTGTAGCATTCAGTCCAGTGCAAGGAACCACCTGCAGACTGACTCAGATAATCGGTTACAAAAGCTGACTATGGAAACTGTAAAATTCAGATGACTGTACAGTATATATTTTTTGAACTATAGTTAATTTTAAGACATATTCTAATCTGTTATGTATATATTGTAAAATTTAAGATAAATCAAGTATACAAGTATATTACAAAACAATGTAAAAATAATTTATGAAAATAGAAACCTCCAAGTTAGTTATTACCAGAAGCAAAATGATACCATGTAAAGTATGTTTATTCATTCCACTCTGACACCACTAACTACAAAAAACACAGAAAACAAAAAGATGAACTTTTAAAGGCAGGCTTTTCCTCGTCCTTTAAAGTCACACACACACACACACTCACACTTACACTTACACTCACTCAAACACACAAACACTCTCACTCACACACACACTCTCACTCACACACACACGCAATCACACGCACACACTCACACTCACACATACACAGTCACACACACAGACACACACAGACTCACACACACACAGACTGACTCACACACACACTCGCAAACACAGACACACACACACAGACTCACACACATACACACACACACAAAGACACACACACACACACACAGACACACAAACACCAGATGCACACAGACACATACACACACACTCACTCACACAGACATTCACACACACATATCCTCACACACACATACACACACACACAGACACTCACACACACTCACTCACACAGACACATAAAGACACACACACACGCACAAACACACAGACACACACACACACACACAACCAACCCCACTCTCACACACATACACACACACTCACTCACACAGACACATAAAGACACACACACACACACAAACACACAGACACACACACACACACACATGCACACAGACACACACACCCACACACAACCAACCCCACTCTCACACACATACACACACACTCACTCACACACACACACAATGGATGTAAATTGTGTGCAGTGTGCCTGCGATTTCTTGATTTGCGTGGCTGACAGCGAAAATGCCATCAGTGATTACTCAGAAAATCCAACCACGCAGTGAAATAAAGTCCATATCAAACTGGTCCCCGTGTAGTATTCCCTGTTTCCCTGTTATTGATCTTGAGAGTAGAGCTTTGTGGGGAAAGGTGGGGGGTGGGATAAACAGCATAACTCTGCCTCATTGTGGCCGTCAGTGACGATGCCTGATATTTGAGAACACTGTGTATCGCAAAATTACCTTTTAGCCCCTAAGTTGCATCGTATGGAACATCTTGGCTGACATGGTGGATTTTAGCCTCTTTATGATCACCACAATTGAATTGAAACAAAGTGCGTCCAACATTGTCACACGGATGAGATCATAAGCTTCCCTGAAAAACCTCTTTAATTAACAAAGAAAACCCTACAGCCACAGAGAAAATGTATTGATGTTAAGTTTCTGATGCACTGTATTAAATGTATAGATCTAAAGAGCAGCAAAAGATGTTGGGAGTTAATGCTAAACAAAGAGAGATATTGTAAATTTAAATTTTTTTCAACTTACATTATTAACAACATCCAGGGCATATCTTTTTAAAAATTCTGAATAATATAAAAGAAAGAAAGAACCTGTATTTATACAGCACCTTTCACCGCCTCAGGACGTCCCAAAGCACTTTACAGTAAATGAAGTACTTTTGAAGTGTAGTCACTGTTGTAATGTAGGAAATGGTCCCTATCATAAAGTAATTCTTTAATACCCAAGGGAATTCGAGTAAATGCAGGAGAAATATAAATCTGCAAAAAATGTAGGTATTCATGATTTCCATATTAAGTTTGCAAAAACAGAGTGACAACCAATAATTGTATACTTCAAAAATTAAATATGTCTAATTGGCTTCACTATGAAACTGGGAAGCTTTAAAGCTGGTACTTATCCTTGCCACTTCTAAATTATCTAGTTCCAGCCCAAAAATTGTACAAAATTAAGACGGCGGAGTTCTTTGAAAAAGGGTAAGGTTTATTGGCCCTAACGTCCTTCCCCATTATTAAAAATTCCTATGTTATCCCATGTCGCTCTGAGTGGCTGCAGGGCCACCCAGTGAGACTGCTACGCCCGACATACCCCACTCCACTAAGAGATCGGTGTATTGATAAAATGGGGATGGGAGAAGGGAACTCAAAGAGGGTGAACGAATATAAGCCAGTCTCCTGCACAGCTTGCGGGGTTATCGATATGGGAGATGAGGAGACATTTTTTGTACGCAGCGAGTTGTGATGATCTGGAATGCGCTGCCTGAAAGGGCGGTGGAAGCAGATTCAATAGTAACTTTCAAAAGGGAATTGGATAAATACTTGAAAAGGAAAAAATTTGCAGGTTTACAGGGAAAGAGTTGGGGGGGTGGGTGGAGTGGGACTAATTGGATAGCTCTTTCAGAGAGCTAGCACAGGCACAATGGGCTGAATGGCCTGCTTCTGTGCTATGTGATTCTATGAATATGATAAAATATGGAGTCCTTTTTCTTAAGAATGCCCTTTTTAAACCAGAATAAGTGTTGGTCAGTTCTAATGAGTGAGGCTGATGCAACCCTAATGAAGCAAGTGGTTGGGGACGCAAGTTAAAAGTTAGGAATAAGAAGGAAAGGCACATGAAACTCTCCCACCCAGAGGATATTAACGTGGAATAAAATGGCAGCTGAAATAGACTGTATAAATGGGATCAAGAGATAGTTAGCTGTGTTTATGAAGATGGGATTGGAAAATGGTAATAAGGTGGGGTTAATCACTTATTTATGATTCCAACTGAGGGCATTTCACTTTAGGGGCACTTTAGGGCCCAGTCTGTGGATAACCATCAGTGTGTACCAGGCCTGTCTCCTCTCAATTTCATTCCTAATTGACTCCTGTTGCTAATAAGAAGGCTTGGATTTGTACAGCATCTTTCACGACCTCACGATGTCCCAAAGCTCTTCACAGCCAATTTTGAAGTGTAGTCATTGTAGGAAACGCAGCAGCCAATTTGTGCACAGCAAGATCCCACAAACAGCATCATGACAATGGCTGGATAATCATTTTAAGTGATGTTGGTTGAAGGATAAATATTGGTCAGGACACTAGGGAGCTCTTCAAAAAATTGCCATGGGATCTTATACATTCACCTGAGAGGGCAGATAGGGCCTTGGTTTAACATCCCATCTGAGAGACATCACCTCCGACAGTGCAGCATCAGCCTAGATTTTTGTGCTCAAGTCTCTGTAGGGGGTCTATGAACTCACAACCTTCTGACTGAGAGGCAAGAGTTCTCGTGAGAACTACAGAATGGAGCAGCCAAAACAGTTCCATTTGCACCAGGACTCAGGAATAGTGTTAAGGAAAAAGGGAGAATGGATGACACTGAAGGAGAGAAGGACTGAGAAAATGGATGGCTCTGAAAGTCACCAGGAAGGGGGGAATCAATATAAAAGAAATTCTCATCCTTGTGTTCAATTCCCATCATGGCTTCACCTCTCCCTATCTCTGCAGTGCCCTCCAACCCTCCCAGAACTCTCCGTTCGTCCAAATTTTGCTCCTCGAGCACCTCCCCTCCACCTTCTTCGCCCCACCATTGCTGGCCGTACCTTCAGCTGTCTCGGCCCTAAGCTCTGGAATTCCCTCCCTAAACCTCTCCGCCTCTCCGCCTCTCTCTCCTCCTCTAAGGCACTCCTTAAAACCTACCTCTTTGACCTGTCCTACTATGTCCTTCTTTGTCGAGGTGTCAATGTTTGTTTGATAACGCTTCTGTGAAGCCCATTTAGGACGATTTACTACGTTAAAGGCTCTATACAGTATCATGGTAAGTACAGCAAAGGAGGGGGCCATGGAAATGTAAGTTGTTGTCATTTTGCCAGTTTTCTACATTGGATTCTAGGGAAAAATGAGTTCTATTTATTCCCCTGGACGCCCTTTAAAGTGTCTTACATTATCCCCTAAGACTGGCACACTGCCACCCAGTCATATCACTAAATAGAATCATAGAAAGTTACAGCACAGAAGGAGACCATTCAGCCCATCGTGTCTGTGCCGGCCTAAAAGGAGCTATTCAGCTTAATCCCACTTTCCAACACTCGGTCTGTAGCCCCGAGGGTCCCAGCACTCGGTCCGCGGCCCCGGGGGTCCCGGCGCTCGGTCCGCGGCCCCGGGGGTCCCAGCGCTCGGTCCCCGGTGGGTCCCAGCGCTCGGTCCGCGGCCCCGGGGGTCCCGGCGCTCGGTCCCCGGGGGTCCCGGCGCTCGGTCCGTGACCCTGAGGGTTCCAGTGCACATCCAGGTACTTTTTCAAGGAGTTGTTGAGAGTTTCTTCAGGCAACTTCAGAACATGGAGAGAGAGGTGTGGGTGGTTAAAGGATTCTCAACACTGATTGGCTGCAGCCTGTTACCGAGGCGAGCCAATCGCGGGGCCGTCTTAGTTCTATCGCAGGGCAGCCAGCGAAGGGGGCGGGGCCTCGGGGGCGGGGCCTCGGGGGGGCGCTGTGATTGGTCAGTCACTTGTATCCTTTATATATTGTATCCTTTCCATGTTACAGTGTCGCTGAATGAGGTGGAGAGAGAGAGAGAGAGAGGGGGGATTTAAAGAGCGGGTCAGGGACAGCACACAGGGAGAAAGAGAAAGGAAGGAGGGGAGAGGATTTAAAGAACAGGTCAGGGAGAGAGAGAGAGAGAGAGGGAGGGAGGAAGGAAGGAAGGAAGAAAGAGAGAGAGGGGATTTAAAGAGCAGGTCAGGGAGAGAGAGGGAGGGAGGGAGGGAAGATTTAAAGAACAGGTCAGGAACAGCAGGGAGGGAGGGAGGAGAGAAAGGAGAAAAGGGGGGGGGGAGAGAGAGAGAGAGAAAGGAGGGGAGAAAGAGAGAGGGTCTTAGAATGTGCCCTGGGGAGTGTTAGTCAGTCGGTCGGTCAGCCGGTGTCCCCGGTGGGTCTAAGCCCCTCTCCCCGGTGGGTCTAAGCCCCTCTCCCCGGTGGGTCTAAGCCCCTCTCCCCGGTGGGTCTAAGCCCCTCTCCCCGGTGGGTCTAAGCCCCTCTCCCCGGTGGGTCTAAGCCCCTCTCCCCGGTGGGTCTAAGCCCCTCTCCCCGGTGGGTCTAAGCCCCTCTCCCCGGTGGGTCTAAGCCCCTCTCGGTGGGGTGTCTCAGGCGGATTCTTTGTTCCAGGATGGTGGCGAGCTGCTCGAAGAATAAAAGCCCCGAATGTATCTCCGAGCGGCTGGATTCCGAGTGTAGCCGGAGGAGGAGCGGCGATGCTGCAGGTGAGGAGAGAGGCGCATCTCCCGCTCCCTGTCCTTCGATTCGAACCAAAAGCCCAGGGTTTGATCCGCGGGCTCTTCTATTATTGATGTGTGTCCCATTAAACCGGGAGCGGGCACTTTAAGTGTTGATGTGCCGAGGGGAGTTGGGGCGATCGGTCTGATTTACTTTGCTCTCCCTGGTGCCTTTAGCTGTAGTTATTTTTGTGCTAAACTTGCATTTTGCAAACCTGCCCACGTTGCAAAATCAGAATGAAAACTGGCTGGAAATTACTGTTTATGTGCAGTGGCTCTTTATAAATACTTTATGTTGTCTTTAATGCATAAATATTATGATGCAACTAGTTTGTGTGTTTGCTTTGCTTGTTAAAATTAATCAGAATTTACCTTTATGGAGTGCAGCTTAATCCTTTGAGTGCTGTTTGCCATTCAATCCCACCCGGCCTCCAAAAGCAAACATGACCCAAAATAGATTTTCATATTGGTTAGACCAGTTTTGGAAACTGGAAACTGATGTTTTCAATATTGACCCACTCAATAGCTTCATTGTTGAGGTGATTTTGACCTTTTTTTTTAAGCTATGGGGTTTTCTTGGTGTTATGTGAAACTGTCGTCTTTTTTTTTTGCGTTTTGTTTTTACAACTTCATGAAGACTTCAGTATATTTCAGAGACAGTTTCTTGCTGTCTGTCCTGGGCTGTATTATTGAGGTGAAGTGTTTCCCCAGGACCTGATGGAAATGTTCGACTGGACATTAATTGCAAATGTCGCGAATTGACCGGGGTGTCCTGTGACTCGTGGATCAGATGTTCCGTTTTGTACCGTGGACAGCCCGTGAAACGAGTGGGTAAATCTCAGCCCAGCTTTTAATGGGTAGAGGTCACATCACAAGGCTGCTTGGCCTCTACTGTTACTGACTGACTGCAGGAAATTGGAAAGATCATTGGTGCTTTAGTGATGGGGATAGTGCAAAGGGAGCTTTAATCTGTATCCTAATGGCTCTACTTGTCATGAGATTACTTGATACGAACACTGGATAGAAAGAAAGATTGACTTGCATTTCTATAGCACCTTTTCACAACCTCAGGACGTCCCAAAGCACTTTACAGGCAATGAAGTACTTTTGAAGTGTAGTCACTGTTGTAATGTAGGAAACGCGGCAGCCGACGTGCGCACAGCAAGATCCCACCAACAGCGATGAAACAAATGAGCAGGTCGTGTGTTTTAGATGTTGATTGAATGATAAATATTGGCCAGGACATGAGGGAGAACTCCCCTGCTCTTTGAATAGCACCCGGGGATCTTTTACGTCCAACTGAGAGGGCAGACGGGGCCCCGGTTTAACGTCTCATCTTTACGACGGCACCTCCGACGGTGCGGCGCTCCCTCGGTGCCGTCCCTCCGACGGTGCGGCGCTCCCTCGGTGCCGTCCCTCCGACGGTGCGGCGCTCCCTCGGTGCCGTCCCTCCGACGGTGCGGCGCTCCCTCGGTGCCGTCCCTCCGACGGTGCGGCGCTCCCTCGGTGCCGTCCCTCCGACGGTGCGGCGCTCCCTCGGTGCCGTCCCTCCGACGGTGCGGCGCTCCCTCGGTGCCGTCCCTCCGACGGTGCGGCGCTCCCTCGGTGCCGTCCCTCCGACGGTGCGGCGCTCCCTCGGTGCCGTCCCTCCGACGGTGCGGCGCTCCCTCGGTGCCGTCCCTCCGACGGTGCGGCGCTCCCTCGGTGCCGTCCCTCCGACGGTGCGGCGCTCCCTCGGTGCCGTCCCTCCGACGGTGCGGCGCTCCCTCGGTGCCGTCCCTCCGACGGTGCGGCGCTCCCTCGGTGCCGTCCCTCCGACGGTGCGGCGCTCCCTCGGTGCCGTCCCTCCGACGGTGCGGCGCTCCCTCGGTGCCGTCCCTCCGACGGTGCGGCGCTCCCTCGGTGCCGTCCCTCCGACGGTGCGGCGCTCCCTCGGTGCCGTCCCTCCGACGGTGCGGCGCTCCCTCGGTGCCGTCCCTCCGACGGTGCGGCGCTCCCTCGGTGCCGTCCCTCCGACGGTGCGGCGCTCCCTCGGTGCCGTCCCTCCGACGGTGCGGCGCTCCCTCGGTGCCGTCCCTCCGACGGTGCGGCGCTCCCTCGGTGCCGTCCCTCCGACGGTGCGGCGCTCCCTCGGTGCCGTCCCTCCGACGGTGCGGCGCTCCCTCGGTGCCGTCCCTCCGACGGTGCGGCGCTCCCTCGGTGCCGTCCCTCCGACGGTGCGGCGCTCCCTCGGTGCCGTCCCTCCGACGGTGCGGCGCTCCCTCGGTGCCGTCCCTCCGACGGTGCGGCGCTCCCTCGGTGCCGTCCCTCCGACGGTGCGGCGCTCCCTCGGTGCCGTCCCTCCGACGGTGCGGCGCTCCCTCGGTGCCGTCCCTCCGACGGTGCGGCGCTCCCTCGGTGCCGTCCCTCCGACGGTGCGGCGCTCCCTCGGTGCCGTCCCTCCGACGGTGCGGCGCTCCCTCGGTGCCGTCCCTCCGACGGTGCGGCGCTCCCTCGGTGCCGTCCCTCCGACGGTGCGGCGCTCCCTCGGTGCCGTCCCTCCGACGGTGCGGCGCTCCCTCGGTGCCGTCCCTCCGACGGTGCGGCGCTCCCTCGGTGCCGTCCCTCCGACGGTGCGGCGCTCCCTCGGTGCCGTCCCTCCGACGGTGCGGCGCTCCCTCGGTGCCGTCCCTCCGACGGTGCGGCGCTCCCTCGGTGCCGTCCCTCCGACGGTGCGGCGCTCCCTCGGTGCCGTCCCTCCGACGGTGCGGCCCTCCCTCGGTGCCGCACTGGGAGTATCGGCCTGGATTATGTGAGGATTTAGGCTTTCCACCTCTTTGTTTTTGGTGGATTTGGGGTGGGTTCAGGGACCCTGCTATTTTCTGGTTTCTAGTCTACTTGGGGCACTTGTGGGTGGTGCATGCTTATATGAAAATGATAAAACATGCTCTGTGCCTCTTGCAATTGTGACTAGTGGATGCAGGGGCCATCTGTTAGGACCTGGTGTCTGGTGATTGGCACAAAACTCGAGGCCTGTGGATGTGCTGAGCCTTAGTGTGACACTGAAACTTAAATCTTATGAACAGATTGCCTCAGCAAGTCTTTGACCGGTGTGCTGCTTTGGCCAAGGAGGTTGACTCCCAATGTAAGTGACCTTGGGGGCTGGAAATCTTGGGCAGAGGAAGTCCTGCCTTGCACTACAAACAAAAGGGGATGGAGGTGCTGGAAAGCAGAGGCCCAGGTACCTCAAATGTCCCAGTTCCAACGTCCCTCACCTTGAGAAAAGTTGGTGTGAATTAGTGAGTGAAATCAATATGGCAAAATTCCAGCTGTCTGGTCTTTTGTTTGGGTTGGGGGGGGGTGTAATATTGCCTGACCATATGGTTTCCCCAACTTTCTCCAGTTGCCCTCCTTTTGCAACAGATTTGTGCCTTCAAAGTACAGTCCTGTTGGGACTGGCAGACCAAGTGCGGTCCATGTCTAACAACTGACCTTTCGAAATGTGAATCGGTGGTGTTGATATTGGCAAACGTTCACCGGTAGGAGTGACATCACGGCCATGCCTGATTCTGTCTGCCCAAACAGGAGGTGTGGGGGAAAGGGAAGAAGGCAGGGGAACCAGGGTTTATACTTCTAATGAACTGCTGTACTGAATCATGAAGCACAGAAGGAGGCCATTCAGCCCATCGTACCTGTGCCGGCTCTTTGAAAGAGCTGTCCAATTAGCCTCACTCCCCCCTGCTCTTCCTCCAGAGCCCTGCAATTTTTTTCCTTTTCAAGTATTTATCCAATTTCCTTTCGAAAATTACTATTGAACCTGCTTCCACCACCCTTTCAGACAGTGTGTTCCAGATCGTAACAACTCGCTGAGTAAAAAAAATTCTCCTCACCTCCCGTCTGGTTCTTTTGTCAATTACCTTAGTCCTCTGGTTACCGACCCTCCTGCCAGTGAAAACAGTTCCTCCTTATTTACTCTTATCAAAACCCTTACTAGCTCTGCACAAATCATCATTTTTAAAATGCTGATCTTCACTGACTTTTTGAAGTTCAGTGTCACATGACTCAGTTACTGCCCATGTCTATACGGCATCTGTCTTTCGGATGAGATGTTAAACCGAGGGCCCCGTCTGTCCTCTCAGGTGGATGTGAAAGATCCCATGACACTATTTCGAAGAAGAGCAGGGGAATTCTCCCCAGTGTCCTGGGCCAATATTTATCCCTCAACCAATATCACTAAAACACTTTATCTGGTCATTTATCACATTGCTGTTTGTGGGATCTTGCTGTGCGCAAGTTGGCTGTCTCGTTTCCTACATTACAACAGTGACTACACTTCAAAAGTACTTAATTGGCTGTAAATTGCTTTGGGACGTCCTGAGGTCGTGCAAGGCGCTATATAAATGCAGGTCCTTGCTTTATCTATTTTAACTGTAGTCTAAACCTACACTTTTTTTTTTCCCTTTCAGATCTCAATTACTGGGATCACGATCTGGCTGAAAACAATGTAAATGAGGAAGAGCAAACGTGTCAGTACTTGGCCAAACTATTTGAGAACTCTCTATGCAGAGCTAAAAAGACTAAGCTACACTGCTCTGAAGTTTTGGTTCCTGAAAGACTGATTAGAAAGATAGCCAGGGATGTGCTCTGCCTCTCGTCCAGCGAACCTTGTGGGCTGCGTGGATCCATCATCTACGTCAACATGGAGATCGAGAACATGTGCAAAAAGTTGGACCGGATTGTGTACGATTCCAGTGTCATTCCAACTTTTGAATTGACATTGATACTGAAGCAGGACGGGAATTCCTGGCCAAGCCTCAGGGACTTCTTTTTCATTGGAACCTGTTTTGCACCTGGGTTCAGGCAAGCACTGAAACTTAGTCCTGGGTTCTGCCTGATAAAGAAAAAACTATACTCCTCCTCAGCTGGGACAGTCATAGAGTGCTAAAAATAAAACGGAACTAGCACTAAGTGGCAGCTTTAACTCGTTCTCTTGCCAGCACTTCACTATTGCATAAGTGTTAATGCTCTTGATTTGACCCATCTTCTGTATTGCCTATAAAAACCCATTAACTACTTAACAAGTGACTCATTTCAGCGTCCTTGATATCTATTATTGCAGATGCCTTGCTAGTCAAGTTGCATTTATATAGCACCTTTCATGCCCTCTATGTCCCAAAATGCTTGCCATCCAATGGATTTTGATGTTGGCTTTGTAAACAATGTGGCAGCTGATTTGTACAGTCACACAAATCTCGATGAATGACCCTAATGTGAGTTGGGTGGGGAGGAATGAATATTGGCTAGGATGGATAAATGACTTGGTGATAGATGATTGATCCCCATGACAATGGGAGAACTCACTGCTCAAGTAATGCTATGGGATCATTACAGCTACCTCTACAGTCAGAAAGGGTCTTGGTTTAACATTCCTTCCAAAAATAAGATGGTATCGCCAACAATGCAGCCTCCCTTAGGACTGAACTGAGGTATCGGTTTAGATTGTGCTAGATGGGGCTTGGACCCATTGGGAGAAAGGCACATGTTGAGCCAAGCTGGCAGTAGACTGGCTTAGTAGCTGAGTGGAGCTCTTGAGTGGAGCAGAATTATTGATGCAATCTTGTCTCTGCCTTGAAGAGCTCTGGAGGATGTGAGTGGTTGTTGGCTAGAGTCCCTCATCTCTCGAGATCAAGTCTGATGCCAACTGCTCTGAATAATTACTGGAAGTTTTATTTGCCTTTTTGAAATTTTTCAACAGCCTTCAGTGAAAGAACTGGTCCATTTTAATGAGCAGTAATTGAATTTATGTATTCAGAAGTGAAACAAGGTGCTTTGCTAACTGAAGAAAGCCTTCTAGGGTTTGAGATGTTGGGGAGAGGGACAGTATATTGAAAATCTCAGGCTTTATTATGCTAATCTTGACTAGGTGGGTACACTACAAATGACTTGTGCACCAAGTTTTGGGTTAATTATTGGGGCGCAATGGGATTGGGGTACTCAAGTTGCATGTTTGACACTTGTACTTTTGTTAGATCAATTTGCACTTTTTGTTGTAGAACTTGCACTACTCTTGTGGGTGTTCACAATTTTGTTTACCAGCAGCAATCCGTGCTCTCAAACCTGCTGCTTTGGTCATTTGTACTGGATAGAATGACTTTGTTCTAAGGGTGTGCTCTTTACCCTGCATATTAAGTTAATGCAGTGAGCATCAAAAGGCAATGTTCCTTTTTTTAAAAAAAAAACTTGTAACTTTTTTGGATAATAAAAATGATTTTTTTTATAGCCTGATGTCTTTCAATTCCATAAATGATTTTTTTTTTAAAAAGCTCGACTATTTGAAATAGGCTGGAACGCCATCACACTTTGACTATGTAGGTCACAAAAAGGGATCAAAAATAACCCAAAGGCAAAGCGGAAATACAAGGAAATGGGACTGAGTCGCTGAAGATAAGCAAAATTAATTGTTAGAAGACAACCTCTCTAAATAGAAGGAACACATTATTAAACAGAACACTAAAACCAGATTAATCCTGGAGAATCAGGATGTAGACGTTCCAGATTGGCTCAGGAATCTCAACACGTTTAAACTAAAAGCAAGAAATTCTCTACTTGTAGTAAGTACCTCGCCCTTCATACTTAGGAAACAGGCAAATCACTTTAAATGAACTCAACTACGTTAAATGTATTTTACATGAGGCAAACTTCTTAACTAAACCATGATAACCCCAGCTGTAGTCAAACTACTTGACAGTATTACATTGGATACAAGATATCTCCGCAGAGGCAAAAAGGTGTAGGAATGGATTTGAAAATGGGCCGTAGGAACAGGAGGAGGCCATTCAGCCCCTCGAACCTGTTCCGCCATTCAATTAGATCATGGCTGATCTGCATCTTATCTCCATCTACCCGCCTTGCTTCCTCAACCCTTAATACCCTTACCCAACAAAAATCGATCAATCTCAGTTTTGAAATTTTCAATTGACCCCCAGCCTCAACAGCTGTTTGGGGGAGAGAGTTCCAGATTTCCACTCCCCTTTGTGTGACAAAGTGCTTCCTGACATCACCCCTGAACAGCCTAGCAAAATTTTAAGGTTATGCCCCCTTGTTCTGGACCCTCCCCACCAGAGGAAATAGTTTTTCTCTATCTACCTATCAACTCTTGGGGCCCATTTTCAACTTTTGGCTTTGTTCTGAGGCAACATCTGAATTGGTGAATCAGAGAATGATGCAGCACAGAAGGAGGCCGTTCGGCCCATCGTGCCTGTGTCGGCTTGTTGAAAGAGCTATCCAATTAGTCCCGCTCCCCTTCATAATGCAGAGAGGATGGAAGATCAAACAGGCTATTTAACTCATGCCTATGAGCAGAGAATTAGACGAGGGTTAACATTAAGTAGCTTCAGGCTAGCTTAGCAATTACGATCATTGCTAGATAAACCTGCCAAGAACACGATTGAAGGTTATGAGCATATGATTAAACACAAAAGGACACTTGTTATGGTGCTTCTAGGATTAGCAGAGGGGAAAGTACCATCAAATGAGGGTTGAATAGTAAGGCTGGATAAATTAGTTGGAATTTTGCCTGATTAGCTCTCGTTCACATAGAGAGGGTGCAGAGGAGATTTACCAGATTGGTACCAGGGATGAGGGTCTTCAGTTATGTGGAAAGACTGGAGAATCTGGGACAGAGGTGTTCAAAATCATGAAGGGTTTTGATAGAGCAATTAGGGAGAAACTGTCTCCTGTGGCAGGAGGGTCGGTAACCAGAGGACACAGATTTAAGGTAATTAGACAAAAAACCAGGGAGGAGATGAGGAGAATTTTTTTACGCAGCGAGTTGTTATGATCTGGAATGCGCTGCCTGAAAGGGCGGTGGAAGCAGATTCAATAATAACTTTCAAAAGGGAATTGGATAAATACTTGAAAGGGAAAAATTTGCAGGGCCATGGGGAAAAAGCAGGGGGAGTGGGACTAATTGGATAGCTCTTTCAAATAGCTGCCACAGGCACAATGGGCCGAAAGGCCTCCTTCTGTACTGTATGATTCTATTTCTCTGTGAAGGAGGCCACTGATTAATGATAAATCATAGACCTCTTGATCTGTGGCCTTCTGACTACCAGACACCTGTCTGAGGCAACCACAAACGAGATATTGTAACCTGTATAGAATCAGGTGACTTTCAACTCAGCCCCTTGTGTCTGGACTGGATTCACTCCCAGGCGTCTGAGATACAAGACTGTTCCTAATCCAGTGAGACACTTAATCTAGATCCATTAAAGTCATCTCCTTTCCAATGAAACTTTTCAATTGGTTAGGATAGTATAGAAATTACAGCACCAGAGCAGGCCATTTGGCCCATCGTACCTTTTCCACTGCTACCTCTTTAGGTAAAGCTATCTACCCTAATCCTCGTTCCCTACTCTTTCCTTATGTCTTTTTTAATTTGTCTGTCAAATACTTAGCTAATTCCACTTTAAATCATACAGTCTCTGCCTTAATGGCCGCTTGTGGTAAAGTTTTCCATGTTATGTTCAAAGAATCCTCTGGAAAAAAAATGTCTATTCCCTCCCTAAACCTCTCCACTTCTCTCTCCTCCTTTAAGACACTCCTTAAACCCAAGCTCTCCAATACCTCCTTCTTTGGCGCGGTGTCAGTTTACGCCTGATAACATTCCTGTGAAGGGCCTCAGGACATTTCACTACATTAAAGGTTCTATGTAAATACAAGTTGTTGTATGATTGATTGATGGCCCTATCATTAAAGGAACGAATGGTCCTAGATTCAGCCCTCTTCAGCTGTTAGATCACTAGCTTTTGGACTAAAGTCAATGAGCATGAGCCTTCTTGAGGGCAATAGCAAAAGATTGTATTGTTATAACCAGAAGAACAGCTGCCTTTAAAGTGTTTGCGTTAGATATACGTACTATAAATCATTACTTCTACTGTATAATATTTCCTTGCGTCTTTGCTATAAATGATTTAGTTTGTAAATAGCTTTGATTTGATTGTTTTGGCCCTTATGAAGGTGGTTTGGTGTGAGATATTTTCGGTCATACGAAGAAACTGAAATCATAGGGGGTGAGGGGGGGAATCTTTTGTAATTTCCAGTGACCAAGTTCCTGCAAACGGGATTAGTTGTGAGATCTCGGCTATGTTATTCATGCAGGGCGGAAAGCAAAGATTCAGACAATTTCTAAGGTACATTGTCGGCAATAGAAACCGTCATCAGGCCATTTGAAGAGGAAAACCATGTTTTACAACCTCAAGGTGTAGCCCTGCCACTGGTCGATCCTGGTAGCGTAGCTTGCAAATGTTCATCAGCGGCTGAAAACACCGAGCCCCCTCGTTCCAGGGGTGTGGCGTGGACATTCTCACTGAAGCCTTCACTGGAAAGCTGGTACTTTGAACACATGCACCCCGCTAACAGACCGAACATTGTGTTGGCAGCAACCAATCACCAGAAACCTTCGGGGTCTCCAGTCCCAAATTCTGTGATTACGTTCCTCCCCCCCATAAAAGCAGAAATGACTGACTGAGAAAGGAGTTTCTTGTCTACTCTATGAGTCGACAGGGCAGACTTGCCACCAATAGTTCAGGAAGGCTCTCGTTGAATTGCTCTATAATGAGTCCCTGAAACTCTTTTTCTACAACCAACTTGTAACAAACATCAGGCTGTTTGGACTAGGACCTGGATCAGGACTAGAGAATCTATCACCCCTGGTGCTCGCTGACCTACAATAGCTCCTTGTCTGGCAACGCCTTGATTTTAAAATTCTCATTATTGTTTTCAAATCCCTCCATGGCCTCGCCCCTCCCTATCTCTGTAACCTCCTCCAGCCCTACAACCTCTCTGCGCTCCTCCAATTCTGGCCTCTTGCGCATCCCCGATTTTCATCGCTCCACCATTGGCGGCCGTGCCTTCAGCTGCCTAGGCCCTAAGCTCTGGAATTCCCTCCCTAAACCTCTACCGCCTCTCTACCTCTCTCTCCTCCTTTAAGAGGGTCCTCAAAACCCAACTACCTGTCCTAATATCTCCTTATGTGGCTCGGCATCAAATTTTGTTTGATAAACGGTCCTGTGAAGCGCCTTGGGACGTTTTACTGTGACTTGCTGGAAGTGTGAGCTGATAATGGGGAGGGCAACGAGGCATCTGGGACCTTGGTGAAGGACAGGACCAACAGTCTATCTCCTTAACCAGTGAGATTTAATTATTGAGAAAGAAACAGGTGAACGACAGAAAAGGAAATAGGGTGAGTTAGAGTGAAATCAGGTACAGAAAGAGAAATAAAGAGAGGGAAAGAAAGATTGGATTAAGAGAGAGAGAAAAGAGCCAGAAAGCAAAAGTAAGAAAACAATTCAAAAATTTTACATTTTACATTTTAAAGATGTCTAAGAGCAATTTACTACCTGCAGGAATGAGACTCCACAGTTTCAATTGTTCCCTTTCTGGGCTGGGGAGGTTGAGTGAACATTGCAGGAACATAAATCTCCTCATTAAAAGGGTCCTTCCGCTGTTAAGTACCGGCCCTAACTTTCTGTGGTGAGTTTAATGGGTAATTAACGCGCAAATGCAGCAATTTCATGAAACTCACGGGGAGGATGAGGGCGAGACGCCGTTTCCGCGAGGTTAACGCGGAGCGGAGCAAATCGTCCAGCGACTTGTGGCGATTCGCAACTCACGGGGGGAATCTCTTCCTCGCCGGAAGTTGCTGGACGATTTTCTCATTAATAACGGCGAGCGCCATTAAACTCGCCGTTATTTTGGCAGCAAAATCTGGGCCATTGTTCAAACAACAGCAGGGAGATCCCCTGGGGTTCTGGTGAACTTTTGATCCATTATGATTAGGGGGCAAGCAGGGAGAACAGTCTTGACATTTTCTGGTTTCACTAAAGAGGTTCCCAATATATATCTATATATAAACAAAAAAAAGTTGCGAACCTGTAGCCTAGCAACCTCAAAGAAATGTCTATTTTATATTGAAAAGCAGAATGAATATTGCTTCTCTGTGTGACTATTTATTTCAGAATTTGGGCCCGAGCCAAGCCAGTCTCCTGATCTTAACATTTGCAGAAGGAACACTCAGTTTGGAGAATGTGCACAAAGTTAGTTGGTGTCATTGCATAAATATCATGTTGTCTTGGCAGTACAGCTCCCTGTCATGTGAAAGAAATGATGTCAGTGAGAGGCTAGATTCATTCGCAGCGCTGCAGTAGCAGAGGCTGCCCACAGCTCGAGTGGAACAACCAGAATCGGGAAGTAGGAACTGAACTAGTTTGCGCTCCTTCGGTGAGTTTAACACGTCCGTCTCCTATAAAAGAACTGAAAGCGAGCTGAAGGAAAATGGTCAGATTTAGTTTCACCACAAGGAATTACAAAATGCAATAAATTTTCATCATGGATATTTTTAACAAAAGCAAAAAAAAAAGAAAGAACTTGCATTTATATAGCGCCTTTCACGACCTCAGGATGTCCCAAAGTGCTTTACAGCCAATGAAGTACTTTTTGAAGTGTCGTCACTGTTGTAATGTAGGAAACACAGCAGTTAATTTGCGCACAGCAAGATCCCACAAACAGCAATGTGATAATGACCAGATAATCTGTTTTTAGTGATGTTAGTTGAGAGATAAATATTGGCCCCAGGACACCAGGGAAAGCTCCCCTGCTCTTCCTCGAATAGTGCCGTGCGATCTTTCCTAAAGTGTGTTGCCAAGAATTGGACACAATATTCCAGCCGGGGCCTAACCAGTGATTAGTGCTGGAAGTGGTGATAAGAGGAGAGAGAGGGAGCAAATGGTGGCTGTATGTGGAGATGGATTGCAATGGAAGGAGGTAACGTAGTAAAACATTCCAAGGCGCTTCACAGCACTGTTATCAGACAAAATTTGACACTGAGCCACGTAAGGAGACATTAGGAAAGGTAACCAAAAGCTTGGTCAAAGAGGTAGGTTTTAGGGAGCGTCTTAAAGGAGGAGAGAGAGACGGGGAGGTTTAGGGAGGGAATTCCAGAGCTCAGGGTCCAGGCAGCTGAAGGCACGGCCGCCAATGGTGGAGTGATGAAAATCGGGGATGGGCAAGAGGCCAGAATTGGAGAAGCGCAGAGATCTCAGAGGGTTGGTAGGCTCCATAATCAGTGCAAACATAAGTTTACCTCAGTAACACAAAAAATAATCCCATTGCAAGTAGCACGGTCAATTCCAATTTTTAATTTATTTGCCTAAACTGTATAAAACACTCAAATAGGAAATATTAGTCATCTGTCATTGATGACTTGCAATTACTGTATTTCTACATTTTCTGGCTGGAGTACAGTGCACCGTGGGTATTGTAGTTCCAGGCCAGCAGTATGAAAACTACCATTTCCATGGTGCATCTATAGCACACACTCACTCACTCTCAATCTCTCACTCACTCCCTCCCTCCCTCACATTCACTCACTCTCACACTCACTCACTCTCAGTCACATACTCCCTTACCTTACCTCACTCACTCATCTCACCTCATACACTCTCACTCACTCACAATCATCTCACCTCACTCACCTCACACACTCTCACTCCCTCACCTCACTCACCTCACACACTCTCACTCCCTCACCTCAACTCACCCCCTCACCTCACTCATCTCACACACTCTCACTCCCTCTCCTCACTCACGTCCTCTCACTCACTCACTCCCTCATCTCACCTCTCTTACCCCCTCGCTCTCACTCACACACACCTCACTCACTCACACTTCTCCAGTCCTTTCTCCCTAGTTATCATGTGACGCTGCGACAGCATCATTACTCAACACCAACAACAGCCAATCTCCGGACGCCATCCTACAACTCATCCGCTTCATCCTGGATCACAATGTCTTCACCTTCGATAACCAGTTCTTTACCCAAACACACGGAACAGCCATGGGGACCAAATTCGCACCCCAATACGCCAACATTTTCATGCACAAGTTCGAGCAGGACTTCTTCACTGCACAAGACCTCCAACCAACACTATACACCAGATACATCGACGACATTTTCTTTCTATGGACCCACGGCAAGGAATCACTAAAGAGGCTACACGATAACATCAACAAGTTCCATCCCACCATCAAGCTCACCATGGACTACTCCTCAGAATCAGTTTCTTTCTTGGACACACGAATCTCCATCAAAGACGGGCACCTCAGCACCTCACTCTACCGCAAGCCCACGGACAACTTCACGATGCTCCACTTTTCCAGCTTCCACCCTAACCACTTCAAAGAGGCCATCCCCTATGGACAGGCCCTGCGAATACACAGGGTCTGCTCAGACGAGGAGGAACGCGATGGACACCTACAGACGCTGAAAGACGCCCTAGTAAGAACGGGATATGACGCTCGACTCATCGATCGACAGTTCCGACGGGCCACAGCAAAAAATCGCATAGACCTCCTCAGGAGACTAACACGGGATGCAACCAACAGAGTACCCTTTGTCGTCCAGTACTTCCCCGGAGCGGAGAAACTACGCCATGTTCTCCGCAGCCTTCAACATGTCATCAATGACAACGAACACCTCGCTATGGCCATCCCCACACCTCCACTACTCGCCTTTAAACAGCCACCCAACCTCAAACAGACCATCGTTCGCAGCAAATTACCTAGCTTTCAAGAGAACAGCGTCCACGACGCCACACAACCCTGCCACGGTAACCTCTGCAAGACATGCCAGATCATCGACACAGATACCACCATCACACGAGAGGACACCACCCACCAGGTGCATGGTTCATACTCCTGTGACTCGGCCAACGTTGTCTACCTCATACGTTGCAGGAAAGGATGCCCCAGAGCATGGTACATTGGCGAGACCATGCAGACGCTGCGACAACGGATGAACGGACACCGCGCAACAATCGCCAAACAGGAGGGTTCTCTCCCTGTCGGGGAACACTTCAGCAGTCAAGGACATTCAGCCACCGACCTTCGGGTAAGCGTACTCCAAGGCAGCCTTCGAGACACACGACAACGCAAAATCGTCGAGCAGAAATTGATAGCCAAGTTCCGCACCCATGAGGACGGCCTCAACCGGGATCTTGGGTTCATATCACGCTACACGTAACCCCACCAACGAACAAATGTTATCTGTTTTTAATATAACGGGTCAGTTGCTGTCTTTTCTATGTTTCTACCTCTCTATCTCTGTTTTTTTTTGTTTGTTGTTTTTTTTGGTGATTTGTATATTCTGAGACCTGGCAGGTAACACCTGTCTGTCTGCACACTGATTGCCTTGGCAACGGGCAGTTGAAAAAACTGTCTGTACTCACCAAGCATTGTTCTGTGAATTATAAATGCGATTTCATTTCGAGGATTTCATTTCCACATCGTTCACCTGAGGAAGGAGGAAGCCTCCGAAAGCTTGTGAATTTAAAATAAATTTGCTGGACTATAACTTGGTGTTGTAAAATTGTTTACAATTGTCAACCCCAGTCCATCACCGGCATCTCCACATCATAGTTATCATGTGACATGGGTTGTCCCAGTGTGCTCTGGATATCGTAGTTCCATGGGTGCAGATACCACCTTAGAATTTATCAAACAACAGCTCATAATTCCAGCCCCTAAGGCCCAGGTGAAATTTCCAACTCAAGCTCCAGGCTTCACACTGAAGGGTAGGCCTATCAGGGGAAAAACTCCTTGTAAACAAATCTAATGCTGGTGCAACAATTTAATTGGTAAGTTTAGTGGAGGTTTTCTTTTCAAGATTGTGTAATTTGTAATGTGTTACATTACATATATTTAGATATAATTCTTAAAAAACTAAAATGTAGTAATGCTGACTATAGAGAACAATTATATCATAGGCTGTTACTCAGAAGGAGGTTTACTATCAATCTGTGGGCACATTATTTCCATGGATTCCACTGAATCCTAAATACTTACAAATATTCCATAAGATTTGTTGAAAACTGCATCTAGAACTGAGAAAAGCTACCATATTTGCTAACAAAAATTGGCCATGTGTTTGACAGTGAGGAGGAAAGCTGTAGACTGCAGGAAGATATCAATGGAATGGTCAGATGGGCAGAAAAGTGGCAAATGGAGTTAATCCAGAGAAGTGTGAGGTAATGCATTTGGGGAGAGCAAACAAGGCAAGGGAATACACAATAAATGGGAGGATACTGAGAGGTGTAGAGGAAGTGAGGGACCTTGGAGTGCATGTCCGCAGATCCCTGAAGGTAGCAGGACAGGTAGATAAGGTGGTTAAGAAGGCATATGGGATACTTTCCTTTATTAGCCGAGGCATAGAATATAAGAGCAGGGAGGTTATGCTGGAACTGTGTAAAACACTAGTTAGGCCACAGCTTGAGTACTTCGTGCAGTTCTGGTCACCACATTACAGGAAAGATGTGATTGCACTAGAGAGGGTACAGAGGAAATTTACGAGGATGTTGCCAGGACTGGAGAATTTTAGCTATGAGGAAAGATTGGATAGGCTGGGGTTGTTTTCTTTGGAACAGAGGAGGCTGAGGGGAGATTTAATTGAGGTGTATAAAATTATGACGGGACTAGATAGAGTGGACAGGAAGGACCTATTTCCCTTAGCAGAGAGGTCAATAACCAGGGGGCATAGATTTAAAGTGATTGGTAGAAGGATTAGAGGGGAGCTGAGGAAAAATGTTTTTCACCCAGAGGGTGGTGGGGGTCTGGAACTCACTGGCTGAAATGGTGGCAGAGGCAGAAACCCCCAACTCATTTAAAAGGTGCCTGGATGTGCACCTGAAATGCCGTAACCTACAGGGCTACGGACCAAGTGCTGGAAAGTGGGATTAGGCCGGGTGGCTCAATTTCGACCAGCACATACACGATGGGATGAATAGCCTCCTTCTGTGCCGTAAATTTTCTATGTTTCCATGATAGATTTCTGGAAAAAAAAAAGGCCTGTTTTCAAGCATAGCACACTCGCATAGCACACTCTTTCTTGTGGTGGCGCTGTCCAGTATTGTGAAGGATTTGCTTTGTTTGCAACAAAATAATCTCAGCGGCTGTGAAACAGCCAACAGCAAGCGAGAGGAGTGCAAGAAATGGGACATTCTGAATTCTCATCAGCTCCACAACACAGTTAAAGAAAGAACTTGCATTTATATAAGAACATAAGAAATAGGAGCAGGAGTAGGCCATACGGCCCCTCGAGCCTGCTCCACCATTCAATCAGATCATGGCTGATCTTCGACCTCAACTCCACTTTCCCGCCCGATCCCCATATCCCTTGATTCCCCGAGAGTCCAAAAATCTATCGATCTCAGCCATGAATATACTCAACGACTCAGCATCCATAGCCCTCTGGGGTAGAGAATTCCAAAGATTTACAACCCTCTGAGTGAAGAAATTCCTCTTCATCTCAGTCTTAAGTGACCGACCCCTTATCTTGAGACCATGCCCCCTAGTTCTAAACTCTCTAGCCAGGGGAAACAGCCTCTCAGCATCTACCCTGTCAAGCCCCCTCAGAATCCTATATATTTCAATGAGATCACCTCTCATTCTTCTAAACTCCAGAGAGTATAGGCCCATTCTACTCAACCTGTCCTCATAGGACAACCCTCTCATCCCAGGAATTAATCTAGTGAACCTTCGTTGCACTGCCTGTAAGGCAAGTATATCCTTCCTTAGATAAGGAGACCAAAACTGTACACAATACTCGATCTGAGGTATCACTAAGGCCCTATACAATTGTAGCAAGACTTCCGTACTCTTGTACTCCAACCCCCTTGCAATAAAGGCCAACATGTCATTTGCCTTCCAAATTGCTTGCTGTACCTGCATGTTAACTTTCTGTGCTTTATGTACGAGGACACCCAAATCCATCTGAACACCAACATTTAATAGTTTCTTAACATGTAAAAAATATTTTGCTTTTCTATTCTTCCTACCAAATGAATAACCTCATATTTCCCCACATTATACTCCATCTGCCATCTTCTTGCCCATTCACTTAACCTCTCTATATCCCTTTGCAGACTCTTTGTGTCCTCTTCAGAGCTTACTTTCCCACCTAGCTTTGTATCATCAGCAAACTTGGATACATTACACTCGGTCCCTTCATCTAAGCCATTAATATAGACTGTAAATAGCTGAGGCCCAAGCACTGATCCTTGCGGCACCCCACTAGTTACAGCCTGACAACCTGAGAATGACCCGTTTATCCCTACTCTCTGTTTTCTGTCCATTAACCAATCCTCTATCCATGCTAATATATTACCCCCAATCCCATGAGCACTTATCTTGTGTAACAACCTTTTATGTGGCACCTTATCGAATGCCTTTTGAAAATCCAAATATACTACATCTGCTGCTTCCTCTTTTATCTACGCTGCTATTACAGCCTCAAAAAACTCTAATAGATTTGTCAAACATGATTTCCCTTAAATAAAACCATGTTGACTTTGCCTAATCATATTATGATTTTCAAAGTGCCTTTCACGATCTCAGGATGTCCCAAAGCGCTTTACAGCCAGTGAAGTATTTTTGAAGTGCGGTCACTGTTGTGATGTAGGAAACGCGGCAGCCAATTTTCGCACAGCAAGATCCCACAAACAGCAATGTGATAATGACCAGATAATCTGTTTTAGTGATGTTGGTTGAGGGATAAATTTTGGCCAGGACACCGGGGAGAACTCCCCTGCTCTCCTTCGAAATAGTCGTGGGATCTTTTACGTCCACCTGAGAGGGCAGACGGGGCCTCGGTTTAACGTCTCATCTGAAAGACGGCACCTCCGACAGTGCAGCACTTCCTCAGTACTGCACTGGGAGTGTCAGCCTAAATTCTGTGCTCAAGTCTGTGGAGTGGGACCTGCACCCACGACCTTCTGACTCAGAGGCGAGAGAGTGCTACCCCACTGAGCCACGGCTGATACCGTGGACCAAACCATAGAAATAAATGTGGAGAAAGTGCCACACGGCCTGTTAAACTGCACTGCCTGAAAGGGCAGTGGAAGCAGATTCAATAGTAACCTTCAGAAACGAATTGGATAAATACTTAAAAAGGAAAGATTTGCAGGACTATGGGGTTGGCGGGGGGGGAGCGGTTGGGGGTGGTGGGAGGAGAATGAGACTAATTGGATAGCTCTTTCAAAGAGCCGGCACAGGCACGATGGGCCGAATGGTCTCCTCTTGTGCTGCATGATCCCATGAAATAGGACATCAAACTATTAATGTTGTGATCTCTGACCGACAATCGGGAAATTGTGCCCAAAATCCACTTGAAGCTGCGCTGGTCGGGTTACACTTTAAGCTTCCGCTAAAATTCATTTGCATAATCACAAACGTAAAATCTTCCTGAACCAGCCCAATCGGGCAGTGTAATGGAAAGTAATCAGTTCTTTTTCCATTAAGAAGTATTCCTTGATGTATTTAAGAGTGGGAACCTGGTGCGGTTTTATTAATACAGCTGAAAATGGGTTTTTCACCAAAAATAAGCATTTTTAATAAGTGTCCAGTCCCCCACCTGTGAGTAACCTGATTTAAAATCACTGAAAAGAAACTACACTGAACCGTTTAACAGTTTCATTGGTGCACACTGGTCAGTTTCTTCGTAAATTAAATATTTTTTGATATGTAAAGATGTTTAAAACGGGCCGACCAGTGCCTGTGCCCCGAAGGAAACGAGCTCAATTTGAAGAGCTTCCCGATCCCGCACAATCGGCGAGATCTCGCAATCTCGACCTGGGGGCGGGGCCGGGCCCAGTTTTGTGGGCGGGGCCTGATTCGGGCAAATTGAATCTTGAACCGGCGTAAAAGATCGCGAAGAACACGGAGTAAGTGGGTTTGGGAGTGTCTTACTCACGTTTGAAATTCCCCCGACCTTCTGCGCTGGTTCGGCCGATTGCGCTGATATTACTGTCAGGAACAAGCGGAAACTCGACCCCGTAATCTTTAATATCCAGTTCAGTAAATACATCAGTCGGATCATTTAAAGGAAAATAATGTAACAGCAAACGTTAAATAAAGCGCCCCATCAATCACCTTTGACAATGCTTCGCAAGATGGCTTGTGTTAATCCAATAGCGTTAGTGATTCTTCATGTGTTTATAGACAGTCACTCTCCCCCTCCAGTCTCCTGCAATGACGATGCGATTGTATTGTTGACTGATTTTCCCCCACTGTACATTGATCCTGATAATTCTTTTTGCAGCCATAAAAAATGATCAATTTGCAGTGCTGAGTATCTTGCATCTGAATCAACCAAAATGGAATGAATGTCTTTAAATATAATTTCTTGCTTTCTTTCTTTCACGAAACTTTTTTTGTATCATTGAATTTTTTTTTTAAAGGCGTACCAGCTTTTTCGCCCATCTCCGCCCCTGCCTCAGCTCATCTGCTGTTGAAACCCTCGTCCATGCTTTTGTTACCTCCGGACTTGACTATTTCAATGCTCTCCTGACCGGCCTCCCACCTTCCACCCTCCGTAAACTTGAGCTCATCCAAAACTCTGCTGTCCCTGTATCCTAACTCGCACCAAGTCCCGTTCACCCATCACCCCCTGTGCTCGCTGACCTACATTGGCTCCCGGTCCGGGAACGCCTCAATTTTAAAATTCTTATCCTTGTGTTCAAATCCCTCCATGGCCTCACCCCCTCCCTATCTCTGTAAACCTCCTCCAGCCCTACAACCCTCCGAGATCTCTCTGCTCCTCCAATTCTGGCCTCTTGCCCATCCCCAATTTTCATCGTTCCACCATTGGCGGCCGTGCCTTCAGCTGCCTGGGCCCTAAGCTCTGGAATTCCCTCCCTAAACCTCTCCGCCTCTCTACCTCTCTCTCTCCTCCTTTAAGACACTCCTTAAAACCTACCTCTTTGACCAAGCTTTTGGTCACCTGTCCTAATATCTCCTTATGTGGCTCGGTGTCAAATTTTGTTTGATAATCGCTCCGGTGAAGCGCCTTGGGGATGTTTTACCACGTTAAAGGCGCTATATCAATGCAAGTTGTTGTTGTTAATGTTGTTACCTCGTTCGCGATGGGGCTAAAGGCTTTAGCCGGTTCTATTTGGGGTCAATCTTGCAGGCTAACATTTTCCATCTGTTCTTTACTAAAAGTAAAACAAAGCATTTGCCCTCTTCACCAATCTACTGACTAACTGAAACATTTCAATTTAAATTAATCGCCAACAAAGTTAGAATCATAGAATGATACAGCATAGAAGGAGGCCATTCGGCCCATTGTTCCTGTGCTGGCTCTTTGAAAGTGCCATGCAATTAGTCCCATTCCCCCCTGCTCTTTCCCCATAGACCTGCAAATCTTTCCTTTTCAAGTATTTATCCAAATCTTTTTTATACACTGGAATGAGATGATTTTTGTATTAAAATTCAAATGGATAATGAATAATCTATTTCTAGCACCTTGTGTTTTTATTTCAAATTTCCAGCGTTCCAGTTGGTTTGCTTTGTGTCTCTCTTTCCCACAGATCTAAATCCTCCCAGCTCAGGCATGTTGGTTAATTATGACACTCGGAAAGTAGACTGAACTTGATAAGTAGATCTTTTCAAAGGGAAATGACACCTTTAATTCAGATTCACTGTGAGATTATCTGTGTCCACAAAGGATCTAATCTTCAAAATCTTCAAATGTACTTTGCTGACAACAATTTAAAACAAAGAATCTGTAAAATCTTTGTACAAACTCAAAGGTCCACAGGTTATTCCAGAACGGGCACACCTTGGCTCACAGAGTTTACAGCTGGTACTTTGTTCACTGGCAGTGAAGCAATACACTGCAAACATTGACTTAATCTGCATTCAGTCTCTGCTCGTAACTCGGAGGGGAAAGAAGTAAACAATCCCATCAATCACCGGGGGACTGCTGACCTAGTAATGGAATGGCCGTGGGCCAGCACTCGACAGAAAAAGTTGATAAATTGACATCTTTACAATACACTCTCTTCAATGGCCTTCTACATTATTTCTATTTTTTAAGCATGACCACATTGGAATGCACAAATAGCCACTCTCATTTCTCCAGGCTATTTTTTTTTCTGTTTACATTAAACAGGGGCTGTCTTAAAGATGCAACAGTCTCTTTGTTTGCAACGCAGGGGTGCCCTGATTTAACATTGGGGGGCCATCAACAAATGAAAAGCTCAAAGTTGAAGAAAGCAAAGTTGGTCATTTTTTGGGTTTATTAATGAAAAAAAATGGTTTCTTTTTTAATCAAGTTTTATTTGTTTCATGTAACTAAATCATTTTTTAAACACAACTGGCCAATCCTGCATTCTAACTGAGGACTCGTTTGCCTGGTGGTTGAGGTGGATGTTAAAGATCCCATGGCACTATTTGAAGAAGAGCAGAGAGTTTTCCCCAGGGTCCTTACCGAACATTTCTCTTTCAACCAAACCCAGGGGTTGCCAACCCTCCAGGATTGCCCTGGAGTCTCCAGGAATTAAAGATTAATCTCCAGGACACTACTCCGAGCAAAACACCCGGGGGGGGGGGGGGAAAATCATAGGGGCATTAACAACAACAACAACTTGCATTTATATAGCGCCTTTAACGTAGTAAAACGTCCCAAGGCGCTTCACAGGAGCGATCGTCAAACAAAATTTGACACCGAGCCACATAAGGAGATATTAGGACAGGTGACCAAAAGCTTGGACAAAGAGGTAGGTTTTAAGGAGCGTCTTAAAGGAGGAGAGAGAGGGGTAGAGAGGTTTAGGGAGGGAATTCCAGAGCTTAGGGCCGAGGCAGCTGAAGGCACGGCCGCCAATGGTGGAGTGATTAAAATCAGGGATGTGTAAGAGGCCAGGCACACACATTGTGTGTTTTTTTCCATTTTCTTTGTACATTCTTGTTTAATGGTTACAAAAATATTGGAGATTGGGGAAAAAGGGCTGTTTGACTCATCCAATTGTCCAATTGATTCATGAAGAGTTTAATCGCTTATCCAAGAGGCTGTGGGAAGGCGGAGAGCCGCAATGATCGACGTTTCGGGCGACCAATGGCAAGATCGTGGGGGCGGGGTTGTTGGCGGCCTATTTAACCTTATCTGAGCTTCCGATCCCATCTCTGCCCCATCACCAGGACCGCCTACTTCCACCTCCGTAACATTGCCCGTCTCTGTACCTGCCTCAGCCCATCAGCTGCTGAAACCCTCATCCGTGCCTTTGTTACCTCGAGACTCGACTATTCCAATGCTCTCCTGGCCGGCCTCCCACTTTGCACCTTCTGTAAACTGCAGCTCATCCAAAACTCTGCTGCCCGTATCCTAACTCGCACCAAGTTCCGTTCACCTATCACCCCCCCTGTGCTCGCTGACCTACATTGGTTCTCGGTCTGGGGATGCCTCGATTTTAAAATTCTCATCCTTGTGTTCAAATCCCTCCATGGCCTCGATCCTCCCTATCTCTGTAACCTCCTCCAGCCCTACAACCCTCCGAGATCGCTGCGCTCCTCCAATTCTGGCCTTTTGCACATCCCCGATTTTGATCGCTCCACCATTGGCGGCCGTGCCTTCAGCTCTGGAATTCCCTCCCTTAACCTCTCCGCCTCTCTCTCTCCTCCTTTAAGACGCTCCTTAAAACCTACCTCTTTGTCCAAGCTTTTGGTCACCTGTCCTAATATCTCCTTATGCAGCACAGTGTCAAATTCAGCCTGAATACTATCCTGTGAAGCGCCTTGGGACATTTTACTACATTAAAGGTGCTGTATAAATACAAGTTGTTGTTGTTTTAGGCAATATGTCATGTGATGAAACCTCCAGATACAAAAGGGTCCAGAGGGGCAATTTTTTCACTCAAAGGGTGGTGAGTGTCTGGAACGAGCTGCCAGAGGCAGTAGTAGAGGCGGGTACAATTTTGTCTTTTAAAAAGCATTTGGACAGTTACATGGGTAAGATGGGTATAGAGGGATATGGGCCAAGTGCAGGCAATTGGGACTAGCTTAGTGGTATAAACTGGGCGACATGGACATGTTGGGCCGAAGGGCCTGTTTCCATGTTGTAACTTCTATGAACCAAAGTTGGCAACTTGAACCAAACCACCAAAAACCAATTAACTGGCCACTCATGGCATTGCTGTTTGTGGGATTTTGCTGTCTGCCAATTGATTGTCGCATTGGCCTACATAACAGTCAAAGTAATGCACTGTATGTGAAGTGTTTCAAGAGATTTCTGAAAAATGTGATAAGCCACTGTATAAATGCAAGTCTTTCCTCAAAACAAGCCAGGCCTACAGAGGCATATAAATGACGATGTGTGGATTTAGTATTGGAGACGTCTGAAGTGCATAGGAAAGCTGTGTCAATGAACAATTTATTGATTGATTCCTCTACTGTCGACATCAGCAAATACTGCATGGCATTCGCTGTTGCAAACAAAATAGGCCAGAGACAATGATTATTGATTGAGAGGGGAATAGAATTCAGTCTCTTGATTGGCTGCAAAGTGTTTTCTATTAAATTATGGGCTGGGCCTCGGGGTGAGACGTAGGGGTAGATTTTCCACTTGCCGCCAGGGTGTAAAGCTGGCTTTACGGATTGGCCGCCCATTTGTAGAATCCGCCTGGTTTTTCCTTTCCATTGAAACCAATGGAGATAAAAACCTGGCAGTTTCTATAATCGGGCGGTCGATCCACGGAGCTGGTTTCACTCCCTGGCGGCAAGTTGGAAATCTAACTGGATCTGCCGGACACTTCTGCCCCTTTAACGGTGCTCCTGGCTCCTCTGGAACTGCAGTGGTATCTCTCACGCTGGCGGGTTCCTACTTGATGGCGGGAATCCCACTAGGAGCGCACCGAGCTTACGTAATGAATCCCGACCCAGGGAAATGGGTTGGGGCAGATACGGAGAGGCTGGGCGGAAGTCCCGCTCTGCCGGAACGCCATCTCAGGAAAGGAATTCCCCCCATCTCCCCCGAACTACATTAATGTTCTCCTTGCTGACCTCCCTTCCTCCACCCTCCATAAACTCCAACTTGTCCAAAACTCTGCTGCCTGTGTCCTGTCCCAAACTAAGTCCTGCTCACCTGTCATCCCTGTCCTCACTGATTAAACTGGATCCTCATTCCCCCAACACATTCAATTCAAAATCCTTGTCCTTGCCTATAAATCCCTACATGTCCTTTCTCCACCTTTCTTTGCAATATTCCTCCAGCCCTTATATTCTCTGTGGAATGCTTTGTTCCTCTAATGTTGAGCTTCTGTAGATTCCCCCTTCCTTTGACCCACCATCGAGCCACTCACCATCAACCCATCTTTGACCACCATCGACCCACCATTGACCCACCTTTGACCCACCATCAACCCACCTTTGACCCACTATTGATGGCTGAGCCTCCTGCTGCCTCATTTCCACTCTTTGGAACTCTCTCCCTAAATCTTTCTGCCTCTGCATTCCTCCCTCCACCTTTAAAAAACTTCTCAAGTCATCTTTTTGACTGTCTTTGAGCACCACCCTCTTCTAGCCCTTTTCTTTATGTCTATTTTATAACGCATCTTGGGATTCTTTTTTGCATTAAAGGCGCTAAATAAATGCAAGTTGTATTATTATAATCTTTTCTCTTCAGAATTGCTGACTGATCTACTGCAGACAAAATATGTAAGTTGGCAGACCATTGACAGATGATATTTAATACTGACAAGAGTAAAGTATTGGGAGGCAAAATGGTGACATGTGTACACTACAAATGGTGTTGAAATAAATGTGAATGAAGTTGAGAGAGATAACTCGATCTTGGAAGATTCAATGCCCAACATGTCCAATTGCTGCAAAAGTGAAATCAATAAAGCAAGTGAAACGCTGAACTAGACAGTGAAAGTCGGAAGAAGTCATAGTCAAACTGTAGAGTGCACCAGTCAGGTCACATCTCGCTTATTGTATCTAGCTGTGATCAGGGAGATAGTGAGACCCTGGAGTGATTCAGAGAAAAGCCACAAGACCAATTTCTTGCATTAGAGGAGAAACCTAAGCTTTTCAGCTTTGAAAAGAGGGGTGATCTTAGACAGGTATATCTGACGGTAAATGGTACAGAAAAGGTACATCTGAGATACTGCTTTAAATTGAGCTATAAAGTTCAAACTAGCAAAAGGCAAATTTAAAGCTGATGGCAGGAAATTCTTTGCACAAAAGAAGTGAATAACACATGGAACGGTTTTAGGGTAGGATGGTGGAGTCACTGAAGAAGCAGTTGGATGATGTAAATGGCCACTGTAAGATCTAGATGAATGAGCAAGGATGAGTCGAATGGCCTTCATATTTATCTTGTGATACATAGGTCGTATTTTATGACTCGTAGGACGTATCTTATGACTCGTAGGTCGCATCTTGGGATTTGTAGGTCTTACCTTGTGATGCATAGTTCTTATCTTGTGATGCGTAGGTCGTATCTTGTGATTCTTAGGTCTGCAGGGTCCAACACACTCGCAGGTTGAATATTGGTGCTTTGTTTGAGGTGGACTTTTTCTAAAATCATTGCTTTTTCCGACTAAGTTGTGCGATGCAGCGTGTGACACTTGGAGGTGCGAGCCAGTTGCATCTTTGTCAGCAGACTATGCTGAGTGGGGAATAAAAAGTCTCTGTTACTTTGAACCATTTCACAATGCACACACCGTCCAGACCACCTCGACACTGACTGCTGTGTGACTGCATCAGCAGCTCTATTACAGAGCACTCACTAATCATCTGCAATTATAAATCCCGCTGAATTAAGGTATCATTATGGTATCCCCAATCCTTTAAAAAATAACTTAAGCTCATTGTGTGGTATAAGTGAGGTGCGTGATGTGACTCGATTTTTTAAAGTGCAGAAACCATTGACTGTGCTGATTGTATGTATCCAATCTTCCCTTTGGGTTTGTGGTTTAGGTACCTGGTATTACTCAGTAGCTTGTTTTGTTCAGTAAATCACCAAGCCCCATCACGTAGCTCACTTTCAACCAGACAATTTTTTGTGGCAGATTATGGCTCTTAAAACAGTGCAATCCAAATATTCCTTGGAAATTAATGGTGGAGAACTGCAGATATTTTTCTACGACCAAAAACCAACTTGCAAAAGTAAAGTTTTGGAAACTTAACATGCAGTTACTTAAAAAACAAACTTAAGGTCGAGTTGTACCAAAAAAAAACTTTCCAAGTTTTGAAAACAAAGACCAGTTACATTAAACATTGTGCCTCAGCTAATTACACTTTCAGAAAATCTTGCTGCAATTCTAGGCAGAGATAAATGGAGTTCACCAAAAGGACATTCCCAAATTCCTGATCAATTAAAGATAAAACAAGTTTGCAATATAGTATTATGCGTTTCATGGAATCATAAAAATTTACGGCACAGAAGGAGGCCATTCGGCCCGTCGTGTCTATGCCGGGTTTATCGGGATTGTAGAGTAAAATATTGGTCAGATGTTGCATAACCCTATATAAATTTTGGATTAGACTTTCCCACTGTCCCACCCCCAAATTTCTGAAAGACACTGACTTATGTTGGGCTCTGGTTCCATAGATTCTGGCAGCTCTCCCCTCACCCCTTCCCCCTGCGCCCCCCAATCCTGATACCTCACCAAAGGAGCCATTTTGTAAGCGTGAGCCCAGGACCTACAGCCCGGACTTTAATGGGGCGAGTGGGAGGGGGGCTGGTGGGAATGGTGTGCGTGCTCGAGCCCTGAAGCGGGCGCCACACCCGGGCATAACTGAGAGGTACACCGGCCGAGCCTCATTTCCATAAATCTTCTCCAGCTCCCGGCCGAACCCAGGAAGATCCATTACCTGGCCGGCGGGCGGGAGCAGGAATTCTGGCGGTAGGAGGCCGCAGCCGGAGACCGGCGGGATTGGTTGCGGCCCTTTGAGCAGCCCTAGCGTTGGGGGGAGTCCCACCTCCCGCTGTGTGCTCCCAGTGGTCGACCACTGCACAGGCTGAATACACACTCACCCTGATCC
Source organism: Heptranchias perlo (assembly GCF_035084215.1). Lineage (NCBI taxonomy): Eukaryota > Metazoa > Chordata > Chondrichthyes > Hexanchiformes > Hexanchidae > Heptranchias > Heptranchias perlo. The sequence continues at coordinate 195,720,520 of NC_090325.1, read as the reverse complement.
CAGTACACGGTTAATCCTGCAGGTGTGCATGGAACAGAAAACCCATCCTGCCACTTGTACAGAAGGTGACTGCAGTTTGGGCCATAAAAGGGGAAATTGACCAATTTGGTCCAAAAATATGCCCACTTAACTAAAATCTACACCTTAAATTATTCTGTAAACGAGAATGAATTAAATAAACAATTCCAGAATTAAAATTTCTGTTTATTTAACAAAAATATTCATTTGCGTATTCGTTTTAATGGAAGTGACTGTATTTGTAGTAAAACAATCTTTTAGCAAACACCTCTGACAAATGTCCTTGTATATAAATCCATCCAACAAATATCCCAAACACTGCCTCCTTCTGTGCTGTATGATTATATATAGCAGGGGGGAGTGGGACTAATTGGACAGCTCTTTCAAAGAGCCGGCACAGGCACGATGGGCCGAGCGGCCTCTTCCTTTGCTGTACGATTCTATGTAGTTTATTTTTTTTTTAAATGGCTGACGCACAGAAACCTTTCTTATTAACAGGCGAAAAGCACCGTAAGAAAACAAGTCAGGACGCACTGTCATGGTTTTCCTTAACAGAAGCACACAATGTCCACGGAGCTTAAGCATGTGACGGGTTGAGTTCCACGTACTGAATATTCTCTTGTGTTTCTGTGGCATTTGACTGGAGCTTGTTGAAAGGACTCTCAGAATCCTTGCCATGAGGTAAAGTGACAGTTCTCAGGCACAAAGTCAATGCCCTGCTCATTATCATCCCTCAGCAACTTTGAAGACTATAATGCTCTTGTCCGCACACAGCCTCCCATTATTGGTAGAAACATATTCGTATGTAAATAGCCGAGCGACAGAACAGTGAAACTCCTTGTGGATCTCTTCAGGCAGCAAGGAATCAGATGAGCAATTACATCCACTTCTGCAACATCTCACCATATGTACCAGGATGCAGTTGGAATAACAGTCCTGCGACAAAAGCACGCGCAATGTTCCCGTCTGTGTCGTTAGCCGAGGGTGAATGTCCACTCAGAGAGCTCTAACAGCCTGACAATCTCAGATGAAACCAATTGTTTCCCCCACATAATTAAAAGTAGGTGGAGAGAAAAATAAAATAAAAAGGGGCGTAGCTCCCCAAAACTGCAGTGGATAAAACACGTCTAATACCAAAAGACAACATGACTGGTCAAATACATAATGAGAGAGTTTTACGTTACGTCGTAACGATGTGATGGAGAAATGTGGGAGGGGAACTTTTAACTTTCTTTCAGGACAAAGAGGCACAGGTTGAGGATCGTCATGAGAAGAACGAAAGGAGAAGTGGGAAGAAATGTTTTTCACACAGAGGATTGTTAGAGGGGGATTGCCTTACCACAGGGGACAGCCGAGGCAGAGACTGAAACATCGCTCAGAAAGGGAACTGAGTAAGTATTTGAAAAGTAAACGGCTGAAATTTCCAGTGGACTACTCTGACAACAAACCTAATAATATTGTGGTCACTGTTTCCCAGTGAAAATGAACAGAATTTCAACATTGACTTCAGTAGAAAGGAAAATCGGGAGGTGTATAACGAGTGGGGTGTGTAACGAGCGGGTGTGTAACAGGAGGGTGTGTAACGGGCGGGGTGTGTAACGGGTGGGGTGTATAATAGGCAGGCATGCAACGGGCAGGGTGTATAATGGGCAGTGTGCATAACGGGCAGGGCTGTAATGGGCGTGGTGTATAACGAGTGGGGTGTATAATGGGTGGGGTGTGTAACGGGCGGGTGTGTAACAGGTGGGGTGTAATACAGGCAGGCATATAATGGGCGGGGTGTTTAACAGGTGGGGTGTATAACAGGCAGGGTGTGTAACGGGCGGGGTGTATAACAGGCCGGGTGTGTAACGGGCGGGGATATGACAGGCAGGGTGTGTAACGGGCAGGGGTGTAATGGGCGGGTGTGTAACGGGTGGGTGTGTAACGGGCGGGCATATAGCGGGCGGGTGTGTAACGGGCGGGGATATGACAGGCAGGGTGTGTAACGGGCGGGTGTGTAACGGGCGGGAGTGTAACGGGCGGGTGTGTAACGGGCGGGAGTGTAACGGGCGGGGATATGACAGGCAGGGTGTGTAACGGGCGGGTGTGTAACGGGCAGGAGTGTAACGGGCGGGGGTGTAACGGGCGGGGGTGTAACGAGCGGGTATGTAACGGGCGGGGGTGTAACGGGCGGGTGTGTAACGGGCGGGTGTGTAACGGGCGGGAGTGTAACGGGCGGGGGTGTAACGGGCGGGGGTGTAACGGGCGGGAGTGTAACGGGCGGGAGTGTAACGGGCGGGAGTGTAACGGGCGGGGGTGTAACGGGTGGGTGTACATCTCCTAGTGACAGTGGGGTTGAAATTGGACTTGGGGCAGGTAACGTAAAATGGCAATAGCGAATCAGCTGCCTGTTTTACACCCCGCCCAATTTCTTTGTTGCTATTGTACTCTGTTTAATCTGTTTAATGTTTTCTAACTCCCCTCGTGCACCATCTAGAGCCTGGGGAGCCCAGTTGGAAACCAATGGTTTATAATTTCTGAGTACTTATTGTTCCATTATCCCTTTTCAGGTTATTCCTTGCCAACAGAAGGTCAGACTCCTTAACTCAAGCTGTCAATGGAGTGCAATTCTTAGAAGCAAAATTACTGGGCATGTAATCATTTCAGGACTGTACAGGTTTGGAAGTGGACCTTTTCAGGCTCTATAGGAGTCTGTGTAGTTCTCTGAAAAAAGATCAGAGAAATGGATTGACTTAAACCAACAGCAAACTTTCCATGTGAACTAAATCTTTCTTATTGTTCTGTTTGATTGTTGTTGATTCCCTCTGTAAGGGTCACAGGGTGATGGTCGGTTTATTGATGCAGTTCATTATGGAACGTGTGCACAGAAATTTCCCAATGGAACATTCTCTACAACTTGATTTCCATGTAGAACTCACAAAATAATTGTACAGATGAGGAATAAGGTGAGCTGTGACCCGGGCAGATCTGTGTGGGAGAGAAAGCTTTTATTTGTGTTCACTGAGCTGAATCAAAAGGCACCGTCAGTCTTCAGAGATGAGAGACCAAAAAACGAGTTTCCTTTCTTTGCAAATTCTACAGCTTGGCCCCAGTGTAATATTTCAGCGGGTTAGTGTCTTTATAATTCAGTTTACTTATGGAAGTGTTTAACCAGAGAATTTAATACAAAATTGATGGGCAGGAAAAGACCAGTCGGCCTATCGAGCCTGTCCCACACCATGATGGTCGCAGCATCGAGACTAAACACTTCCTCCCTCTCTCTCCCCCGGCCCCAAATAAATAATTAAAAACTTACTTTTTTGGAGTAAGAAAGAACTTGCATTTATATAGCGCCTTTCACGGCCTAAGGATGTTCCAAAGCGCTTTACAGCCAATGAAGTACTTCGAAGTGTGATCACTGTTGTAATGTAGGAAACCTGGCAGCCAATTTGCGCACAGCAAGATCCCACAAACAGCAATGTGATAATGACCAGATAATCTGTTTTAGCGATTGAGGTTGAGGAACAAATATTGGCCCAGGACACCGGGGGGAATTCCCCTGCTATTCTTCAAAAAGAGCAGCATAGGAGCTTTTACATCTACCTGAGAGGGCAGACAGGGCCTCAGTTTAACACCTCACCTCCGACAGTGCAGTACTCCCTCAGTACTGTATTGGGAGTGTTGGCCTGGATTTTGAGCTTAAGTCCCTGGAGTGGGACTTGAACCCATGACTTTCTGACTTGGAGGCAAAGAGTGTGACCCACTGAACCACAGCTGACACACTAGTGTGAAGTGCACGGTCCAACCAGTGCTGTCCTAAAATGGCAACTGGGGTCCTTTGTACCCTGATAGGACCCTGATTTTCATATTAAAAGGGGTCTATCACCTGAAACAGGCAGGAGCTTTGGTTGTCCATTGCTAGGCTCCTGTAAAAATGGCAGCCTTTTTAAGGGTGTCAGTGTTAACTGTTTACCAAACCCATTTTGAGGCTGTTATCAGCCCACTCATGCAAATGGTAGATTGGCCTTTATTGCAAGGGGGTTGGAGTACAAGAGTAAGGAAGTCTTGCTGCAGTTGTATAGGGTTTTGGTGAGACCTCACCTGGCGTACTGTGTACAGTTTTGGACTCCTTATCTAAGGAAGGATATACTTGCTTTAGAGGTGGTGCAACAAAGGTTCACTAGATTAATTCCTGGGATGAGAGGGTTGTCCTATGAGGAGAGATTGTTTAGAATGGGCCTGTACTCTCTGGAGTTTAGAAGCATGAGAGGTGATCTCATTGAAACATATAAGATTCTGAGGGGACTTGACAGGGTAGATGCTGAGAGGCTGTTTCCCCTGGCTGGAAAGACTAGAAACAGGGGGCATAGACTCAGGATAAGGAGTTGGCCATTTAGGACTGAGATGAGGAGAAATTTCTTCACTCAGATGGTTGTGAATCTTTGGAATTCTCTTCCCCAGAGGGCTGTGGATGCTGAGTCATTGATTATATTCAAGGCTGAGATCGATAGATTTTTGGACTCTAGGGGAATCGAGGGATATGGGGATCGGACGGGAAAGTGGAGTTGAGGTCAAAGATCAGCCATGATCTGATTGAATGGCTTGAGCGGCCATATGGCCTACTCCTGCTCCTATTTCTTATGTTCTTATAATTTCAGGAAGTTAGAATCAGCTCCTTGGTGTTTGTAATTAGCCCTGTTGGGTCTTTATAGTGAACAGGTCAAGATCACATCGGGTTACATCAGAACTACAGCACAAAAACAGGCCATTCGGCCCAATTGGTCCATGCCGGTGTTTATGCTCCATATGAGCTTCCTCCCTCCCTACTTCATCTCACCCTATCAGTATATCCTTCTATTCCTTTCTCCCTCCTGTACTTATCTAGCTTCCACATTCTCACCACTCTCTGAGTAAAGAAGTTTTTCCTGAATTCCCTATTGGATTTATTAGCGACTATTTTATATTTATGACCTCTAGCTCTGGTCTCCTCCACAAGTGGCAACATTTTCTCTACGTCTACCCTATCAAACCTTATCATTATCTTAAAGACCTCTATCAGGTCACCCCTCAGCCTTCTCTTTTCTAAGGAGCAGCTCAGGTACCAGGGATCTCTGTCTCAATGTGCCCTCCGAGGAACGATTCCTCCAGCAATACATTGACTTCAATGACCCTGTTACAGTCCCACATCCGTTGGTGGGGCAGAAGGCACGACCTTCTCATTTATATGTAGAGTGTTGTGAACTCAACTATTGGTTCTCAGTTCTTGGATACTTCTAATACAAAGGGATAAATGTTCAGGTATATTTCTAAAAGGGCAGTTGTTTACAGTTCTTTTTCTCCCCCTCCAACCATCTCCTTTAACCCCTCTACCCTGCCCCCTCCACCCTCACCTTTAACCCCTCTCCCCTGTCCCTTCCACCCTCACCGTTAACCCCTCTACCCTGCCCCCTCCACCTTCACCTTTAACCCCTCTACCTTGCCCCCTCCACCCTCACCTTTAACCCCTCTACCCTGCCCCCTCCAACCTCACCTTTAACCCCCCTACCCTGCACCCTCTGCCCTCACCTTTAACCCCTCTACCCTGAACCCTCTGCCCTCACCTTTAACCCTTCTACCCTGCACCCTCCACCCTCACCTTTAACCCCTCTACCCTGACCTCTCCAACCTCATCTTTAACCCCTCTACCCTGACCCCTCCACCCTCACCTCCAACAAGTGCGAGGAGCTCGTGAACTTCTTTATCACTAAGATTGAGACCAACCATTCAGCTGCCTCAGCGGTTCCCCCACCCTCACCCTCACCCTCACCCTCACCAAACCAAACCTCCCCTCAGCCTCCCCCCTGCCCTCGCCCTGAACCTGCATTTCTCTCCCATCTTCCCTCATGCCCTCCGAAGATCTCCTTCTTCGGCTCGACCTTCATTTTCTCCTTCCACCTCTGTAAAGCAACTTGAGATGTTTTTCCTATGTTAAAGGCGCTACATAAATGCAAGTTGATGTTGTTATTATTTTAAGAGTTGTTTCTATTAATAGTTGAAAAATCCCTTGAATGTTCACAATGAGGCTGACTGACATAAGTAAATAAGATTGTTTTCACTGATGGATTTTAAAAATGAGGAAATAGTCACAACAAAATTGGAAAAAATAACCGTGCATATAAGGAGGTAAATCCATTCGCTCCATCACAGCCATGCATTCCATTACAGCCCATCGATTCCACTGAGTCCATTCAACCTATCAACCTGCTCAATCCATCGAAACCCATTCAATCCATGAAGGCCATTCACTCCATGAAGGCCATTCACTCCATGAAACCCATTCACTCCATGAAACCCATTCAATCCATGAAACCCATTCAATCCATGAAGGCCATTCACTCCATGAAACCCATTCACTCCATGAAACCCATTCAATCCATGAAGGCCATTCACTCCATGAAGGCCATTCACTCCATCGAAACCCATTCACTCCATGAAGGCCATTCACTCCATCGAAACCCATTCAATCCATGAAGGCCATTCACTCCATGAAACCCATTCACTCCATGAAGGCCATTCACTCCATCGAAACCCATTCAATCCATGAAACCCATTCACTTCATGAAACCCATTCACTCCATCAAAACCCATTCAATCCATGAAACCCATTCAATCCATGAAACCCATCCACTCCATGAAACCCATTCACTCCATCGAAACCCATTCACTCCATGAAGGCCATTCAATCCGACAGACCGTACACACAATTTCTGCTCGATTTATTTCATCTCCTCAGGAGGCGATTAAGCCGAGGTAAAACATCAGAGAAGATGGCATTCTGTGAGATTTCCTCCTGACCCCCATAAATAAACAAGGTAAAATATGAGTCCAACATTCCAATCTACACTATTCAATCACGTTCCACGATACTCACAAAAAGAAAACCCTTCAGGATGTTAGTTTGCTCTGAGTGTTAGAGTCAGTGCCTGTGTGAATCGTGCGTTAAGGTGTAGTCATTTTGTGTATTGAGGGCAGAAGGGACACAGGGGGAGGACACTGGCCATCAGGTTGCTATTGACAACTCCACTGGTCTGCTCAGTGAGAGTTCGAGTTGACACCTGACCCTGATCGGAGCAGAGTTCAGCCACTTATAGTTTCGGTGCCAGGCGTAGCTCAGTGGTCAGCGATCATGCCTCTGAGTCGGAAGGTCACGGGTTCATAGTCTCACTCCAGAGACTTGAGCACGTAATCCGGGCTGACACTCCCACCGCGGTACTGAGGGAGCGCTGCACTGTCGGAGGTGCCATCTTTCAGATGAAACATTAAACCAAGGCCCCGTCTGCCCTCTCAGGTGAACATAAAAGATCCCATGGCACTATTTCGAAAAAGAGCAGGGGAGTTCTCCCTGGTGTCCTGGCCAATATTTATCCCTCAATCACTAAAAACAGATGATCTGGTCATTACCTCATTGTTTTTTGTGGGATCTTGCTGTGTGAAAATTGGCTGTCGTGTTTCCTACAGTACAACAGTGACTACACTTTAAAAGCACTTCATTGGCTGTAAAGCGCTTTGGGACGTCCTGAGGTTGTGAAAGGCGTGTGTGGTGAAGGTGTTCCCACAATACTGTTTGGCAGGGAGTTCCAGGATTTTGACCCTTTTTTCACCACACGGACTGCAGTGATTCAAGAAGAAGGTGGCTCACCGCCATTGTCTCAAGGGATGGGCAATAAATACTGGCCTTGATATATCCCGAGAATGAATTTTTTAAAAAATAGAGCAGTTTAGCTTTGTAATGCATCAAGTCAAGCACTGGAAACGCCAAGGACTCTCTCACTGAAGTGAACCATGATGTTCCCTGTGGCTCGCAGATGGGTGAACTGCTGTTTCTATCTCCTGTTGTTGAAGCAGCCTGTTTATAGCACCATGCAGTTCAATTAGATAATGGTTAACGTCATTACGATGCAATTAGAAAACTCCAGAAATGTTTGAGGATAAAGGGCGTCACTTTGGGAATCTAAATATTAAAAAGAAGCCGTGAAGTATAAGCATTAAATCTGAGTTCTGCCTCCCATTTACCTTCAGGCAATGAAATGGAACAGAATTCAGCCCCATTTGTCTTGGCAGAGAAAATTGGACCATTATTTTTGCCAGTAACAGGAGGACAGATTGGAGCTTGGTTGAATACATGTTCCAATTCCCATCTTTTCATCGGGGCCAATGGTTTATTTTGTGTGTGGAGCAAACAGCTTATCGGCCCAGGATTCCTGAGCAAACACATATTTCAGCCTAGAAATTCGGGCATGCCCATTTTTAGATGCATGTTGGGGGGGGGGTCTGGGTGGGAGTGGGCACAGAGTTCGATCTCTGTGCCTCAATGGTGAGGCAAATGTAAACAATCTTACAACACCAGGTTATAGTCCAACAATTTTATTTGAAAATCACAAGCTTTCGGAGGCTTCCTCCTTCGTCAGGTGAATGTCAGGAAATCCTTGAACGTTTCGCATTTATATTCAGAGAACAATACCTGGTGATTACAGATAATCTTTCCAACTGCCCGTTGTCAAGGCAATCAAAGTGTTCAGACAGAGAGGTGTTACCTACAGGACCACCGAATATACAAACGACCAGAACACAAAACAGAGAGAGAGGGAGAAAAATCCGAAAGGAAGAGAAAGACAGAAAATGACCCGTTGAATTAAAAACAGATAACTTTTATTCGCTGGTGGGGTTACATGTAGCGTGACATGAACCCAAGATCCCGGTTGAGGCCGTCCTCATGGGTGCAGAACTTGGCTATCAATTTCTGCTCGACGATTTTGCGTTGTCGTGTGTCTCGAAGGCCACCTTGGAGAACGCTTACCCGAAGATCGGTGGCTGAATGTCCTTGACTGCTAAAGTGTTCCCCGACTGGGAGGGAACCCTCCTGTCTGGCGATTGTTGCGCGGTGTCCGTTCATCCGTTGTCGCAGCGTCTGCATGGTCTCGCCAATATACCATGCTCCGGGGCATCCTTTCCTGCAACGTATGAGGTAGACAACGTTGGCCAATGGTGAGGCCCAAGGTACCCCCAATATTGGTCTCCGGGCCTCATTTCCGCGAAGCGGGGGAGCGGCGGAGAGGAAGAGGCAGCTCGCCCTGCGAAGCGTCGCTGAAGATTGGGTCACTGCAACGAGGGGGGAGTGGTCCGCTGGAGTGGTCCGCGTGGTTTTAATGTGGGGTCAGGAGCTGCACTCCTGCTCCTCCCCGCTCCACGTTCAGGTAAGTTTTACAAAAACTATAAACTTTTTACAGTTTAACAGATTAGTGATTACTCACAGGCATCCAAAAATCAAATGCAGTACTTTACTGTTGCCATGGCAGTATTGGGAGAATGCAGTGTAATTCCTACAAAAATTATCAGTAGAAGGAAAGATTCTGCCCCTGATTCTTACCAAGTGGAATAACCATTCAGTTATTATTATGACCATTCAAGTGTCAGCAGTGGCTCGCACTCTTGCCTCTGAGTCAGAAGGTCGTGGGTTCGAGTCCCACTCTGGAGACTTGAATATATAATCCAGGCTGACACTCCCACAACCAGTACTGAGGGAGTGCTGCACTGTCAGAGGTGCTGTCTTTTGGATAAGACTTTAAACTGAGGCTCCATCCACCTGCTTAGGGCACTATTTTGAAGAAGAGCAGGGGAGTTCTCCCTGGTGTCCCCGGGCCAATACTTGTCCCTCAACCAACATCACTAAAAACAGATTATCTGGTCATTTATCACATTGCTGTTTACGGGACCTTGCTGTGCGCAAATTGGTTTCCGACATTACAGCAGTGACTTCACTTCAAAATTACTTCATTGGCTGCGAAGCATTTCGGGACAACCTGAGGTTGTGAAAGTCGCTATACAAATGCAAGTTCATTCTTTAAAATATTTCGGGTTTTTCGAATCATGTGATTCATCCAGCACTAATAATGCCTCCGTGTACTTGTCAACCGGGCTTTAGAGAACGTGACAAAATGTGACAACTGTTTAACATTCTAAATTGTACAGCAAGTTACCTTGTACGAGAATTCAGAGCACCTCAAACAAAGTCTCTGTGGGAACTTGTATCCTATTTGTGATCGCGAGGTGAATGGCAGTGAAGTGCCTGAAAGTTCATGCGTTGGGATATCGGATGATAAGCCGCAGACGCGACCAATCCTTCGTCTCCCAGGTAGGCGGCTAGCGGCCGGTATTTTTAGCTATTCCCCGAATTTCAACGCGCTTCACGTATTTATAGTAACTCCTGGAACCCGAGGGAACTGATCTCTCTGCTCGTCGTGGTACGGTGGGGGGTGTGTGTGTGTGTATGTGCGTGCTTGTTTATTAGTTCTACACATCACAAGCATGTGATGGTACAGCTGACTTCAGCATGGAAAAAGGATCATGGCATATTGATAAGAGCCAGAATAGAGTAGACACACCTCCTTTTTCCATTTTTACATCTGATGTGGAGGGAATGTGAAAGATTGCGTTTCCCACTGTGTTTTGACCTTAGCTAAAATCTTTGTGCGACTATTCATTGGGAGTTGTTATGGAGATTGTCAGTCAGCGATAATTTAATTAAAGGCAATAATCAGGCTTTCCAGGTAGTACTTTAAGTGCTGCATTTTAAAACAAAATTTGATTTTATTTGTGAGGGGGGAGTGGGATTAAGATAGATTGAAATATATTTAATATGTGAAACAGATAATCTTTATACGTGACAAAATAAAATAATTGTTTTTATCCACCTGAAATGGGAGAACAGATATGATCATTGAGAGTACAATACTCGAAAATACAATCTAGGTAACAGGGATAAAGGATTTTAGTTAAACCTGGTAGTCGTGATTTTGTTTTGTGAGGCAAAAGATGAGCCGTTTACTGGGAAGAACTGAGAATCCAAATGCCATCTAATGGATAAACTGTGCTATAACTGTTCCAAATTGAGAAGTTATTTAGACTACAATGCAGTTAGTAACATTTGACATTTGCACGAGCACACAACCACTGAGCTCACACACACACAAGCTCACACACACACACACATGAGCACACACCCACTGAGTTCACACGCACGAGCAAACACCCACTGAGCTCAGATACACACGAGCACACACCCACTGAGCTCACACACACACGAGCACACACCCACTGAGCTCTCACACACACACGAGCACACACCCACTGAGCTCACACACACACGAGCACACACCCACTGAGCTCTCACACACACACGAGCACACACCCACTGAGTTCACACACACACACACATGAGCACACACACCCACTGAGCTCACACACACACACATGAGCACACACACCCACTGAGCTCACACACACACACACTGAGCTCACACACACCCACTGAGCTCACACACACACACACACACGAGCACACACACCCACTGAGCTCACACACACACACACACACACACGAGCACACACACCCACTGAGCTCACACACACATACACACACACATGAGCACACACACCCACTGAGCTCACACACACACACACATGAGCACACACACCCACTGAGCTCACACACACACAAGCTCAGCTACACATGAGCACACACCCACTGAGTTGGCTGTAGGCATCTGGAAAATCTGCAGTGGAGTGGAGGCAGAGGCACCAATGCGTTGGTAAATGCTGCAGCCTGCTGGTAAATATTGTTCATTACTCTTCACACACACACAGACACACACACAGACACACACACACACAGACACACACACACACAGACACACACAGGCACAAACACACACATAGGCACACACATATACGCACTCACACTCACACATTCTTACACTCATGCTCACACACCCACACAAACAGTCTCAACCACATTCACACACACACTCTCACACAAACACACACACCCACAGCAGTAGAAAATGGATGGTTTACACAGTACCTGGGCCCCAGAACCATCCTTGTAAATCAGCATCCTGAACTGGTTCTGTAATATCCTTTGGGAAAGGAACTATTTGTTTATCTGGATTCGGAAGGACTTTAGAGACTCCTAAATCCTTCCAAACAATATAATGGCCAATTCAACATCCGATACTGGAGACCCCAAGTGCTTTGTCTGCTTAAAATCCTGCTCACAGACTGTGCACAATATTCATGAAGGTCCCTAGTTTCATCTAAGTTGGTGCCAAGCCCCATAATACGCCTTGAGTGTTGGGGAGGGCTCCATGACGTGTAATAATATGGAAGTCAGGGCGATGCCATTCCCCAGTTCGCTCATGGGGAATGCTCCATGTGCTCAGATTTCCCATATAAAATGGGCGATTGAGATCCTGGGTTGAGAGAATCAGTGTTTAAAGGGGGACTCGCTTATTTGGAGCATATATGGAATTTAACTTTGTGGTGGTGACCTGAGGTGTTCAGTGTTTATTTTTTGGCATCTTGTACATTTTTGCCTCAGATTTTTGGTAGTAAGATTTATCATTGCTACAATTAAAATTCTGGATACGGGAATTCCAATGGGGATTCCTCTGCTTTTGTGTTACTTGGAGGAGGAAGAAAGGAACGATTTAAGGCAGGCTCCATTGCACCACAGGTGGGCTAGCCGCACCCTCACTAACCCAGGTACACCTGGAGATCTGATGTACCTGGGCATGTCCAAGGGAAATGTTGGCAGGCTCTGTTTCTCCTGCTTCAGGTGGAAGGCGGTGACAGAGTTGTGGCATCTAGTAGAATCTGACCTGCAATCTCCACCCTGGGGAGAGCATTGCCTGTCAGAGTCAAGGTCACCAAACCTGAACGTTCATGCCTTTGGCTCAGTCCAAGCTGCCACAGAGGACATCAGCAACATCAAACAATTTGCAGTGCACAAGTGCACCAAGAATGGCAGATTAATGACCCCAAGTGCTTTGTGCGCACGAAGCCTGGTAAACAAGGTGGGTGAGCTGCAGGCGCAAATAGCCACATGGGAATATGATGTCGTGGGGATAACGGAGACCTGGCTCAAAAAAGGGCAGGATTGGGTACTAAACATTCCTGGATACAAAGTGTTCAGGAAAGATAGGGAAGGAAAGAAAGGGAAGGGGAGCTGTATTGATTAAGGAGAATATTGCAGGGCTGGAGAGAGAGAGGAAGTCCTGGAGGGGTCAAGGACAGAATCTATTTGGTTAGAGTTAAGAAATAAAGAGGTGCCATTACACGACTGGGTGTATTCTATAGGCCACCAACTAGTGGGGAGGATAAAGAGGAGCAAATTTGCAGGAAAATTACAGAGAGGTGCAAAAGCTACAGATTAGTGATAATGGGGGACTTCAACTATCCTAATATAGACTGGGATAACAATAATAACATAAGGGGCAAAGAGGGGGAGGAATTTTTGAAATATGTTCAGGATAACTTTCTTGACCAGTATGTTTCCAGCCCAATGAGGAAGGAGGCATTGCTGGACTTGGTTCTAGGGAATGAGGTGGGCCAAGTGGAGCAAGTGTCAGTGAGGGAGCATTTAGGGAGCAGCGATCATAGTATCATAAGATTTAGAATAGTTATGGAAAAGAACACGGACCACTCTGAAGTAAAAATACTCAATTGGAGGAGGGCCAATTTCAGTGGGATGAGAACAGATCTGGCCCGGGTAAATTGGAATCAAAGATTGACAGGCAAAACTGTAATTGAACAGTGGGCGGCCTTTAAAGAGGAGATGGTTTGGGTACAGTCTGGGTACATTCCCATGAGGCTGAAAGGAGGGCAACTAAAGCCAGAGCTCCCTGGATGATAAAAGAGATAGTGAATAAGATGAAATGGAAAAAAGGGGCGTATGACAGAAATCAGGTTGATAACACAAGTGAGAACCAGGCAGAATATAGAAATTTCAGAGGGGAAGTGAAAAAGGAAATAAGAGGGGCAAAGACAGAGTATGAGAATAGACTGGCGGCCAACATAAAAGGGAATCCAAAAGTCTTCTACAGGCATGTAAACAGTAAACGGGTATTAAGAGGAGGGGTGGGGCCGATTAGGGACCATAAAGGAGATCATGGAGGCAGAGGGGATGGCCGAGGTACTAAATGAGTACTTTGCATCTGTCTTTACCAAGGAAGAGGATGCTGCCAGAGTCTCAGTAAAGGAAGATATAGTTGAGATACTGGATGGGCTAAAAATTGATAGAGGAGGTACTAGAAAGGCGAGCTGTATTTAAATTAGATAAGTTACCTGGTCCGGATGGGATGCATCCTAGGTTGCTGAGGGAAGTAAGGATGGAAATTGCGGAGGTACTGGCCATAATCTTCCAATCATCCGTAGATACGGGGGTGGTGCCAGAGGACTGGAGAATTGCAAATGTTACACCCTTGTTCAAAAAAGGGTGTAAGGATAAACCCAGCAACTACAGGCCGGTCAGTTTAACCTCAATGGTGGGGAAACTTTTAGAAATATAATCTGGGACAGAATTAACTTGGACGAGGGTAGATTGATGAGGGAAAGCCAGCATGGATTTGTTAAAGGCAAATCTTGTTTAACTAACCTGATAGAGTTTTTTGATGAGGTAACAGAGAGGGTAGATGAGGGCAGTGCAGTGGATGTTGTGTATATGGACTATCAAAAGGCGTTTGATTAAGTACCGCATGGTAGGCTTATCATCAAGATTGTTGCCCATGGAATAAAGGGGGCAGTAGCAACATGGATACAGAATCGGCTAAGTGACAGGAAACAGAGAGTAGTGGTGAACGGTTGTTTTTCGGACTGGAGGGAGGTGTACAGTGGTGTTCCCCAGGGGTCGGTGCTGGGACCACTGCTTTTCTTGATATATATTAATGACTTGGACTTGGGTGTACAGGGCACAATTTCCAAATTTGCAGATGATACAAAACTTAGAAGGGTAGTAAACAGTGAGGAGGATAGTGATAGACTTCAAGAGGATATAGACAGGCTGGTGGAATGGGCGGACACGTGGCAGATGAAATTTAATGCAGAAAAATGCGAAGGAAGGAAGAACGAGGAGAGGCAATATAAACTAGTGGGCATAACTGTAAAAGGGGTGCAGGAACAGAGAGATCTGGGGGTATATGTGCACAAATCGTTGAAGGTGGCAGGGCTGGTTGAGAAAGCAGTTAGAAAAGCATACGGGATCCTGGGCTTTATAAATAGAGGCATAGGGTACAAAAGTATGGAAGTCATGATGAACCTTTGTAAAACACTGGTTCGACCACAACTGGAGTATTGTGTCCAGTTCTGGGCACCGCATTTTAGGAAAGATGTGAAGGCCTTAAGAGAGGGTGCAGAAGAGATTTACTGGAATCATTCCAAGGATGAGGGACTTTAGTTACGTGGATAGACTGGAGAAGCTGGGGTTGTTCTCCTTGGAACAGAGACGGTTGCAAGGAGATTTGATAGAGGTGAAGGGTCTAGACAGAGTAGATACAGAGAAACTGTTCCCATTGGCGGAAGGGTCAAGAACCAGAGGACATAGATTTAAGGTGATTGGCAAAAGAACCAAAGGTGACATGAGGAAAAACTTTTATACGCAGCGAGTGGTTAGGATCTGGAATGCACTGCCCGAGGGGATGGTGGAGGCAGATTCAATCATGGCCTTCAAAAGGGAACTGGATAAGTACTTGAAGAGAAAACATTTGCAGGGCTACGGGGATAGGGCGGGGGAGTGGGACTAGTTGGATTGCTCTTGCAGAGAGCCGGCACGGACTCGATGGGTTGAGTGACCTTCTTCCGTGCTGTAAGCTTTCTATGATTCTATGAAAGTCACTGACTCATCGTTCAATCGGGCTAACTGCCCCATTGTCCCTGGAAACCCAGCAGCAGAACGAGAGGGCTGGGCATTTTTTTTTCACATTACAGGAGTCCCCAAATCCAGGGTGTCATCAGTGGCACCTACTGTGGCCGTCCTCTTAAACTGTGATTTGTTGCTGTTTCATGAATATGAAATCTTGAGCCAATCCGCTACAAAAAAGTTGCATAAGGGGAAGGGGTGATGTCCAAACTGTGTCAGCAAACACGTTAGACACAAAAGGCATCAAGGGGCATGGGGAGAGAGCGGGAATATGGTATTGAGATAGAGGATCAGTCATGATCATATTGAATGGTGGAGCAGGCTCGAAGGGCCGAATGGCCTACTCCTGTTCCTATTTTCTATGTTTCTATGTTAGGTGCTTCAAATTTAAAATTCTCAACCTTGTGTTCAAATCCCTCTGTGGCCTCCTCCAGCTCTACAAACCTCCGAGAACTCGAGAGAGAGAAAGAGACCCGAAAGGCAGAGAGAGAGAGAGAATGACCCGTTGTATTAAAAACAGATAACTTTTTTTCGCTGGTGGGGTTACATGTAGTGTGACATGAACTCAAGATCCCGGTTGAGGCCGTCCTCATGGGTGCGGAACTTGGCTATCAATTTCTGCTCGACGATTTTGCGTTGTCGTGTGTCTCGAAGGCCGCCTTGGAGAACGCTTACCCGAAGATCCGTGGCTGAATGCCCTTGACTGCTAAAGTGTTCCCCGACTGGGAGGGAACCCTCCTGTCTGGCGATTGTTGTGCGGTGTCCGTTCATCCGTTGTCGCAGTGTCTGCATTCTTAGGTCACCTGTCCTAAGCAAGTTGTTCTGATCTGAAATGCACTGCTTGAAAGGGCGGTGGAAACAGATTCAATAGTAACTTTCAGAAGGTAATTGGACAAATACTTGAAAATGAGAAAGTTGCAGGGCTATGGGGAAATAGCAGGGAGGGGAGTGGGACTAATTGGATAGCTCTTTCAAAGAGCCGGTACAGGCACGATGGGCCAAATGGCCTCCTCCTGTGCTGTATAGAAACATAGAAACATAGAAAATAGGAGCATGAGTAGGCCATTCGGCCCTTCGAGCCTGCTCCACCATTCAATATGATCGTGGCTGATCCTCTATCTCAATACCACATTCCCGCTCTCTCCCCATACCCCTTGATGCCATTTGTGTCTAGAAATCTATCTAGCTCCTTCTTAAATATATTCAGTGACTTGGCCTCCACAGTCTTCTGTGGTAGGGAATTCCACAGGTTCACCACCCTCTGAGTGAAGAAATCTCTCCTCATCTCAGTCCTAAATGGCCTACCCCGTATCCTGAGACTGTGATTCTACGACACTGGGGCAACTCTGTTGGTTCAAATAAAAAAAAGCCCTCCTCCTCCTCCATAAGAACATAAGAAATAGGAGCAGCAGTTGGCCATTATGGCCCCTCGAGCCTGCTTCGCCATTCAGTAAGATCTTGGCTGATCTTCGACCTCAACTTGTGGTTGCACTGCCCAGTGTTGTGAAGGAATTGCTTTGTTCACAACAAAATAATCTCGGCGGCTGTGAAACAGCCAAAAGCACGCGAGAGGAGGGCAAGAAATGGGACATTCTGAATTCACAGCAGCTCCACAACACATTTAAAGAAAGACCTTGCATTTATATAAGAACATAAGAAATAGGAGCAGGAGTTGGCCACACGGCCCCTCGAGCCTGCTCCGCCATTCAATCAGATCATGGCTGATCTTCGACCTCAACTCCACTTTCCCGCCTGATCCCCACATCAGACAGGAACGTAGGAACAGGAGTAGGCCATTCAGCCCCTCGAGCCCGCTCCGCCATTTGATAAGATCATGGCTGATCCGTGATCTAACTCCATATACCTGCCTTTGGCCCATATCCCTTAATACCTTTGGTTGGCAAAAAGCTATCTATCTCAGATTTAAATTTAGCAATTGAGCTAGTAGCAATTGCCGTTTGCGGAAGAGAGTTCCCTTGATTCCCTTAGATTCCAAAAATCTATCGATCTCAGCCCTGAGTATAATCAACGACTGAGCGTCCACCGCCCTCCGGGGTAGAGAATTCCAGAGATTCACAACCCTCTGAGTGAAGAAATTCCTCCTCCTCTCAGTCCTAAATGTCCGACCCCTTATCCTGAGACTATGCCCTCCAGTTCTGGACTCTCCAGCCAGGGGGAAACAGCCTCTCTGGGCTTGACAGGGTAGACCATCCCCTTCCTGAATTGTCCAGCGTTGATCTAATTGAATGGGGGAACAGACTCGAGGGGCTGAGTGGCCTCCTCCAGTTCCCTTCACAAGGAAGCCGCCCACCAGCAATCCTATTGGTCAGGCTGTACGTCAATCACCTACGACGTAGTGACGTCCCGTTTGGACGTGCGCTGCCTGCGTCAGACACGAAGCCGATCGCTGATTGGGCGGATGTCGCAACACCCGCCCCCTTTTAACCCCACCGGGACTGGCCATGATTGGCTAGAGGATACTGTCAGTCACATTACGTCACGGGTTGGGCCCGCATGACGACCGCGGCCTGGATTTAGCAAAGAGGCGGCGGTGGGAGGCCCGGCGGTCGGTCGGTCGGGCTGGAGTCAGTCAGTCAGGGTGGGGACGGGATGGCCGGCGCGGACTCGCGGCCGCTGTAAGGGAAGTCGGTTAACCCGCGGTGGGGTGTAGGTAACGCCTGGGGCCTACTCCGTTGCCAAGGCGACGCTCGGGCGGCCGGTGATGAGCTCCCGGGTGAGGCCGCAACCGCCGCCGCCGCCGCCGCCGCCGGGCAGGCTGACCCCGGCCGGAGCCGAGCAGCTGGAAATGACGAGAGTTCGGGGCTTGGGGAGCCGGCAACAGGCCCAGGGAGGAGGCGGAGGCCCAGCCCGCAAGAGCGCGGCCTCCACCTCCACCTCCTCCCGACAGGCGTGGAGCCGGGAGAACCCGGGCTACGAGCCCGGGGACGAGGAGCTGGAGATGGAGCTGGACTGGGCCGAGGCCTCGGCTGGGGTGGCGGCCGTGCCCCCGCTCAGCCCCTGCAGGAGGTCCGTGTCCAGCAGCAGCAGCAGCAACAGCAGCGGCGGGGCAGGAGGGTACAACCCCCGGGGCAATCTCAGGAACAGGACCCCCAACGCGGAGATCCAGGGCAGGAGGCCCGGCTGTGGGCACAAGATCCTGCAGAAGATCCGAGGTGAGCGAACTTCTTTTAAAATAAACCCCCAGGTTATAAACTTAAAACAGCAGAAAATAATTGGCAAAAGAACCAGAGGAGGAGAAATATTTTTACACATTGACTTGTGATGATCTGGAACGCGAAGCAGATTCAATAATAACTTTCAAAAGGGAATTGGATATAAATCTGAAGGGCTTTGGGGCAAGAGGGGGAGCGGGGCTAAAAGGAGCCGGCACGGGCACGGCGGGCCGAATGGCCTCCTTCTGTGCTGCATCGTTCTACGATTGAAATATTCCGACGCTCTCCCGCCCCGGCCTCCTGCCTTGCACCCCCTGTAAACGTCAATCCGCTGTCGCGTTTAGTCTGGTAGCGCCTCGGGATGTTTTACTAGGTTAAAGGCGCTGTGTAAAATGCCGTTTGTTGTTGAAATGCACAAAGTCCGTTAGCATCTGTAGCAAGAAAGGGCAGGCTTGCCTTGTGTTTTCAGCTATAGACCCTTCCTGTTCTGATGATGCACGTGCCCGAAGTGTTAACTTTTTACATACGAACGTACGACAATGGCGGATGGGAAATGATCCACTGGTCCAATCCAGCGTGGCCCACACAACTGTGATTACTTGCACATGACAATACGTACACTCCTCATGCCCACTTAAAAGCCATGTAAGCTCCTGGGAGAAGTGAAAAACCAGATTAAAAACCCAGGCCGATTAGGGGAATAATAAACGTGGAAAATTCCTCTCCAACAATCAGAACCAGGCCAGTAAACCACGGGCCCTGATCCGTGTTATACATTACCTACCCTTTTATAGGACGTGGTCTCCACCCCAGCCAGAAACGGGTCCAGCTCTCGCTTGAAGGAATTCAGTGAATCAGCGTCCATCGCACGAGCCGGCAGCCTGTGGGAAAAGAACCTTGTAACATCTAACCTAGTTCTGGCCTTGCATAATTTGAGATTGTGACCCCCTGGTCCTCCCTAAATTATTTAGTTGAAAGAAGCTGTCCACACAAACACAATCTATTCCCTTCATTATCGTATATCATCTTTTCATCAGTGTCAACCGTGGCTCAGTGGTTAGCACTCTCGCCTCTTGAGTCAGAAGGTTGCAGGTTCAAGTCCCACTCCAGAAACCTGAGCACAAAATCTAGGCTGACACTCCCAGTGCAGTACTGGGGGAGTGCTGTATTGTCGGATGAGACGTTAAACCGAGGCCCCGTCTGCCCCCTTGGGTGGACGCAAAAGATCCCACAGCCACTATTTCGAAGAAGAGCGGAGGAGCTTTCCCCATGTCCTGGCCAATATTCATCCCTCAATCAACATCACTAAAGCATCTGATCATTATCACATTGCTGTTTGTGGGATCTTGCTGTGCGCAAATTGGCTGCCGGGTTTCCTACATTACAACAGTGACTACACCTCAAAAATACTTCATTGGCTGCAAACTGCCTTGGGATGTCCTGAGGCCATGAAAAGCACTGTATAAGTGTAAGTCTTTCCCTCAATCGAAACAGCCCTAAGTCTATGCTTCTCAAAAGTGTAGAGTCCCATCTCTTTGCTGCTATCTAGGTAGATGCTGAGGGGTCCCACTATTTCCAGCTCTTCCTGTTAAGCAAATTATCCCCTTGTTTTGAACAAAAGTGCCCCAAAACAGAATGAACTCCTAGATAGAGGAGTGAAGGTGACGCCTTAAGGTAATTGGCAAAAGAGCCAGAGGCGACATGACGGAAAAAATTTTTAGGCAGTGAGCTATGATGTGGAATGCGCTGCCTGAAAGGGCGGTGGAAGCAGATTCAATAGTAACTTTCAAAAGGGAATTGGATAAATACTTGAAGGGAGACAATCTGGGGAAAGAGCAGGGGAGTGGGACTAATTGGATAGCTCCTTCAAAAAGCCAGCACAGGCACGATGAGCTGAATGGCTTCTATCATTCTATGATTCTTCTGTATGACTGGTGGAATAATTCATGAAACAAGAGGATGGTGCAATTAGGGGGCTTTAGGGTTTTTCTGGATAGAAGAAGTAAGATGGGCTGAATGGCCTTCCTAATCAGTAAATATCTTGTGTTGTCACGATGTGTGCAAGCAATGCAATGAGACCTTCCTGACTGGAGTAAAAACTCTTCTGGCTATGTTTAGTGACAACATAAATGCATTCAAACAGTGGGTTTATGACTTCTCTGTACCTAGCACACGGAGAGAATCTCTCATGGTGTCATTGTGAATTACGACATGCTGTATTTTTACAAAGCATCAGAGCAAAACTTTCCCTATTGTCGGCCATCGGTTTGCACTCCATGCTGATATACTGAAATAGAAATGATAAAAAGAAAAGACCCGGAGGGGACAGCTGTAAGGAGAAGCTGGCAGCAGGTAGCAACGTGGGAGGCACGGGCACAGCTGAAGGCTTGTTTGCATTTAAAGTGCATTGGGCTGAGTACACTTTAAATGTCCAACAGTAACACCAAAGAGGAGAATCCATACTAGTTTGAGACAAAAGGAAAGTGAAGTTGGAAGCATATTTGCTGATCATTACCCTGAAGCCGTCACTGTTGAACAAGTCTTACTAAATTGCCAATGAACAGAAAAAACTTGTAAAATAGTAATTAATTCTATAAAATTGTAGAATAAAATGGTGCATGATTTGGTGCTTTATTGCAATGCCTGAAAAAGGATTCCAACAGTCTTGTGTGCAAGTCGCTCATTGGGGACAAGTTGGTTATATGCAGGGAATTACTTGGTAATCTTTTGGCTTTCACATATTATTGGACACCTTTTATTGCGTGTTTGTTTAAAGGAAACCTTTGCTCATCCCAATTATTTTGACACATGAGGTGGATGAATCCTTACAGAAGCATGACATGTCCAAGCAGGCTTTTTAACTGGTTTTAGACCATTGAAGGAATCAGACATAACCTAAATCAGACCAGGTGGGGGATACTGGCTCTGGGAAATGGAACACATTCTCGTTTTGGGCTTTTGGCGCCAGCGTTGCAGATTAAAGCTGTTTTTACTCTGCCCAACAATGTGTCTCAACCGCAGCATTAGAGGAACGTACATTAGGTCATTGTGGTATTTTTCCAGTTATTGGTGTAGCCTCTCAGATTGCCAAATCAGTTGTTTTTTATGCTGTGGCCTCATATTCACTAGGGAATTGAGTTGAGAGAACATAACCTCATTTAACATAGAACCATTGTAGTCAATAGACAGAAGAGACTGAATTTGTACCAAGACTTGATGTATGAGGACGATGGGGGTAATTTTAACTTTTGGCGGCGGTGTAAAATGGATGATAGTGGGTGTGTTGCCAATTATACACCCACCCGATTCTCCTTTATATTGAAGTCAATACAGATACTTTTGTTCAAGTTCCAATTTTTCATGTGAGCCTACAGATAGCAAGTGTCAGTAGGCTAAACTGCAGATCGGATCCAGTTCTGGCCCACACATGCACTTTTCCCAATCCAGGGCTACCGTGACTGATTATAGCACTCCAATCACTACCCTAGCTACCTCGGCCATGTCTGGAATTGAACTTGAAGCCTTCCTGCTCTCTATCACTCAGTTCCACAAGAGACTGAACTTACCAATAGCTACTAAAAGTGAGAGTTTTGTTGAAATGCTTGATTCAAATTAGTGAACTAGTTGATTCTAAAATTGTTGAGCAAAATTTTGAATTCAAAACCAAACTGTAATTGACAGTAATTTTATTTTGAAAGCAGTACATTTCTATTTGTAGAAGTTTCTCATTTCATACTTTCGGCATGAGGCTTCTCTACCCATCTGCGTCTTTGAAAAAGAACCCAGTTTTAGACCCGAGGGATTTTAAAAATGGATTGATTTGACTTTTAGTATAGTTTGGTCAGGACTGGTCACTGCTTTTTCTGAGATATAAATGACTTGGACTTGGGTGTACAGGGCACAATTTCAAAATTTGCAGATGACACAAAACTTGGAAGTATAGTACAGTGACGAGGATAGTGATAGACTTCAAGAGGACATAGATACGCTGGTGGAATGGGTGAACATGTGGCAGATGAAATTTAACGCAGAAAAGCGCGAAGTGATACATTTTGGCAGGAAGAGGAGAGGCAATATAAACTAAAGGATGCAATTCTAAAGGGAGTGCAGGAACAGAGAGACCTGGGGTATATGTGCACAAATTTTGAAGGTGGCAGGACAGGTTGAGAAAGCGGTTTTTAATAAAAAGCATACTGGATCCCCGGCTTTATAAATAGAGCCAAGGAAGTTATGATGAACCTTTATAAAACGCTCGTTCGGCCACAATTAGAGTATTGTGTCCAATTCAGGGCACTGCACTTTAGGAAGGATGTGAAGGCCTTAGAAAGGGTGCAGAAAAGATTTACTAGAATGATTCCAGGGATGAGGGACTTCAGTTACGTGGATAGACTGGAGAAGCTGGGGTTGTTCTCCTTAGAGCAGAGAAGGTTGAGAGGAGATTTGATAGAAGTGTTCAAAATCATGAAGGGTCTAGACAAAATAAATAAAGAGAAACTGTTCCCATTGGCAGAAGGGTCGAGAACCAAAGGACACAGATATAAAGTGATTGGCAAAAGAACCAGAGGCGATGTGAAGAAAAACTTTTTTACGCAGCGAGTAGTTATGACCTGGAATGTGCTGCCTGAAAGGGCGGTGGAAGCAAATTCAATCGTGGCTTTCAAAAAGGAATTGGATAAATAGTTAAAGTGGAAAAAGTTTGCAGGACTACAGGGAAAGAGCGGGGGAATGGGACTAACTGGATTGCTCTTGCAAAGAGCCGGCACGGCCTCGATGGGCCAAATGGCCACCTCCTGTGCTATAACCATTCTATGATTCTAGGTCTGTTGCATAATACAGTACATAAATGTGAGCTTAAATATAAATACAAATTAATGCCATCCAGAATTAAATTTGAATATCACAGTATACGTTCCATTGAATGGGTTTTAATCTAGAATCACCATCCACTGTTTCCTGTGTTAACTGAAGACAACAATTACTTGCATTTATATAGCGTCTTTAATGTGGTAAAATGCCCCAAGGCGCTTCACAATCATACACGGTAACATTGTTAAATGTAGGAAATCAAGAAGTGATTTGAAAATCTTATTGTATATTGGTTTATAAAAGCTGCGCTGCAAGTTTATGGAAAAAATACTTCAATACATTAAATGTTCCAAGCAATGAATCTGGAAATGTGATCATTGTGCCTGGCCTCTATTAAATTAAAGGAAGAGCTTGCCTGGTTATATTGCCTTATCATGTCTCTCGGAATGTCCCAAGGCACTTTATGTACAATGAATTACTTTGAACTGCAGCCACTCTTGCTATGTGACAGCCATTTTGCACACAGCACAGTCCTACAAACAGCAGTTAGATTAATGACCACTTAATCCATTTTATATGGTGGTGATTGAGGAAAGAATGTTGGCCAGGGCACTGGGAAACACCCTGTTTTCCTTTAGTGTCTACCCAAATGGGAAGATGGGACCTCAGTTCAACTGCTCATCTAAAGGACAATGCCTCAACTGTTAGAGGAGAGAATGCATACATTATATGGGCTAACAGAAACCCCATCTGTGTGGATTTCAGGGTCTTTTCAGCCCAGTGATGGGTTTCAGAACATGTCAGAAACCTGGACAACCAAGAATACATTGAATTATGTACAGCAGTTTAGCTTGGTTGACAGATCTTTGGTCACTGAATCAGAAAGTTGCAGGTTTGGGTCCACATAACCTGACCACATAATGTAGGCTGCTCCAGTGTAGAGCTCGGAGATGCTGCCATTTGGACGAGACTTTTAAACAGGTGCAAACCTGCTTGGTGGTTCACGTTGATGGCGCTATGTGAAGAACAGGGAATTCTCCTAGGTATTCTGGCTTAACACTCCTTCAACCAACACCAGCTGATTATTAATCTCATTGCCTACATAACAGTCACTATATTTCAAATTAGCTTTTAGTTTATATGTGAAAGGCTTTGTGATGCTTCTGAGAGGTATGATGAGAAATTTTATAAACGCAAATCTTTTTGGAAAAGAAAACAGGTTTTGAAGGGGGTAATTTATAAGAGGTAAAAAAGAGTGCTTTTATATAGCGCCTTTCATGACCTCAGGACGTCCCAAAGTGCTTTACAGCCAATGAAGTACTTTTCAAATGTAGTCTATGATGTGGGGGTAGCAGTGCAAGCGAAGTGTATTCTTTCCCACCCCCAAACATTGAGCCGACTATTTTGGCTACAATTCAAGGTATGTACTTGCTGAAGCACAAAGGAGAGTTAGGAGATGTCTACATCCCTACTTGCAACCAATAATTTCTGTCTGCAAAATTTCACCTGCCATACATACAAAAGTGAAAGTACAAACCTTGGAGCATGATATTTGTGTGTGACCAAGGTGGAGAGGTGAATGTGAAAAACCCACTGGGGATTAATCACTTGCTCTGCATGTGTATTCAGAACTCTCATGTACTCTAAGGCCATCTATGTTCAGGAGCCTTCCAGAGTTCTAACTGCCATTTGCCTCTCAAAGATTCATGTTGCACCTAGCAATATAAGAATTATTCTAGTTGTCCAAAGAGTCAAATACACGATTATCCAAACGGTCTCTGGGACGATTTGGAAAGTCTCCTGTTCTCCCGACTCAATCCTCTAATGTTGCTTGAGATAGAGCAGCAGATGCTGTTTTAGGACCCCGGTTTACGAGTTGATTCCAATGCTTTGTCCTTGATTGTGTTGATCCTTGCTCGATGAGATAATTACAGCTCATCTATGCCATCTGCATTCTTTTACTTTTCTGGCTGGCTTTAATCCCACAGAGTTTTGAGAATCCATGGAGCACTGTCATAATATTTGTGTAAAGATGAGCTGAATATTGATGGCGTATTACACATAGTTTTGTAAATAGATCCACAAATAGACTAACAATGACGTGACATCATTTATCTATGTATGATCATTAGTCATGATGTAATGTCATGATGTGGAGATGCCGGTGATGGACTGGGGTTGACAATTGTAAACAATTTTACAACACCAAGTTATAGTCCAGCAATTTTATTTTAAATTCACAAGCTTTCGGAGGCTTCCTCCTTCGTCAGGTGAACGATGTGAAAATGACGAAGGAGGAAGCCTTCACATCGTTCACCTGACGAAGGAGGGAAGCCTCCGAAAGCTTGTGAATTTAAAATAAAATTGCTGGACTATAACTTGGTGTTGTAAAATTGTTTACAATGATGTAATGTGACATTCTGCTTCAGCAATGTTAGAATTTACTTTTCAGTAATGGTCTGAAACACTGAAAAACTCAAATTTGTTATGTTGACTCGTGGTTTAAATCTTGTTAGGGTTTAAAATTCCCACCCAACAAATGATCTTTCTAAGTGCACATTTCAGATATTAGTGAAATTGTAATTTGTGTTGATTTCTGGAGTTTACAGTGAGAATAGTTTAACCTTTCCACTCAATGAATTTCAAGCTTTTACAATGTATTTTCTATGAGAATTGGATGCAGGTTTTGGCCTAACCTCTAGAGAGGGCCTTCAGATGCTGCGTGATGTTCCAAACCTACAGTGCATTGCAGGAAAATGAATGAAATGGAAAATGAGGGCCAAGAAATATAGGAGAAACCAGAAGGGTGTACAAAAGGCCAATCATCTATCTATCTACCTGCCTGACTAATGTGGATATAGCAGTCAACTGGATTTTAGTGAGCTCTAATTTATTTAAATTTGTAATTTCTAATGAACTAAAACTTTTAACAATCTTCATTAGAAACGCATTCCATTCCACAGGAATGGGTTTATTTGGTGCGATTGAGATCTGCTAATGTAAACTTATGCTTAGAACTCGTGACATTGTTTTGTTGCTAATTTGCAGCTCTTTGATACAGATATGTAACTACACTTTGTACGAGCTGCGTGTATTCATCTTTTCCCCTAAATAAAATGAGAAACTCTCCGAAACTGATCTTTTCAACTATTTTGGTGAGTAACAATAAACTCATTTATATATTAAAAAAAAGTTCTCCAATACCATGCAATGGTTGAAATGGCTGGCCTACGTCCTGCTGTGCCTCCATTTTTCCTCTATATACACACACACACACACACACACACACACACACACACTTTTAAGTGCCATTGATAATCTGTTTACACTATTTTCAATTTTTGTTTAAATCCAGCAGTTTGTAAATGATCTGACTGCTATTCAATAAAAAATTCAGCAAAATGAAAGTTATATCATTGATATTGCAATCTCCAGGGAGAATTTACAGCAGCATCTTCATAACGCATCTGCAAAGTGCTTGAGTTGCTTTTTAATTTCCAGTTTAGAAATCACTTTTATTAGGAATTTTTAAATAAATATGGAACAGAGGTTATTAAGATGTAATTTAAAGCTACAAAAATTAATTTGAGTCAAAATAAAATTGCCCAGTGTAATATTACTTGAACAATGTTCTTTGTGTATACACTTCTCACTTCTATTTTCTAACATTAGGCAGTGTTTGTGTACAAAAATTATGAGCATTTATCAGAGCTCTGAAGGGTGATAGTTTTAGCTTTAAACATCGAGCAGTGAATTACCATACCACAGTGTTGCATTGCTGCAGTTATACTAATACTGGTATATCGCTTTCTTTTTGGTGCAAACTGTGAAGTTATATAGTGCCTCATGTTACTTCAAATAAATATGTGTATCTGCACATTTCACACATCAGTTCCGCAGGACTGCAAACAGTGAGCACTAGCCAAACTAAAGTGAGCCTTCATTCTGAGGCCTTTGCTGCCAGTTTGACTGTTGGTAGTTGTGTTTCTCACACGATTGTTGGACAGTTTACCACTGATGGACAGAATATAAACTGAAGCTGATGCAGCATTGCGAGCTATGTGAGACCTTCGGGTGATCTTGTACCTGATGCAAAATGCCAAAGCAAGAGAGAGTTTTGATAGTGTTATGCTGTGCATCGTGCATTGATTGGTTTGATGTGACAATTGTTTCTGCAGTGATGTAAGGTGATCACTGTAACTGGCTTTCTATAATGTTGCAATCAGTGCAGCCTTAAAGGTGCAGAACTGTTTAAAATCTTATGGAATTCAATCTGTTTGTTTAAGTACATTTCTGTTGTAAAGTTCTATGGAGTCTATAAAAGATTTGCTTATGAGTTTTGTCCTGAAATTTTGTATAGTGCTGAGTTTTTTAGCCTTAATATTCAAAAGTCCAAGACATTACTGTATTTTATTCTTTCTTAAGCTTTGTGGGGGACACGATTGACTGAGGACCAAGCTATCAGCAGAGAAAAATACCTGAAGAACATGCTGCGAGAGTTGGTAACATATATCATCTTCATGGTTGTTCTGTGCATCTGTAAGTGTGATCACTGGTTTCTTTACTATTTCTTTTCACCCAGTTTTTATTTTATGAAATTAAATTCAATTTAAATGGATGCTGTTTCGCACAATTTACATTAAAACGCAAGTATAATCAGTAAATTACATCTTATAAACTGTGTCATTTGGGCCAGCTTTAAAGAGGAAAATGCCCAGTGTAATGCATTAATGGAGATGGGGGAAAGCTCTTGTCAGAAAAAGGAGAGATCTGCCTGAATGTCCTTTTGAATGCTGTCATGGTAATACTTTGTCAATATACAAATTTCAATCTTTCCAATTGTGTGACCAACAATGGTAAATGGTGAAATGAATTCAGTAAGGCAGGGGATGGACTGACTGATTAAGGTTTCTGTAATAATTTGCAGTTACTGACTTTGATTGCAACTGGAGTTCCCTTGAGATACGGTATTGCAAGTCCAGGTATTTTCTCAATTCTTCTATTTTACCAAGGCAGCTGCACACGTGTATTAATTCATCTTCTCTTGCTATGTGAAGTTGGCAAAGAAGCAGTGTTGGAACCTGTGGGATAGCAATGAGGTCTAACCGTGGGCAGATCAGCATGGGTGGTCGATCGATTGTTTCCTTGGTCCTGGCATTTCCCTCATTTTCTCTGATTCCCAGAAATTTGGGGGGAAAAAGTGGAAATGGAGCATTTATGGAAAAAATAGAAATTGCTGGAAATACACAACAGGCCTTAAATTGTGAAAGCTGGGATGGTTAATATTTCAAATAGACCCTTTATCACATTTGGGGAAAAAAGGCTGATCAGAGAGGAGACCCCTTATACAAGGACCAAAACACAGAGGGTACAACAACATGAACTCAAGACTCGGGTATGTTAACTGCTGTTACAAATGTTACAGAACTGGAGAGTGCACCGTTGACTTTGATAGCCATCTACTTGGTTCTCTTAAAGTCTGGTATTAAGCTACGCTGAATCAATCCCACTTCCCCAAAGAAGGGACCTAATGTGCAGCTAAAGGATAACATTCTTTGTGCTCCTAGGCTTAGTTTGGTGTGGATTGAAACCAATAGTAAGTTTGTGTGAATGAAGTGGAAGCAATATTGGATTATACAAAATTGGATTGACGACAGAAGACAGAGGGTGGTTGTAGAGGGTTGTTTTTCAAACTGGAGGCCTGTGACCAGCGGTGTGCCTCAGGGATCGGTGCTGGGTCCGCTGTTATTTGTTATTTATATTAATGATTTGGATGAGAATTTAGGAGGCATGGTTAGTAAGTTTGCAGATGACACCAAGATTGGTGGCATTGTGGACAGTGAAGAAGGTTATCTAGGATTGCAACGGGATCTTGATAAATTGGGTCAGTGGGCCGATGAATGGCAGATGGAGTTTAATTTAGATAAATGTGAGGTGATGCATTTTGGTAGATCGAATCTATAAAATAATGAGGGGCATAGATAAGGTAGATAGTAAAAATCTTTTCCCAAAGGTAGAGGAGTCTATAACGAGGGGGCATAGATTTAAGGTGAGAGGGGAGAGATACAAAAGGGTCCAGAGGGGCAATTTTTTCACTCAAAGGGTGGTGAGTGTCTGGAACGAGCTGCCAGAGGCAGTAGTAGAGGCGGGTACAATTTTGTCTTTTAAAAAGCATTTGGACAGTTACATGGGTAAGATGGGTATAGAGGGATATGGGCCAAGTGCAGGCAATTGGGACTAGTTTAGCGGTATAAACTGGGCGACATGGACATGTTGGGCCGAAGGGCCTGTTTCCATGTTGTAAACTTCTATGATTCTATGAATATGACGTGACAGTGATCAACGAGTTACTTTTAAATATTTTACTATTGAAGAATAACTGATTCTTTAGCCTTTTGCAGAAAGCAGCTGAGCTGGTTGAACTGTTAAAGATGGATAGTAATTGGTGCATTTGTAAAAAAAAAACGAGTTCTGCTAAAGTTAGCAAGGGTGGATCTGACAGAGTTCATATGAGCAAAAGTAATTGACTAACTACTTAATTGTTCCAGTGACATCTGCAAGAACAGCTCCAGATTTTCTAATGAGGCTATTCATGACAATAGAAATTGTACAGGAACTGTTGCGATACTCATCAGTGAATCTTTCAATCATGAAGAGTAGTGTTCTGGTTTTGAACCATGCATTTTGACACAATGCAGATTAAGGCTACTGCCCCCTGAGTCTAATGAACATGGGGATGGGCTTTATAAACAGACCATGCCATGATTTTCTATGAATAGCCAGTTTTGCTGTTCATATTTTTTTTTAAAAAGCTACATTAATTTCTCCAATTTTCTATTTTGAGGTATTCAACACATTTTGGACAGTGTAATAAAACACTAGGAATTATTTTAATGATTTTTCGGCAAGATCCAAAGAGCATGTGCCAGCACGTCCCTGTTCAACAGTAGAAAAGGAGTAACAACAACTTGCATTTATATAACACCTTTAACGTAGTAAAACATCCCAAGGCGCTTCACAGGAGCATTATCAAACAGAACTGAAACTGAGGAAAGTCATTTATTGGGACCTTTATTGGGTATTTTGAAGATAACTATCAAATTCTTTTTTGTACAGAAACAAAAAGCAGTAAAGCATGAAGTTCTGATCTGTATCTGAGATAACTTTGACAGGAACTCAACATAGCTATATATCAGAGTCTGTAATATATTATACTGAATAGTACGAATATGCTACGTGTTGTACAGAATCAACCCAAGCTATGCAGTTCAGGGACACCTTCATCCCATTAAATTCTCACCGCACTCCAGACCCTGGACTTTGCTGCTCCTAGTTGCCAACAAACAGGAAACTAACCCTGAAGCTTGAGATCAGAATCAAGCTACGTT
Organism: Heptranchias perlo; assembly: GCF_035084215.1. Classification (NCBI taxonomy): domain Eukaryota; kingdom Metazoa; phylum Chordata; class Chondrichthyes; order Hexanchiformes; family Hexanchidae; genus Heptranchias; species Heptranchias perlo. Next base: position 195,689,423 of record NC_090325.1, on the reverse strand, counting down.
GTTCAAATCATCGTCAGAGATTCTGCCATCCACAAAGAATGAATAATTAACCCTCCTGTCTGTCCATGCTCCTTGATAGCCAAACATTGTGGTAGAAACAGAGGTGCTGGTACTGCTTGGGTATTCCAGGTTTTTGCAAACAGATAAATGCAGTGGCTAAGGGGGTGTAAATTTGGATAGAACAGATCCTGCTTTTCATATTGAAAGATAATATAACAAGAGGTTTCATGAATAACTGTGCTGATAGCTACTACTGCAACTAATGGCCACAAGATTCCTCGATTCCAGAGCTGGTAGATCTCTTGTGGCTTGTTTGAAATGTTGGTGTACAAAGTAGAAACAGGCTGTGATGCTCAACAGCCATCTCATAAAAGCACGCTGGCAAAATCTGCTGTTGGCAGTGCTTGGGATCTTGTCATCGGATAACTGGTTATAGTGACACTAGAGTCTGGTGCTACAAATTTGGTCCTAGCGGCCCTCCAATATTACAGCACTGCATCACACACATGGTGTAGAGTCTGGTCTTGTTGAGAGTAGGGTAACTGAGACATGGTCAGTATGGAAGTCTCAAACTCAGTATAGTGAGGCAAATAAAATCAACGGTAAAGGAGTTAAAACTGTCGCTTTAGATCGTTACCGTACTAACCAGCAGCAAATCAATTTTGAGAGCCTTTTAAAATATGTTCACATTTCTTTCACTTGCTTAGTAAGTGATTAACGGGGGAATTACCCAATCTCCATACTGGCCGGGACTTATGGTTTCACTATATGAAGTCTTTAAATTCAGGCCCGGGTCTCAATATGGCTCCGGCCTCGTCATTGTGCTCCCCGCACCCCCTGGGAATGTGTGGGTGCTTTGCGCGTTCTGCCAGTTTACTTCCCGATAGTGAAAATCTATCTAGCTTTGTTATTTCAACAAAGAAGTGAACCCATTTATTTTAAATGGGTTAGAACCTCCATTAAAATAGCAGATAAAATAATATTATGCAGATTAGCTTCTAGCCTTATGTTTGCAGCATTGTCATCTTCTGCTCTGATCACATTGCACCAACATTGGGAATCCTACCACAGGCAATTGTCTAAAATGGGAAAGAAGTGCAGACAGTTTAATATACAGTATCCAATTTAAAATCTGCACAACACAAAGTTTTTTTTAAACCGCAGGAAGTGTAGCATGAAAGAGAAGAGATTGCCATGAATAATACCGGCTTGACTGCACCAGGATGGGATCAACGCTTTTATAGGTTGTTTTCTACCTGCCTGATGTGTTATATTTTGTTTGACAATTTATTGCCCTGCATGCCTTGAAATATTAGAACCAGATATATTGGGTTTTTTTCTAATACTGCCTTGCCTCTGAGGACCAAGCCAGACCCTTTGTTCAATTTGAATGTGAACTTGTAAATCCCTGTCTTGATCATCATGTCGTGTAGAGATTTATACGGTTTCATGGAAAGTACAATGGGCAGGACATATAAAGTTTGGTAAGCTAACAGGAAAAATTCTTTAAATCCAATTACGTTGTCAAAAATACTGACTTTAATAATGGAACACTCATTGATAGTGATATATTTTAAAAAAAGTGAAATTTATTCTACATAGATATGGTTCTATTTCCAAAAGCATGTTGTAATTAGATATGTCATGTTGAGCCTCTACAAAATAACACAATTCAACAGACCCAGTCACTTAAAGTTGTGCATCAATGCTTTCATGTGCAGCCGTGTCACGGCAGCTGGTTTAAAATGTGTGTATCCAGCTGAAAGTTTAAGAATGAACAGTGAAACAGTAATGTTTCCAATGGCTTTTTATTTCTCTTGCAGTGACCTATGGGATGGTCAGCTCCAATATGTACTACTACACCAAAGTCATGTCCAGTCTTTTCCTGGACACTCCTTTTTCCGAAAATGAGAGAAACAACTTCAGGAGTTTGTCCAACATGGAAGATTTCTGGAAGGTACTGTTGCAGATCAGATGCTTTAAAAGTAATATGAGTGAAAATGCAAACACAAAAGGGAAATGTTCTGTATATATCTTTAGACCAGGCTTTCAATTAGAGGAGCAGTCTTGTACTCCAGGTAAGTATCTTAAAAAAAAAAATCAGGAAGATATATCAAAGTGTTGTATTCTGGGGAGGTGGGTCGGCTGTGTGAGTACAAAAGCAAAATACTGCGGATGCTGGAAATCTGAAATAAAAACAGAAAATGCTGGAAAATACTTAGCAGGTCAGGCAGCATCTGTGGAGAGAGAAACAGAGATAAATGTTTCAGGTCTTTAAACATTTTTAAAATTACTAAAAGTTGGCTACATCATAATTTTAATCTATTACAAGAAGGCTAATCATTTGGCAGCTTGAAAGTGCAATTGTAAGTGACTTGAAGGAAAGTTTTTTTTCCAGGATGGACGCAGAAGGAAGTGGGGTTGGAAGGGGTCGGGGTATGTATGTGGTGAGGCATGTAAAGGAGAGTTACCAATTTAAATCGCAAAACCTGTGGCAATTTGAGAAGTTGTTATTTGGACAATAAGAGTTTCTGTGTGGTACAGGCTAAGGGAGCTGGGAGTCACACAACTGAGGCACTCCAGCACCACCACTGGCGGGAGGGTATTCTTACAGGGTGACAAGTTTCTGTTACAATTGTGGGCATGGGAATTTATAATAGAAAAAACTTACACAAATATTTGACAAATGTGACACCAGGAAGTTGGACTTTGAAGACAGTGCACACCGTAGTAAGATTTTGAATATAGTTAGATGGAGTCCATGCCAGAGCAGATTGTGCATGGTCTGGAAGAAATAGGCTTGATGAGGCAAATGGGTCCAGTCTGCAGTCTCTTGGAAATATATCGCCGTTCCTTCATCGTCGCTGGGTCAAAATCCCGGAACTCCCTTCCTAACAGCACTGTGGGAGAATCTTCACCACACGGACTGCAGCGGTTCAAGAAGGTGGCTCACCACCACCTTCTCAAGGGCAATTAGGGATGGGCAATAAATGCTGGCCTCGCCAGCGACGCCCACATCCCATGAACGAATTTTAAAAAAAAGGCTACTCTCGAGTCTGTTTCTGGGTTCATTGTTCCATTAAAAGAAGAGCGCACCCAGGGAACTTCACCCAGTCCAGTTGAATAGAATGCATAACCATGCTGTATATATCTGGGGGGAGAAACTTATTCAGGAAGTAGAAATTGCAAGATTGTTCATATTTAAAACAGATCACTTGTACACATTTGCAGACGGTTACTTAGCTGTTGGTAGATTTTGTTGACGATTGTGCATCTGTTAATTTTCTTTCTCCTAGTTCACAGAAGGTCCTTTACTAGACGGGCTTTATTGGGACTTATGGTACAATAACGAAACACTGGCGGAGAACAAAAGTTTCATTTATTATGAAAATCTGCTTTTGGGTGTGCCTCGCATACGGCAGCTGAAAGTGAAGAATGAATCTTGTAAAATACATGAAGACCTAAAAGATGAAATCAAGGAATGCTATGATGTATATTCAGTTGCAAATGAAGATACTACGTCATTTGGCCTTATGAACAGAACAGCGTATGTATCTATTTTGCTTTTGATTCCTGCATTGGTTCTATGAAAATTATTTATAGGGAATATCAATTCATGGGTTGATCAATGTAGAGCATAAGGGAAGATATAAATGATAAAATGAATTTGAGCTGGGCTTTAGGTATGGGATTTAAGATTGTTTGGATCCTGAATTTTTTTTTCTTGATGACCTCTTTGCCCAGTGCAATAAAGGTGATGCCACTGTGACTGTTTTCCCTTAAGCATTATGCTGCTTGTGAATTTTCAGGCTAAGACTGTAAATTTATTTTTGTGCTTTGAACGCATTCATAGCAAAGTGGGTTGACACTGACGTTAAATTTTGCTTCTGACCCGGGCAGCTTTGAGAAGGAAATGAGAGATAATTCTGAGATTCATGCTGATAGGGAGCTTGGGTCAGAGAATTGGGGTTACGGTATTGTCGCCCTATTTTTGACCCACCTCTGACCGAGTAGCTTCCGCTGCGAGCATGAGATTACTTAATTACCTCAAGTCTCATCTTCCTTTGTTTGGATCGAAACCTGAGCTCCACTGGTAAATAAGTTCCTTTCTAATGTTACCGATCAGTTGGTTCGAGTCATTGCCCAATTCCAGTTGATCCCATAAAATAATTCACTGACAGTTTTAAAATGCTTCTCAACTCATTTGATGGCCGTGGTTGGTTACTGCACTGCGGAGTGTGGTACTAAGCCTTACAGATCCATACTTCCAGACTTGATTCCTGGTCCGTGCAGAGTTAGCTGATCTCGGCCAGGCAGCAGTCAGCAAGTTGCCTTAGTGACAACGCTAAAAGTGGGGAGGGAGGCAAAAAAAAAATCATCCAGGAGTCCTGCTCCTGATTGGTAACCAGTAATGCACGATTAGGATAGTGCTTGTGTGTGACAGTTCGTTGAAGACAGCAGCAGGCTCAGCTGTGATGTCTTCTGTAGTTAAATAGCCTGCCAACACCCACTGTCCAGGGTCACTTACAAAGAATGGCTGCTTGAATGAATTCTGTGGATATTCAAGGAAGAGTTTTGCATCTTTAACAGCACACTGGAAAAGAAAAGTGGGCAAAATGTTTTAATTTTATTTTTTTTTAAAAACAGCTGGATTTATACAAACGAGAAAGATTTGAAAGAGAGCAGCTACTGGGGCTTAGTCGCTACTTACAGTGGAGCAGGATATTACTTGGACTTGGCGAGGAATAGAGATGAAACAGCAGCAAAGTTAAAAGTACTGAAGGAGAATCTCTGGCTTGATCGCGGCACCAGGGTTGTGTTCATTGATTTCTCTGTCTACAACGCTAACATCAACTTGTTTTGCGTGATCAGGTACGATTCACAAATGTAAACATTTATAAATGTAAATGCCTTTTTGTTTGTTGGAGTGCTGGAAGCATGGCAGAAACTGCTTAGAATTTTAAAAAATAAAAGTACTTTTAATGTTTCACTGGCTTTCCTCAGAGGTAAAACAGCCCACAGTAGCTTAAGGATAGGAAGATGTGATTGCATCCGGTTTATGCTCTCAGTAGGTTAATATTGTAAACCAGCAGTCAGTAGCAAACTATGTAAGACAGCTGAAGGGTGTAAGTCATCCTTCGTGATATCACTCTACAGTCCTTAAACTCAAAGTCTTTTTTTTTATGCTTGAAAAAAAGTGGAATTATCCAGTATTAGGAATAAAGAAATTTTAATCTAAACACAGGAAGCTTTCTTGCACAATTTTAATTTGAATTAACCAACTTTGAGTTAGGAGGAACAAACATTATTCATAACTTTGTGATGGTGGGGGAGGGGACAAATCAGAAATTAGATTTTTTTTTAATAAGACCTAGTTCAAAACGATAATGAAAGTCACCACCTTTTAAAAAAAGGATCAAAATAAGTCTAAGCACAAAATAATCGTGGAACCACGCATAATATAGTTTGAATATTAAAGGACAATGTAGGTCTTTTTTAATATTTGAAAGTATGAGAAATCAGAAAGCAGCAGATGTGAAGAAGTCTTCATGAAAGGCAATTGCAGTCAAATCCAGATCTAAGGAATTAGCAACATGGCGATGTCAGTAAAGAAAGTCACTTGAAGGAACCCAAAGAAGTGAACGTATGTGGAACAGATGGGATACACGCTGCAGTCTCAGGGAAATGACTGAAGATGTTGACAAAGCAGTGGTTAATATTTCTTAGATGCTCCATAAGTACAAGGACAGCCTGCCTCCATCAAATTCTTGAGGACAAACGAATGAGGCTATGGCTCCTAACCAGAACAAGACAATGCAGCCCTGGATTTCTGCGGGAGTTCTCCGGATTTGCTGTAACTTCAGCAGAACCCCTGGAGAAGTGGCTGACGACGGTTCTCTGGGAGTTGTCCCGATATCTCGCCGAAATTGCAGTGAAAGATTGTGACAACCCCCACGGACCTCCAGGGCAGGTGTCTCTCGAGAGGCTGTAGTGAGCAAAAGATATTGAAGTGAAATTCACTGGTTTTCATTTGGACAATCAACCTAATCACAAAATGAAGACCATATTGGAGTCAGATAGAATGTATTTTTTTTAATTAAGTGTATGCAAGTATTTATCCTTTATTATGCAAGCTGTTTATATGGACAGTACGATGTATTTTGTCCATTTACAATCGCTTGCATGTATTTTACATCATTATTATGTTTTAATACATTTTCTGTTAAATCGAGAATCAGCTCATGTTAGTCGTTGTTGCTGCTAAGTGTTTTCAAAGGCTGTTTTGTCCCAAATTCACAGGTTGGTGGTTGAGTTCCCAGCAACAGGAGGTGCTCTTTCATCTTGGCAATTTCAGACCGTGAAACTTATTCGCTACATCTCCTCATTTGACTATTTCTTGGCCGCCTGTGAAATTGCCTTCTGTATTTTCATATTTTACTACATAGTCGAGGAGGCTCTCGAGATCCATATTCACAAGCTGCATTATTTCAAGAATCTCTGGAACTGTTTGGATATTCTGATCATTGTGGTAAGTGTCTAACAGTGAAATTGATTCAATTATTTTGCTACATTATCTGCTAAAAGCTCCAAAAGTGCAGATTAAATGTTTGAATTCAAAGAAAAACTCAGAGGTGCAAGATTTTTATATATTTTTGGACAGTTTTCATTTCTTAGACCATCTCCCATCCGTCTGGTTGATTTGAAACCAGGTCCCAGAGATGAAGTATGTTTGTGCATGTCTTATTTCAGTTCCTAGCGAAGTTGCCTCTAATTTGACACTCTTGTCAGCCTCATGCAGAAAGGCACACAAGCTGGCTGATGTGGGAAATGAAAAATGTCGCACTAACACAAGGGTGCTCTGTTGAATTTGGGGCTGAGGCACGTTATTGCGGAAGAGCGAAGGAAGATTATTCGCCATCTAACCGTGCTATCTACTGGGGGTAGAAAGGTCTGAAATGGAAAGTGTTCCTGAGCCCTAACATTCTCATTTTAACAAAAAACAAATAAATCAGCTTTTAGAGTGCCCGAATCTGGTGTGTGAGATTCCATCCTATAGATTTGAATATATTTATTGACTTTGAACTGAGTTAGAAGATGGCGGGATCAAATCCCACCAATGGACTTTGAGCATTTAATCTAGGCTGATGCTTCAGCCTCAAGGCTGCATTGTCAGAGTCTCCTGGATGAGAGATACGGCCAAGGCCGTGTTTGTCTATTCAGATGGATGTTAAAGATCCCGTGGCACTGTTTGGGTAGGGAATGTTCCTGGTGTCCTGGCCAACAGATTAACTGGTCATTCGTTTCATTGCTGTTTGTGCAATCTTGCTGTGTGCGCAATGACTCCTGTGTTTGCTTACAGAACAGTAAATGCATTTCAAAAGTAATTTCTATAAAAGCACTTGGAGGCATTTTTCAAAACATAAGGAGCCAAATAAAGAAGGTCTTTGCCTGTTGATCACCTCTCTTCCATTCCTTCCTTTCTCTTTGATGTAATGCAATTATGATGGTGTAGATTAGTAGTCCAAATTTTTTTACGCAGCGAGTTATGATCTGGAATGCGCTGCCTGGAAGGGCGGTGGAAGCAGATTCAGTAATAACTTTCAAAAGGGAATTGGATAAATACTTAATTTGCAGGGCAATGAGGAAAGAGCATGGGAAGTGGGACTAATTGGATAGCTCTTTCAAAGAGGCACAATGGGCCGGATGGCCTCCTTCTGTGCTGTAACATTCTATGAGTAATAGTATGCCCCTTGTATTGTAGGATGACTGTGCCAGCAGAGAAGGGAGCATAAATTAATGGTAGATAGGTGCATTGTTGACTGTGCAGGCCGATACGTGACAGACATTGTCTGCCACTAACCTCGCCTAATAATATTCCTGGGGGCCTTGTGCCGCTGGTCCCTCTGACGTTGCCGATTTTTCCGTCCCGTGCTACTTGCCTCCACACCACATGGTGTTGTAGCTCAAAGCCGTACACTCCTTCTCTCACTTCAGCAGGTTTGCCAACCAGCAATACTGCAGACTTTTGTCTTGACATTGCCACTGGCTGGTTGGCTAATCAACGAGCCTTACCGCAAGCTCCACCCCCAATTAAAACACTGCTTGATCCAAGATGTAGAACCTTGCGATGTTTATTCAGTGGAAGTGACAATTATTTTTCTTGTTTTCCAGCTGTCCTTGGTGGCCATTTGCATCAATGTCTATCGCACATCAATAGTCAATGAGTTACTCGGAGAGTTACTGGAGAATCAGAATTCATACCCCAACCTTGAGTCTCTGGCATATTGGCAGATTCAGTTTAACAACATGGCTGCAGTGGTTGTGTTTTTTGCGTGGATTAAGGTATATTTATATTTAATCTGGATGTTCAAATTATAGATTAAGTTCCTTTACTCCTGACTTTTCCTGGATCCAATTTTTAAAATTTTTTTTAGCTATACCATTTTAAAGCTTAAAGTTTACGTATGTAGAGTGGCCGCTTGGGTGAACAGGATGACGGGTGGGAATGAGGTAGTCGAACTCGTGGAAAGTAGGTTTTCGTTTCTATTCTTCAGATATCAACATATGTTAAGGTGACTCACCAGTGCAGTAAAACACAATTTAGTTCACACTGCAGTTGCACACTCAGGCCCACACATTACAGCTACTACTCGCAATGCTTCAAAAGACCCTCCCTCCCATGTTAGTAGGTTGTTAATCCACGTACTTGGCTTACGTGTTCATTTAGTGCCGGAGACATGGCAATTGAAAGGGTAGTTCAGAGGTGCAGTTCTACCAATATATAACTCCTAACACTACTTCTATATATTTTTTTGAATTTCTGCAGTTGTATTTATGATTAAATTATGAGGACAGATTGGATAGACTAGGCTTGTATTCCCTTGTGTGTAGAAGATTAAGGGCTGATCTAATTGAGGTGCTTAAGTTAATTTGATGGGATAGAGAGAGAGAGAGAGAGACAATTTCCTCTGGTGGGAGAGTCCAGAACAAGTGGGCATAACCTTAAAATTAGAGCTAAGCTGTTCAGGGGTGATGTCAGGAAGCACTTCTTCACACAAAGGGTAGTGAAAATCTGGAACTTTTTCCTCTCCCAAAGCTGTTGAGGCTGGGGGTCAATTGAAAATTTCAAAACTAAGGTTGATATGTTTTTGTTAGGCACGGATATTAAGGGATATGCAACCAAGGTGGGTAGATGGAGTTAAGATACAGATCAGCCATGATCTAATTGAATGGCGGAACAAACTTGAGGAGCTTAATGGCCTCCTCCTGTTTTAAAATTCTCATCCTTGTTTTTAAATCCCTACCTGGCTTCACACTCCCTACCTCTGTAACCTCCTCCAGCCCTGAATCCATCTGAGATCTCTGCACTCCTCCAATTCTGGCCTCTTGCAAATCCCCAATTTTAATCGCTCCACCATTGGCGACCGTGCCTTCAGCTGCCTAGGCCCTAAGTTCTGGAATTCCCTCCCTCCCTCAACCTCTCCTCAACGCTCCTTAAAACCTACTTCTTTGCCTGTCCTAATATCTCCTTATGTGGCTCTACATTAAAGGCGCTATCTAAATGCAAGTTGTTGTTCCTATAAAAAGCCACACTGGGACCAGCAGTTAATAATGGGGAAGGTACCATTTAGGGGTTGAAACACTATTTAGTTAAATTGGAAAGTGAAATGGATTTACTACACTAAAACTTTTGTTTTCACAGATCTTCAAATTTATTAGCTTCAATAAAACCATGATCCAGTTGTCTTCTACCATGTCTCGATGTGCCAAAGACATCATAGGCTTTGCCATCATGTTTTTTATTGTTTTCTTGGCTTATGCTCAGTTGGCTTACCTTGTCTTTGGTACCCAGGTTGATGACTTCAGCACTTTCCACACCTGCATGTAAGTATCTTCTTTTTGTGGGGTGGAGGAAGTGGTTTTGAGACTTGCTCAATTTTGAGTGCTCCAAAATCCTGATTAGGCTTTTTGTCCATGTTATGCTTTTTTTTCTTTTTATGTGCAAGCACATCAGGGAATCCAATATAGAAACAATGGAATGGTTTACATACTTTGTTTTTGATTGTGTACATTCAAGAATCTTTTTTGCTTCTATAGGTATACTATATAATCTTGTTTACTATCATGCATTGATTCTCTTTTTCCTTATTGTTTTGTTTAATTCCCTTTTTATGTTTGTCTGTAGCTCTCCTCAGTTATTTTGTGCTTTACACTTACTTTCTCATTGAGTACATGAGAAAGAGGAGCAGGAGTAGGCCATACGGCCCCTCGAGCCTGCTCCGCCATCCAGTGAGATCATGGCTGATCTTCGATCTCAACCCCATTTTCCCGCCCTATCCCCACATCCTTTGATTCCCTTAGAGTCCAAAAATCTATCGATCTCAGCCTAGAATATACTCAACGACTGAGCATCCACAGCCCTCTGGAGTAGAGAATTCCAAAGATTCACAACCCTCTGAGTAAATAAATTTTTCCTCATCTCGGTCCTGAATGGTCAACCCCTTATCCTGAGACTATGACCTCTAGTTCTAGACTCTCCAGCCAGGGGAAGCAGCCTCTCAGCATCTACCCTCTTAAGCCCCAGACACGAGAGAAACCTGCTTGATGGCAGTTTGTTCCACTATTTTGTTTCTCGGGCCCCTCGTTTTCCCCATGCACACCTGGATCTGCTTATTTGTCTCTGTCTATAAATCTCTGCTGTGGCAGTGAGAGTCAGAAAATTAAAGATGGGCCTCTTATCAGCTACTTCTGACACCATTTGAAAGAAAGGTGGGTGCTTTGGCTAGCCGTGCCTCTCAGTAACATTCCCTGGCACCGCAAGAGGTGGATTCGGCAAGAGCATTCTGTATGTTTATGTAGCCTATGTGAATATATAGATTGGAATGTCTGTCACAGAAATGCCCATTTTCAACCCTGCATTGAATTTTTAGTGTTTATTGGATGAAACCCATTGAACAAACAAATGACAAATAATGCAGAATTTATCTTCCTTATCAAGAAAACATTCTATTTTATTTATGGAATAAATTCTGTATTCTATTCCCCAATGAATGTCACAAATGAAGGTATGGGTGACAGAATTATTTAACAAGTGAAAGTGGCAGAGCATTTTTTTCCCTCAAATATTAATTTTTCCTTTTTTTTTTAAGCTTTACTCAATTTCGCATCATTCTGGGAGATTTTGACTTCATCAAAATTGAAGAAGCCAACAGGATTCTGGGACCAGTTTATTTTGCCACTTTTGTGTTCTTCATTTTCTTCATTCTCTTGGTGAGTAATGAATAAAATCATACTTTGAAGAGAGAAAAATACAGACACAATACTTGCCATATGAAATGATTCCCCATCTATTGCTACAGAGACTTGCCACGACTGATATGTCTGTAGGGGGCTTGCTCCACTGATGCCCGTTCCGAGTACCAGTGAGTGGCCCTTGGATGCAGGTTAGGTGGTGTTCCAGTCAACAAAATTCGGTGTGGCCAAGTACCCAGAAACCGTAGTTCCATCAGGATTGATTCTTGTATCAACTGGGCTCAGCTAGGATTTCTTAGTTTGGAATGAGTGCAGTTCCATAGGGAGTTGAATAGTACAAGCTCTCGAGCCTGAACTCTAAAACAGACGAGATTGATACCTGCACAAAGACCTGGCTTAATACCTCTCGTTATGTAAAACAGCTCAGTCCTAAAGTTGACCTCTTAATATAGACCGTGTTTCTACTGTTTGAAAGGGGATGGGTAAAGGTCTTATATTAACAGATGATTCAGGTTCTTACGGGAACATTTTGTTCATAAAGCCCCTAATTTTATAAAGCAGCGTATCCTCCAACTCGCCTTGCACAACAACACAGGAGATCTGCTGGCATTTTGTAAAACAATTATTTCCTCCTAAAATCCTGTTTTATGTCAACTTGAGATTGTTTTCCAGTCGATTTCTGCTTGTCTCACCAGAACATGTTTTTGGCCATCATTAACGACACCTACTCTGAAGTGAAAGCTGATATGGCCCAGCAGAAGAGTGAAATGGAGCTCGCTGACCTTATCAAGAAGGTATTTGATTTTATTTTCATTATAATTTGACTTTGCTGTATTGTAGAATGCATTGCTGATGCTTTGCTTATTGCATAGGGGATTTTTGATGAGCATAGTTATGATTCAGCTTGTGGTTATGAATAATGATGTCATCTGACCACTTAATATGTTGTTGCCTTGTAATACGCCCGAGTTTATAATCCTACCTACTTATAAAAACCCTTCTAACAGCAGTCTTGTTGGTACTTCTGGGTATTGGTTGTTGGTCTGCTTAGGTTCCAAAAGCCTCAGGCAAAACGTTTAATTGTCATGGTTATTCTCATCTAAGTATTTCACGTGGATGATCTTTAGTGCCAAGGTGGCATCTGAGATATCGAGAGCTCCAAGACTGCATCCTTGATCTAGACCGCTGATTACTCACTCTTTGACCATTGGTAGTTACCAGCGTTCCTCGTAGCTGGTGCCTGGTGCCATGCACCGCACTGTTTCGCATCCCATCTCTACACAATTAGCAATGAGTTTACGCAGACACAATGCAATTAGGAGCGTTAGTGCCTACACAACTAAAGCATATCCTGCATTAAGTGATTAGTTTACACAAGCAGGACCTAATTACAAATGCTGATGCCTGCAGTAATAAGAGTCACTTTTAGTTCAGGCATTCCAGTTTTCAGGCATGTAATAATACAATACTATATTTGTTGGGTTAGCAAAATCTCACCTTTACAAGGTTTCGATTTTTTGAGTCCGGTTGCTTTCCTACTCGTTATCTTGCCTTGACAATTCATCATAGCTACAATTCTTTCATTAAATAGGGATGCAACAAGGCTATGGTTAAACTTCGGCTGAGGAAGACTACTGTAGATGACATCACAGAGAGTCTGCGTCAAGCTGGAGGGAAACTAAATTTTGATGAATTACGACAAGATCTGAAGGGGTACAGTAAAATTTAACATACTTGAGGAGGGGGGTGGTTTCCAGTTGGTATACAGTTAATTCAACAACAAAAGCAAATCCTTGCATTTTGCACTGTGTAGGAAAGGTCACACTGATGCTGAGATAGAAGCAATATTTGCCAAATATGATCAGGATGGAGATCAGGAGCTGACAGAACATGAACATCAGCAGATGAGGGACGACTTGGAGAAAGAACGGGTGAGTTGGCCATAAAACTCTGATTGATTTATTTTAAGTTGCAGTATACTTTATTCAAGTACAATTGATTTGTTAATCAGAATGTGGTGCTAATAAATTTAAATGTAGGTTCTTTGTAAATTGTTGTGATTCAATTGAATTTATTTTAATTGATGGATTACTGAAGTAGCAGATATTGTTTGTGGTCTGAGCATAGACTCCACAGATTAATTTGATTTTGCATATCAAGGAAGAAAAATCTAGAAAACCTTCTGGAAGTTTTCTGAACACTGCCATAGTTGGAGGCTTAGAATCTAGTTAACTAGCCACACTTAGAATGAACTTGCGTTTATATAGCATCTTATCACGTTCCCCAAATATCCCGAGGTACTTACAATCAACGGATTATATTTGAAGTGCAGTCGGTTAGGTAGTATTATGGGGTAAGTATAAGAAATAGCATCAAAACATTGTAAAGAATGGATTTTTAAAAAAATTAACTAAGGCACTTTTTGCTAATATTTTTGTGGCAAAATGGATTTTTGTCTGCGCTGAATTTTTGAACTTCTATAAGCAGCCTGTAAGTGCTCAACACCTTAAGTCACACAAAACATCTCTAACAGAAAGCTATCAGCTCAGAACAGATGAACTGTCTGGGAAATTACTCCTTCAGGTATAATTTAATTTTGGCCCACACAATGATGGTCTGAGATTTGGTTAATTAACCCAGGTGGCTGTTATTTGCAGTCCCAAACGTCTTGTGCAACTGTCAAAGATTGCCCACATTGTTCCTCGGAGCTGCTATAGGATACCTTGCTGTTTAAGGCGTTGTTCTGTTCATTTTGCCTGGTGTGGTAAACAGTCAGATTACAAGGAGTCCCTAGTCGCTCATTAAAAGATAAGCTCCAGCCAGCTTTGACACCTGTTTCTAGGACCTTTTGAGAAGAGGGCATGTCCTTGATTTGCTGGAGCCGTCTGCAATTGACAACTTGGTGGGCAGAATCTTCACCTTTAAGAATTAAATTGGCAGTAACCAGGCAGTCTTCAGTCATGGCATTGTATTTGAAACTCGCAGCACCAGCTGTAAGACTGAGTGACTTGAGCCAGAGCTGGCTCTGCAGGAGAATCATAGTCATGGAATGATACAGCATTGAAGGAGGCCATTTGGCCCATCGTACCTGTGCCGGAATTAAGCTAGAGAAAGTTTACGATAAGTGGGCGTCTTTGTTTAATATATCAAGGCATGTAGGGAAATGTATATCTCACTGTGCTAAACTATTCGTTCACCTTTCTTGTGTAAATAAAACCATTTGTGTTTCGATTTAGTAAGAATGTTCGTCCAGTCTGTCACCCATAGAGAGGGGAATTCATGTGACAAATTCCAGTAGACATTGTACAGAATAGGGGTTCTCTGTAACGATCCCTGGGTCGTGCTATCATTTACCTGGATATTGGGTAGGAGAGGGTGAGCCCCAGATATTGGGCAGGATGAGGTCCATCCCGGGCGTGACTAGTGATGTTGAACCTGAGAAATTATCTAGATCAATAACACAACGATGTGATATTTTTAAAGAAATCTATTTACACTGGAAGTAGTCACCTGCCAGTGTCCCTGCGATGTCGTGTGCACAAAGTGTTGTACTGCACCAACTTACAAACTAGCGTCAAATTCAGAAAAATAATGTGAAGATCACGATGCATGTGTTTATATGTTACAAGAGTTTGTGAAGTTTATATGTTCTATGTGGTTGTGATGTGTGTGTTGAGATTCTGATTCAATCAGAATAGGGGAGATCAACACACAGCATTCCCATAATACTCGATTTTCATTACAAAGGATGATTTGGACCTGGATAGGAGCTCGTTACCTCGATCAGCCAGTGGCCGAAGCTTCCCGCGGAGTATGGATGATTCTGAGGAGGAAGATGATGAAGACAGTGGTCACAGCTCAAGGAGAAGAGGTAGCAGCTCCAGTGGGGTGTCCTATGAAGAGTTTCAAGTGTAAGCATTTAGATTTGCGTTCCATTTCATTCACTCCCCACCACCAGTTTTCCTCCCGTCCTCACTCCTGAGGGTAACCACTCATGCCGCGGTACAGTTCCACAGGTGCCAGCTATCTAGTACCTCACCCCAGCAGGTGGTATTCACGCATGAGCCTAGACAGTAAGTGTAAGTAGCTTAATGGACCGTGGGGGGAGGGATTGGGGTATCACAGCCAAACACGGTAGTGTTCTCCCCCATTGTCCACGCATGCATATTTACTGCCGGGGTTACTAGTTGCCAATTAGGAGTGGGATTCTTGGCCGATGTGTCGCCCTCCCTCGACTGAAGACACTGAGGCCAGTTTGCGGTTGCTGCACCACAGCCTCAGCAGGGAACAGCTGATTCAACAATGGCCAGGCATCAAACCACACGCACTCATCCACTGAGTCATGAGGGCGGCTGAACAGTTAGTTCCACTTCGAGAGAAGAGCACTCGACTTTAGAAGAGATTCAGCTTCTAGAAATGTAATTCTTTTAATCGAAAACTAAGCATTGTAGAAATTGCTGTGCAGTACGTCCTAAAATTATTCTTAAACATTTTAAAATCCATGCCCGAAATGTTTAAGCTAGTAATTTAGTGAGTACGTGTTTGGGAATATTAAATGCATTAGATGAATTTAACGGGAAGCTAGATAAACATGAGGGAGAAAGGAATAGAAGGATATATTGATACGGTGAGATGAAGTAGGGTGGGAGGAGGCTCGTGTGGAACCGGTATCAACACACCGGTACAGACCTGTTGGGCCGAATGGCCTGTTTCCATGTAGTAAAATTCTATGTAAAGCACCTGTAAAATTAAATAGAAGTATTTTGCTATGATAAATTGTCCCAGGTTTATTTTACCTTTTTTCCT
Organism: Heptranchias perlo; assembly: GCF_035084215.1. Classification (NCBI taxonomy): domain Eukaryota; kingdom Metazoa; phylum Chordata; class Chondrichthyes; order Hexanchiformes; family Hexanchidae; genus Heptranchias; species Heptranchias perlo. The sequence goes on along the minus strand of NC_090325.1, from coordinate 195,673,364 downwards.
TCATGTTCAGGCTGGTGAGGCGTGTGGATCGCATGGAGCATTCGATTGGGAGCATTGTGTCAAAAATTGATGCAGTCATTGTGAAACTGGAGGCCATGGAGAGAGCCAAGCTGAAGAGGAGAGATGTGCTGGGCAGACTGCTGGATGGTGTTACAGAGGTGAGCCTGTTGGAATTATTTTGGGGATTTCTTCACTAACACTCTTTCTGTCACTACTGTCTCATCCAGTAACAGAATTTTTCATTTCTTTCTGTCCCCCACCCAGCCCCAAATCAATAATTCTAAGATTTTCCTTTTGAACAATGTACATGGCCCAATGAACATTCTGTCAGTGCGTCAGCTAATATCTGGAAATGGGTGGATTAAAAAAATTGAATTTTTATGGAATGATTTGTTGCTTCAACAAATGATGATTTGATAGGGTAGATAGAGAGAAACTATTTCCTCTGGTGCGAGAGTCCAGAACAAGGGGGCATAACCTTAAAATTAGAGCTGGGCCGTTCAGGGGTGATGTCAGGAAGCACTTCTTCACACAAAGGGGAGTGGAAATCTGGAACTCTTTTTTCCCCCCCCCCCCCCCCCCCCAAAAAAAGCTGTTGGGGCTGGGGGTCAATTGGAAAGTTCAAAACTGAGATTGATTAGATTTTTGTTGGGTAAGGGTATTAAGGGTTACGGAACCAAGGCAGGTAGATGGAGTTAAGATACAGATAAGCCATGATCTAATTGAATGGCGGAACAGGCTCGAGGGGCTGAATGGCCTCCTCCTGTTCCTATGTTCAGGAAATATCATTTTAAAAAGTAAAAAAAGATGATGATGTAAAGAAGTTGAATTGATTTGAATAGAGGCGTCAGAGACTATTGGAATCTGTTATTTTCTGTCAATATCCACTCTATGTATGCTACCTGCACCTGGTAAGTGAATCACAAAGTACATTTTTCATTTCAAACTTTAAATAGCGCTTCTAGCAAACAGGGGATAGGAAATGGAGCCTGGATATCAATGTAGATTTTTTTTTTTTAGTTGGGATGCCGACAGTCTAGAAACGAGAGCTATGTAACATGACAACGTGTGACGTAACAAAGCATTCGCTTGACCCGCAGGATGAGCGACTGGGTCGTGACAACGACGTTCATCGAGAACAAATGGAGCGTTTGGTGCGAGAAGAGCTGGAACGCTGGGAATCCGATGAGACGGTGTCGCAGTCGAGCCACCGCCTGGGAACGCCGATGGGAATAAACGGTCGATCTCGTTCCCGCAGCTCCCGTCCATCCTCGTCTCAATCTACTGAGGGCCTGGACCCGGGAGGGCTTGGAGGCAGCCACGTTTAGTCTGTTAATCCCGTGGGCTGAAGTTCCTCCACGTATATACCCGTAAATGTATTTTGTCGCCTCAGTCTCACAGCGTATCAGTATTTTCACTTTTTTTTCAAATCATTTTTTTTCCCCCATCCAGCTGTGATTTGATCAATTGAACTTGAATGATCTCAAACACTTTGGGGTGAATTGCATAAACAGCTGGACATGCAATCGTGCATTTTTTGTAAACTCCGCATTATCCGTGCGGGATGAAGGCATTGACTATATAATGCACATTTCACCAAGGAATTCAAAGAAAATTGCACAATTGAATATGATACGGTCTCTATTAACTATGTTTTGTTTGGAGAAACTGGTCCCATAGATTGGGAAAGAGCAGGGGGGAGTGGGACTAATTGGATAGCTCTTTCAAAGAGCCGGCACAGGAATGACTGGTCGAATGGCCTCCTTCTGTGCTGTATGATTCTAAGATTCTAAATGCATTTTCTGTGGGAAAGTGTATGACAGTCCATTCATAAGGATGTGTCGATAGTTTTCATGTCTGCTGTACACCCCACTCCAGTCAACATCTGTGGATTTCATTGCCTTGCCCATTTCTTTGTGGGAGGGACGGATAAGTGAAGTTTCTGTGTTTTGGAGTTTTAGCAAAACCAGTGTTGTGCTTTCGGGTGTGTGATTTTCCATCTTTTCTTCTTTCACTTCCAGGCACTCTCCTCCAAACCTGTGTGGGTTGTTGCTGTGAGACTGTGGCCACTGGGTGAGATCAATGAATGGATCATGCGTTTGGGTGGATTTTTAAACACTGACTGCCCCAGGTTCAATAATTATCTTTCATTTATCCTTGGGAGGTATTATTGAAGTGGTAAATGGGATCTGCAGCTGTTGGCCTAATGAGGCAGTCGGCATTATTAAACAGTATCTATGGTCCTGGTTATCCAGAGCATCTTTTTCACAGGTACAGGGTAGTATTTGCATAGTCCCTCTGAAAATCATGCAGTGAAAGAAAAAAATATTTTTAATGTAAAAAATATATAGTATTAACCTCTCCCCTCTTGTGAAAATTGAGGATGACCCCAGTGTCAGATTCAGTTAGCAATGATTACAGTGGAATTCACGTTTAGTTATCAATCAGATAGGCAGATCCAAATCCCATTAGCCCAAATCCACTCATATTTAAATGAACCCCCACCATGGTGATCAGTTGTACAGAGAAGAATCATTTAAAGGGAACAAAGAAAAATGGCTGATTCTATATTTTCAAACAAACCAGAAAGATTAATTGGCCCAAACCACCTGAGACAAATTTATGGGCTTACTGTTTTCATATAGAATTGATTGAGAAAGGGATTTGATTTTTGGGCTGGAGTCCAACACCTCTTTTATGTTGAACCTAAGTTGTAAATGATTAAAACCCAAGGGGCTCGGAGAGACATCCCTGAGAGGGCAGGAATTGCCTGTAAATAGTGAGATGGCTTGTCTTCGGAACTGCTCACTGGCACTTTAAACAGTCGAGCAATACTGGGAATCCCATCATATTTGAGGTGAACTTTTAACATTCAGTTTTAACGTATTCCTTCAGTGGATTTGAGTTAAATGAAGTTGATCTTTTTCATGGGAACCCGAAAGAATTCATTCAACATTTTCCACTTGTGAATCATTCCCAGACACCTTGGTGGAATCTGCAGTCACTGCACTTAAGGATTATATTACAAAGCTTGATTTTGATGTCCCGTTATATGTGGTCATTAATCATTGAGATCTAAGTGCCTTGGTGAATGGGGAGTGCTATTTGTAATAGTATGATTTATTCGGTTATTCAATTTTTAACCACTCAAGGGATGAAAAAGGTTTTTTTTATTTCAGTTGCCCACTGAATACTTCAGGTGCGAAGGTCTTTGTATAATTCTGTAATTTCACTTGGTGTATAGCCAGGGGCATTTACAGAGCTTGGAGCAGTTTGAAAGGTTTTGGAGTATTTTGTAGTTTTGTGCACCCACTGCAGGCAGGATATAAAAGCAATGGAAAGGAACAGATTAGGACGAGTTATGAAAAGACACGAGAGAGGTTTGGACTTATTTCACTGGAGCTAAGAAGGCTGAGGCCATCGAGATTATGAAGGGTTCTGATTAGGTAAATAGTGATAGATTGTTGTCGTTGGTCAGTGAGAGGGAACTGAGTTCAAAATCATCACAAAAAGAATCAAAGGGGAAGTTAGAAAAAAGTTCTTTACGCAAAGTAATGTTGGAATGTGGGATTTTCTGCCACAAGCCATTCCTAAAACAGTGCATGAATTTTAAAAAAAATATTAATTGCTTGAAAAGGAGAAATGTTAAATGGTATGGCGAGCGAGCAGGACAGTGGGATTGGTTTTGGGGGGGATTTCATGTAGAGGAAAAGTCCTTAATAAAGATCTCGGGCTAAATGGCTTATTTCTGTGCTGGAATATTCTATGATTCTATATTTTCAAAAACCAGAAAGATTAATTGGCCCAAAACATTTCAGACAAATTTGTGGGCTTACTGCTTTCATACAGAATTGATTACGAGAAAGAGATTTGATTTTTTTTGGACTGGAATCCAACACCTCTTTTATGTTGAACCGAAGTCGCAAATGATTAAAACCCAAGGGTCTCGGAGAGACTTCCCCTTCAGTGCCTTTATCGCACCTCAAATATCCAGCAAGTTCCCTCAAACGGGACATCCCTGAGAGGGCAGGAATTGCCTGGAAACTAACAGTCTAAATAAAGATGTTAAGTGAGTGGATGCTTGTAAAATTATTCTGAAAATGTGTTTTTTTTTGAATATCCACTTCTCCACAATACAAACATTTGGTTTATCAGATTATCAAGAGCAACAAGATTTTCCAAGTAACTTGCGCAGAGATTAACAAAAAAAAAATCTAAATCTGGATTAAGAAAAATGTCACTGTGTTTGAATTTCCAAATAGAAAATGAAAGTGCCTTTGCCAAATGAAACATCTTGTAGGAAAATCTTTTTTCCTATTGTATATTTTTTTCCCCAAATAGCCTAGGTTTGACATTACTTGCATAATGTTGAATAAGAATTTACTTGTACCTATTAATACATCACACAATTTTTATGAACCAAATAAAGACTTTATTAATATGTGATGTGTAGGAACTTTAACAAACTTCATTTTGAAGTGCATCATTTCATGGGGTATCCATGCTGTGTCTGACGCTGTGCGTGCCAATGCATAAAGTGTGTAGTTTTGTAGAAATCGGGTTTTTATATTTTCTGCATTTTAAATCTCAAATCAAGTATCCAGCTTCAATTTAATTGTCACTTTTCATGTTTAATGTAACCAGGTACATCTTGTTTATTCTTTGGAACTGTATGGTAGAGGTTCAGCTTTCTTTTTGATAGATGCAGTACATTGTAAGTCTTCCATTTATTGATTGTGGATTTTGTAGGTCATGGGCCTGTTGTATTCAAGCACTTTACTTCTTAATAAAGACGATCTTTTCAGCAGAATTAATTTTCTTCCTGTATTTTTCACACAACAGACCTCAGAGCATCTTGGAGGAGAGAGGCGGAGAGGTTTAGGGAGGGAATTCCAGATCTTAGGGCCCAGACGGCTAAAGGCACGGTCACCAATGGTGGGTCGAAGGAAATAGGGGGATGCACAAGAGGCCGGAATTGAAGGCGCAGAGATCTCAGAGGGTTGTAGGGCTGGAGGAGGTTGGATATGGGGGGGTGGGTGAGGCCATGGAGGGATTTGAACATTGATGGAAATTTTAAATTTGAGCCGTTGCTGGACTGGGAGCCAATGTAGGTTGTGTTCAGCCCCCCTAGATTGGAGGATCTGAGATGAGGCTGTTGGCAACCTCATCTCACCTTCAGAGGCAAGTTATTTCAATTTCAAGGCCAACAAGGACAATGCACAAAGTTGGAGGCCACCTAGGGAGGGGGGGAATGGGGGGGGGGTTGTGGAGGAGAATGGAGGGGGGGGGGTTGTGGAGGAGAATGGGGGTGGGGTGTGGAGGGGAAGGAGAGGGATGGGGGGGGAGGTGGGAGAGGGATGGGGGGGGTGGAGGGGTGGGAGAGGGATGGGAGGGGTGGGAGAGGGATGGGGGGGGGGGGTGGGAGAGGGATGGGGGGGGGGGTGGGAGAGGGATGGGGGGGGGTGTGGGAGAGGGATGGGGGGGGGGGGATGGGGGGGGGGGGGTGGGAGAGGGATGGGGGGGGGGGGTGGGAGAGGGATGGGGGGGTGGGGGTGGGAGAGGGATGGAGGGGTGGGGGGGGGGTGGGGTGGGAGGGGGGTGGAGGGGTGGGAGAGGGATGGGGAGGTGGGAGAGGGATGGGTTGGTGCGTGACGTGCTTAAACGCATCTATGTTTTAAAAAAATTGTATCAGGTGACGGCTGCAAATTATTCAACTGTCTGCAAGATGTGATGTGGAGATGCCGGTGATGGACTGGGGTTGACAATTGTAAACAATTTTACAACACCAAGTTATAGTCCAGCAATTTTATTTTAAATTCACAAGCTTTCGGAGATTTTCTCCTTCCTCAGGCAAATGTTTCAAGATCTCCTTGAAGCCTACGCATTTATACATATAGAACAATACATGGTGTTTACAGACTGCCCCTGCAACTGCCCGTTGCCAAGGCAATCACCGTGTTCAGACAGAGAGGTGTCACCTGCAAGATGTGTGAGAGTATTGTATTACAGGGGGTTAATGAGCAGTTTATCGTCAGAAATGTGCTTGTTGATTTTTGTAATATTTTGTTTAGTGGTCTTTTTTTAAAAGTTACTAAAAGTTGGTTACATCAAAATTTGCATCTATTGCAAGAAAGCTAGGCATTTGGCAGCTGGAAAATACAATTGTAAGTGACTTGGAGGGGAGATTTTCATCGAACCCTATCAGTGTATCCTTCTATAGGGGTAGGAGCTCTGCACTTGCTTAAAAGCTTAAATCTCTAACATCTTCCAGTTCTGATGAAAGGACATCAACCTGAAACGTTTAACTCTGTTTCTCCACCGATGCTACCTGACCTGCTGAGTGTTATCCAGCATTTTCTGATTCAGATTTCCAGCATCCGTAGTATTTTTTTATTTTGTTTTCTGCTGGATTGGAGTTGGGTATCAGGATCTTCCAGGGGTGATCTGCTCTGGAGGTGGTAAAACGCACACGAGTGAGGCAGGAAAGCGTTGGGTGGAGGACTCGGGCTGCAAGGGAGGAAGTGGGAGGGCTGTAGAGTCTGGGGTTGGCATGTAGGTGATAGCAGGCACAGGGGATTAGGAGCTGGAGGGAGCTGAGGTGGCGAAGAGGGTTGTGGACGATGTCTGGGAGGCTCTGGTGTCTGGAGCTGGGGAGGGTGCAATGAAGTCTGAAACCACTCATTAAGGGGAAGTGGGATATGGGGTCTCTTAGACGTCTGTGTTAGGGTGGCCTGTAGTACTGAGGTGGGCCAGGAGCACTTGGGATGAGCTAGAGTCTGAGAGCACTCAGTGGTGAGAGCAATGGTAACATCTGGGAGTCTGGTGGAAGTGGGGATAACGGGTCTGTAGCATTTGGGAAAGCTGAAGTTTGGCCACCCTAGGGGTAAATCTAAGGTTTCAGCAGAGCAGGAAACAGTTTTGGCAGCATGGAGGAAGGGGGGTTTCTATCGCACTTGGAGCGGGGGGTGGTGGGGGGGGGAACTGGAATGAAAGAGCAGTTCGGGAGGGGACAACCCAGGAGTCCAGTTAGCAGCAGAGATAATGGCTGTCAGCAGGGACCAAGTATCGCAGTCCTGGCCAGCAAACGGTCAGATTGCTGTAGTCTTTCTGCTGGAGAGAGGTGTTGGCAGTGAGGTTGCACTTGCTGGAGCCCCAAAAGCCCCTCGCTTTCTATTTGCAGTTTTTTTTTTGCTTTTTATGAGGAAACAACATGGTAGCTGAAGGCAATGAGAAAAATTAATCTCTGTGACTTTGTTTTTTGATGCAGTTCCTGTTTAGCAGCTTTGAAAAAAATTGAACCGTTTAATTGGATGTTTGTGGTTGGAAATTCTGTCTATTGGTTTGTGAGTGGTAGATAGTCCAACCTGTCTATTTTTGAGAGTTAGAATGTTTAATCTGTTAAGTGTGGTGAATACTTTGCATATGTGACACTGTACAGGATGACATTTGATAAGTTAACACTTTAAATTATGACATAATGATGTATATTTTCTCCCAGACCACAGGCATCTCAGAAATCCAGCTGTGTCACAGGTGATTTTTCAAATACTATATGATATACAGGGCATTTCCAATTTTGCTTTTGGTGGGCAAATCTCTCCATTGGTAGCACAAAGTCGTATAGTCTCCCATCAAATGATGACTTTTAATTATATAGATGTACAGTATATAAAATTCAACTAAAATATCTCAACCTTCACTTCATTATGTAAACCGAGTGAGTCCGCCATGTGTATATTTTTGTTCATTTAAAATCTTGGCAGGCAACAGCTTTGAGAAAGCAAAATATTAATCTTTCATCGACTTCTGTCACGGCTGGTGGTGTGCGAACTGTCTCTCTGTTTCTTTCTCTCTCTGTTTCTCACTCAGTCTCTGTTTGTGTAAGTGTCTGTCTCTGTGTCTCTGTCTGTCTTTCACTCTCTCTCTCTCTCTCTCATTTCTTAACCAGGGGCCAGCAGCCCTTTTCCCTAACCCCAGCTGCTCGTGTCTTTTATTTTCAAGATTCAGATTTCTGCAGCCGGTCACAGAACAGATTCGCTGAGAGATTCAGGTTGGAGGGGGAGAGCGGCCAGCGTGAGCTGCCGTGCTAAGTGTCTACGTTCAGGTAATTGGAAGAAAACCAGGCCATGTGCACAAATAATGGACTTCTGCCGTCTGATTTACATTTACAAACGGATAGCCCACTGATAAAACTGGATGCAAGGTAACTTTCACCTGAACGTAAGGAAGGATATATTGGCCTTGGAGGGGGTGCAGTGTAGATTCACCAGAATATTACCAGGGCTTAAAGGGTTAAATTATGAGAACAGGTTGCAGAAATTTGGCTTGTATTCCCTTGAGTTCAGAAGGTTGAGGGGTGATTTAATCGAGGTGCTTAAAAGGATAAAGAGATTAGATGGGGTAGATAGAGGAACTATTTTCTCAGTTGGGGGAATCCAGAACAAGAGGGCATAACTGTAAAATTAGAGCTAGGCCGTTTAGAAGTGAAAATGTTGGAATCCATTATTAAGGAAGTGGTAACAGGGCACTTAGAAAATCATCATATGATTAGGCAGAGTCAACATGGTTTTATGAAAGGGAAATTGTGTTTGACAAATCTATTAGAGTTTTTTTGAGGATGTAACTAGCAGGGTAGATAAAGGGGAACCAGTGGATGTAGTATATTTGGATTTTCAAAAGGCATTCGATAAGGTGTCACATAAAAGGTTGTTACACAAGATAAGGATTCATGAGGTTGGGGGTAATATATTAGCATGGATAGAGGATTGGTTAATGGACAGAAAACAGAGTAGGGATAAACGAGTCATTTTCAGGTTGGCAGGCTGTAACTAGTGGGATGCCACAAGGATCAGTGCTTGGGCCTCAGCTATTTACAATCTATATTAATGATGGGACCCGTGTGTAATGTATCCAAGTTTGTTGACAATACAAAGCTAGGTGGGAAAGTAAGTTGTGAGGAGGACACAGTCTGCAAAGTGAATTGGACAGGTTAGGTGAGTGGGCAAGAAGGTGGCAGATGGAGTATGATGTGGGGAAATGTGAGGTTATTCACTTTGGTCGGAAGAATAGAAAAACTGAATATTTTTTAAATGGTGAGAAATTATTAAATGTTGGTGTTCAGAGAGATTTGGGTGTCCTCGTACAAGAAACACAAAGTTAACATACAGGTACAGCAAGCAATTAGGAAGGCAAAGGGCATGTTGGCCTTTATTGCAAGGAGGTTGGAGTACAAGAGCAAGGAAGTCTTACTGCAATTGTACAGGGCTCACCTGGAGTACTGTGTACAGTTTTAGTCTCCTTTGGAAGGATATACTTGCCTTAGAGGCAGTGCATTGAAGGTTCACTAGATTGATCCTTGAGATGAGAGGGTTGTCCTATGAGGAGAGATTGAGTAGAATGGGCCTATACTCTCTGGAGTTTAGAAGAATGAGAGGTGATCTCATTGAAACGTCTAAGATTCTGAGGGGGCTTGATAGGGTGACTACTGAGCAGGTGTTTCCCCTGGCTGGAGAGACTGGAACTCGGGGCATAGTCTCAGGATAAAGGGTCAGCCATTTAATACTGAGATGTGGAGGAATTTCTTCACTCAGAGGGCTGTGAATCTTTGGAATTCTCTACCCTGGAGGGCTGTGGATGCTGAGTCGTTGAGTATATTCAAGACTGAGATCGATAGATCTTGGACTCCAGTGGAATCAAGGGATATGAGAATCGGGTGGGAAAGTGGAGTTGAGGACAAAGATCGGTCATGATCTTATTGAATGGCGGAGCAGGCTCGAGGGGCCGTATGGCCTACTCCTGCTCCTATTTCTTATGTTATGAAATCAGGAAGCACTTTTTCACACAAAGGATGGTGGAAATCTGGAAAACTCTTCCCCCAAAAGACTCTGGTTGCTGGGGGGAGTCAATTTTTTTTTTAAAAGACAGATCAATAGACTTTTGATGGGTATCAAGGATTAGGGAGCAAAGGTCGGTAAATGGAGTTGAGGTACAGATCAGCCATGATGTGACTGACTGGCAGAACAAGCTCGAGGGGCAGAATGGCCGCCTGTGTCATACAGAGGTCTGTTAGGATGAGGGGAGGGACTGTGGCAGGAGCTGGGAGGTAAGATCGGGGAGATTAGGTGGCAAGTGACTGGACTGTACTTTTATAAATAAAACTAGTTTCTTTTACTTCAAACTGACCACTGCATCATTACGTCCTAATTACATTGGGTAAGGCTAATCAGAATCTGTCAATTTCCTGAGCCGCCTCCTTGCACGATGCAGTGCACCAGAAGTTTCCATCTGCAGTATGTGCCCTGTACGACTATAAACTTACAATCAGAAGATCACCCGTTCCCATTTAATCTTCCTAAGGCAGTATCATTTTATGCTTAGAACTGTATTGAATTGGCTTGGAATAAGGAATGCAGTCTTACAATCCTGTGTCAGGTGGGGTATGACTTTGTGCATATAATAAATGATCTGTTTGTTGCTATCCATTTTGAATTGATCATTAATTTACTTGCGCTTTAACACACCTGTGCTATTTGATTGACTGAGTCTAAAGTACCAACCTGTTATATGCTCATTCTCCCTAATGGTTTTGCCTGTGTTTACCAGTGTCACGGACGGGACATTTGATTATATCAAGAAGGGGGCAGTTAGCAATTTTATTTATACGCAGACAACGGAGGGCTCAGGGCAAACCGCACAGAGAGCGGTGGAGAAAATAAAAAAAATTTAATGGCCAAGTAAATCAGTTCAAAAAAGGTAGAAGCAAATTCCTGATGAATTTCTGTAGCTTGAATGACTGCAGGATTTTCAGTCCATTTGAAAGATTTCTCTCTAAGAAATCACGGCATGAGTCGGTCCAAGGAAACCTGCTCAAAGTTTGGGCACGAAAGCATCCCCTTTTTTTCTTCTAGGTTCATCTACAAATTAATCACTTGTGTCTCATTATCTTTCCTGCTGTAATTATGACAATGTTCATCAGTGTACAGGTCATGAAAATTTCTGCATGTAGCAGAGTTTCAAGTATGCAATGGTCAGGAAAACAGTGGTCAGAGACATTAATCCCACATGATTCTGCCATAAGGCCCACGCATTTGTGCCCATTCCGATGTCATGAAGGTGCTGATTTCCACTGCATCTGTAACCAAAAAACAATAAAGGATCAAATGGGGCATTTAATCTAAAAGAGAATTTTAATACCAGCATTTAGCACTAATGACCACGTCTGGGTTTGTGCTTTCCCAGGCTGTAATCACAGCTTTCTAGCACCATTTTCGATGAAACAAATGGGGAGGCCAGTTCTCCCAATAGCACGAAAGGAGCAGCAGTAGACCATACGGCCCCTCAAGCCAGCTCCGCTGTTCAATCCGATCACGGCTGGTCTTCGAGGTCAATTCCACTTTCCCGCCCTATCCCCGTATCCCTTAGAGTCCAAAAATCTATCTCTCTCAATCTTGAATATACTCAACGACTCGGCATCCACAGCCCTCTGGGGTAGAGAATTACAAAGATTCACAACCCTCAGTCCTGAATGTCTGACCCCTTATCCTGAGACTATGCCCTCTGGTTCCACACTCTCCAGCCAGGGAAACAGCTGCTCAGCAGCTACCCGGTCAAGCCCCCTCAGAATCATCTTATATGTTTCAATGAGATCCCCTCTCATTCTTCTAATCTCCAGAGATTATATTCCCATTCTACTCAACCTCTCCTCATAGGCCAAACCTCATCCCAGGAATTAATCTAGTGAACCTTCGTTGCACCCCCTCTAAGGCAAGTACATCCTTCCTTAGGTAAGGAGACCAAAACTGTACACAGTACTCCAAGTGTGGTCTCACCCGAGCCCTATATAATTAATATCCTGAGAGGCACATCCATTACTTACTGCCAAGCTAATAATACCACAATGTATCTTAATTTACCCCTTTCAATAAATTAAGACACCTAATTAAGACTTGATTGGAATTATTGAAAGCCACTTTCCCACTGAGCAGAAAAGAGGCTAATACATTCAATCAATGTGATTTCATATAGTGGTGGTGGTAAAGAGTGCAAAGCAAGACCAGAGGGGTAATTTTCTGACTTGGCACAACTGGTGGAAGGTTTGTCTGCTGGGTGTACATAGTGTAAAATTCAGGCACTTGCAGCATACATAAGTCCAATAGGGAATTCAGGAGAAACTTCGTTACCCAGAGAGTGGTGAGAATGTGGAACTCACCATCACAGGGAGTGGTTGAGGCGAATAGCATAGATGCATTTAAGGGGAAGCCGGATAAACACAGGAGGGAGAAAGGAATAGAAGGAAATGCTGATAGGAGGAAGCTCTTGTGGAGCATGAACACCAGCATAGATCAGTTGGGCCGAATGGCCTGTTTCTGTGCTGTGAATTCTACATAATTCTATGTAATTTACCAAACATTTAAAATGAACAGTTTGATAATCGTATGCGTGATGCACCCGAACTTCCAACATGTGCTCCTGACAGGCAGGGGCTCTCTGCTGGGAGTGTGAAGTCAGAAAATCTCTCCCCACAAACTAAACTGCAACGGCCACTGCAGTGAAATTGTTCACTTTAGTAAAGCAATTCAAAGATGCTTTCTTTGGCACATAATTGGCACTAAAAACCACAAAAGGGTGACTACACGCATGGATCATCTCAGCTCATCAAATGAAGAACACTTCACAAGTAAACACTATAGGGAAGATGTTATTCTCTGCCTGCAGCGAATCGGCAGCCAGTTTTACACCACTCCCGATTTTCTGATCCACTGACGTCAGACGTGATGTGAAACAGGATGCTGGATTTGTTAGGAGCTTTGGGGAAGACCAGTTTCACCCCCTCGATTTTTAGGATTGGACCGACAACCTCAAACGGGAGGCAAAGAAGAGTGGAATACAATGAAGAGAGAGGTTTAAAGAACACCGCGAAGTTTTGAGTGCAGAAGAGAACGGTCACTTGATCTACTAGTGTTACCTACTCTGCAAGGAGAGAGTGGGGGTTAAAATCGCTCTTCACCAGTAGCACCAACTGGGGTCAGAGAAAATCAGCCGCCCAATTGATTGCACACGGTGGAAAATGGCTGCCAATTTTGCGCTACTTGCACAGACCAATTTCACCTCCAGTATTTCTCTAGTGTCAACAGTCCGTGACACAGGCTTTAGGAGGGTTGTGGCATGAGGTGGAGAATTCACTGTCGATTTTCAGACGGGAGGGATGTATACAGTGGTGTCCCCCAGGGGTCGGTGTTAGGGCCACTGCCCTTTCTGATATACATTAATGACCTTGACTTGGGTAGAGAGGGCATAATTTCAAAGTTTGCAGATGACGCAAAACTGTCAAGGCTGTTTAAAAAAAAGCATACGGGATCCTTGACTTTATAAATAGAGGCATAGAGTACAAAAGCAAGGAAGTTATGCTAAACCTTTATAAAACACTGGTTAGGCCTCAGCTGGAGTAGTGTGTCCAATTTTGGGCACCACAGTTTAGGAAGGATGTGAAGGCCTTAAGAGAGAGCGCAGAAGAGATTTACTAGAATGGTACCAGGGATGAGGGACTTCAGTTAGGTGGAGAGACTGGAGAAGCTGGGATTGTTCTCCTTAGAGCAGAGAAGGTTAAGGGGAGATTTAATAGAGATGTTCAAAATCATGAAGGGTTTTGATAGAGTAAATAAGGAGAAACTGTTACCAAGGGCAGAAGCATCAGTAACAGAGGACACAGATTTAAGGTGATTAGCAAAAGAACCAGAGGGGAGATGAGAAGGAATTTTTTACGCAGCGAGTTGTGATGATCTGGAATGCGCTGCCTGAAAGGGCGGTGGAAGCAGATTCAATAATAACTTTCAAAAGGGAATTGGATAAATACTTGAAGGGAAAAAATTTGCAGGGCTCTGGGGAAAGAGTAGGGGAATGGGACTAATTGGATAGCTCTTTCAAAGAGCTGGCACAGGCAGAATGGACTGAACTGAATGGCCTCCTGTGCCGTATCATTCTACGATTCTAAGAGTTTCATATCTTGGGCAGGAAGGTGATTTTTCCTCACTCTGCGATGTCACAGACTGAGACAACTCTTCTGCTCTTTATCTGGATGAGACAGGAGAGAGACCAAACAAGGGCCCTGAAACATTGCAAAGATACAGTACAATGACAAAACTAGAACGTAGAAGAGCAAAATATTAGCATGAATCCAAGTCCCACTGGGTCAGAAGAGAACAAGGATTAGGTTGCGAGGGAGCTTTGCACAAGGAGGCAAAACTTCTTTCAAGGATAATGGGTCATTTGCCATTCTTCCCATTTTTTTGCAACCTCTACAAATAGGGGAAGTGCCAAAGTGGTACAAAACCTGGTGGTCGGGGTTCTGAGGACTTATGACTTGAAGCCACCTCAGTAGAAAGTTGTACCGACCAACACTCCGGTTGTCCTGAGCAGCCAAGCCCATGACAACACTGTTTGGTGAAAATCTGTTGATTGCCGCAGTTTGCAGCTGGGTCTCTAAGAGGGACCCGTAGAATTTTCATTTGTGACCGGTATCAATCTGATACTAATTAATACGATAACTTACGTGATCTTAACTGTGGAAGGATTTGCGCAGTGACAAGTGTCCTCAAAATCAGACTCGTTATAATAAAACATCAGGCCCGCAAATTCATTCACCATCAGAGCCTATTAAATCAAACAAAATATTATAAGTTACAACTGTAACCAAAACTAGGATTCACAGCACAGGAATGCAGCACTTCATTACATGAGAACAACCACTAAATACTGTACTGCCTTAAGTCGCTCAGTTTGCTTATCTAGGTCAGTGGGATCTTAATATCCATTGTGCTAACTTTCAGAAAGTGGTGATTTCTTCAGATTCTAAATGACTGAGTATTTCGCAGCCATGAATATTATAGGAAAGATCGACGAGACAAACATAAGTGCATAATGCTTTATGGAAAATTTCACTGCTGTTACCATAACTTGTTATATTTCAATTTTATTCCTTAAGTCTTTGGACCGAGAGGGTATCGATTAATAAAGCTAATTAATATTAAATTAAGTGCTGGTCACACAGTCAACTCTAAGTTGGATAGTCTTAACAGCATACTATCCAAGGACTTAAGAATCAGAGCTAGACAATCTTGGAAAGAAGATGCAATGAGGGAATTCCTTGAATTTACGGATATGCAGTAGGAACAGTATAGTTACTAAAATACCATAGCTAGACCAGATAGATTCCTTTCACTGAAGGCAATTAGTGAACTAGCTGATTATGTTTTCCCCCTGGTGCCTGTCCACAGATGACCAGATTTATTCATTCAGTTTCACAATTTGCCATGCTAGGATTTGAACTCACGACTGCTGGGATACTAGTCTAGTATCAGAGCCACCAACCTCTTGTAACAAGCTTCCTGTGGAGCACCCAATCTGAAACTCTAAACATCATATCTATCGCATCCCCTTCATCATTCCAGTCAGCCACTTCATAGAATCATAGAAAGGTTACAGTACGGAAGGAGGCCATTCAGTCCGTCGAGTCCATGCCAGCTCTATGCAAGAGCAATCCAGCTGGTCCCACTCCCCCGCCCTATCCCCGTAGCCCTGCAATTTTTTTCCCTTCAAGTACTTATCCCGTTCCCTTTTGAAGGCCATGATTGAATCTGCCTCCACCACCCCCTCAGGCAGTGCATTCCAGATCATAACCACTCGCTGTGTAAAAAAGTTTTTCCTCATGTCACCTTTGTTCTTTTGCCAATCACCTTAAATCTATGTCCTCTGGTTCTTGACCCTTCCGCCAATGGGAACAGTTTCTCTCTATCTACTCTGTCCAGACCTTTCATGATTTTGAATATCTCTATCAAATCTCCTCTCAACCATCTCTGTTCTAAGGAGAACAACTCCAGCTTCTCCAGTCTATCCACGTAACTGAAGTCCCTCATCCCTGGAATCATTCTGGTAAACCTCTTCTGCACCAATGGCCTTGCCTTAATAAATCCATACTAGCTTTGATTAATCCACGAATTTTTGGATGCTCACTAATTTTTTCTCGAATTATGGATTTTAAGAATTTGCCCACAACTGACGTTAGACAAAGATTAACCAGTCTGTAGTTTCCCAGTTTATCCTTCTCTCCTATCTTGAATAGAGGCGTTACATTGGCTACCCTCTAAGTCCCTCAAAACAATTAGCATATCTAAGAAGGTTTGAAGAATTGTGGTCAAAGCCTCTGCTATCTCCTCTCGGCCTCCCTTCAACAGCCTGGGTGCATGCCACCAATCCCTGGTGACTTATATGCCTGAGCTCTGCTAAATTTTTTCAGAACCAATTCCTTTTCTAGTTATCTCTAACGAATATTCCACATCCTCCTCCAGTAAACCTACATTCTCATTTCCACCCTCATCTGTAACAACCAATGCAAAATATTTATTTAATATCTCAGCCTTAACATCACCCTCAACAACTGGATTTCCCTCTCAACTAGAGAGGTCCTACCCTCTCTAACTCTTTTCAGAATGCTTATAAAAGCTCTATTTCCTTTTATATTACTCATCAGCCCTTTTGCGTATTGCCTTTATCCCCTCTAATCTCCCTTTTCGCCGCCCACTACACTTTATATATTCCTCCTGTTTCTCTTTAGTATTGTATATACCATGTTCACACATAGGCCTCTCCGTCTCTCCACTTCTCTCTCCTCCTTTAAGACGCTCCTTAAAACCTACCTCTTTGACCAAGCTTTTGGTCACCCGTCCTAATATCTCTTATGTGGCTCGGTGTCAAATTTCTGTCTGATAAATCGCCCCTGTGAAGCGCATTGGGACGTTTTACTACGTTAAAAGGCGCTATATAAATGCAAGTTGTTGTTTTATAGTTAATAAAATACCGCGATACTTACTGTGATGCCATATCGAGAGATGCTGAGGTACTGTAACCAACTTAACCACTTAACGAGTCCTGGCACATGCACCAATAGACCAGAGTAGATCTAAGGACAATTACAGAGTGTTATTAATTTTCATATAACCCAACATACAACAACCACTCTTACAGGCAAATCGTTCGATCCGATTGCAGGTATCCAGTCAGTCATCATCACACATTTTAAACTTTCTTACCTTGTTGGAGAAATTAATAATTGCAAGGCTGAGGGAAAACTGGTTACATTTTTGAAGTGGAAACAACCAATCATTTTGGGATAATCACTTTTCAACGTTTTCCAGGAACCTACTCTCCCAAAATCTGAGCGCAGAGTACAACTGCTAACTGTCCCATGTTTACCATCAGAATTCAGCTACAGTTTCTTGTTGTGACTGCAGTAACCCCCAAAATACATTGTTTCAATGGGTCAGCCATGGCTCAGTGGGTGAGATTCTCACCTCTGAGTCAGAAGGTTGTGGGTTCAAGTCCCACTCCAGAGGCTTGAGCACAAAATCCTGGCCGACACTCCCAGGGCAGTACTGAGGGAGTGCTGCACTGTCGGAGGTGCCGTCTTTTGGATGAGACGTTAAACCGAGGCCCCGTCTGCCCTCTCAGGTGGATGTAAAAGATCCCACGGCCACTATTTCGAAGAAGAGCAGGAAGCTAGATAAACACATGAGGAAGGAAGGAATAGGTTATGCTAATGGGGTTAGAAGAGGGGTGGGAGGAGGCTCATGTGGAGCATAAACACCAGCATGGACGAGTTGGGCTGAATGGCCTGTTTCAGTACTGTACATTCTATGTAATTCAGATCCCCAGCATAAGAGACTGTAAAGCAAGAGCTTAAACTTGGGGAATGAACTGGTGTATTTAGTGCAAATTCACACCATTCAAAATCTGCTGCAGTTTTGCTCTTTTTAATTCTGGAATAATAATTTGGAAAACTCTTAAGCTTCTTTCTGTAAAGCAAAAATAAATCGCTGCAATTTACTTACAGTCATCATGACAAAAATGAGCGACAGGACGAGATTTGCAACAGCCACTGCATTTCGTCCAGCAACGACAGCCAAGGCCAGAGCAGAGGACGCGTAGGCGACCATTACTAAGGTGACTATTGATATAAAAATGGCAGGTGCTGTCAGTTTCAAACCTAAGAAACATTGAAGAAATAAAGTGGGTCAGTAAACTCGCAAGTGAACAATTTCTCATAACCCAACAACTGTTAAGTACCTAGTGCTTAACGGAGAGGGACAGTCTCAAAAAGACATACTTTCAACAGTGCTCTCTCATATTTAACCTCAATGAAATATTGAGGAATTCATCTCGTAACCTGGAATGATGAGCCCTTCATTTAGTAAAGCATTTTCTTCCACAAAAACTCTCCGTTTCAGGTTTTCGCTCCTACCTGGAGCTGCTCTGCAAATGCATTACCTGGATGGTGTGTCTGAGAGAGGCTTAATTCACTAACACAGCGGCCAGTACATTGGTCCCTGGAGGCCAATTTTTTTTTTTTAAGTGCCCAATCGAAGGAAATGTATCGCCAGCTCGTTAACGCTACAGTAGGTTTTCTGGTCGTCCGCACATTCTCACCAGAATGTTACCAGGGCTCCAGGGGTTAAATTATGAGGCGAGATTACATAAACTAGACTTGTATTCCCTGGAATATAGAAGGTTAAGTAAGGGGTGATTTGATGGAAGTTTTTAAAAGGAGTTTGAAAGGAATTGATTGGGTAGATGGAGAGAAGCTTTTTCCGCTGTTGGGGGAGTCTAGGACAAGGGGAAATAACCTTAAAATCAGAGCCAGGCCATTGAGAAGTTCGGAAACACTTCTTCACACAAAGGGCGGTAGAAGTGAGGAACTCTCTCCCACTAAAAGCAGAAGATGCTCAATTAATAATTTAAAATCTGAGATTGATAGATTTTTGCCAGCCAATGGTATTAAGGGATATGGAGCCAAGGTGGGAGGATGGAGTTAAGATACAGATCAGCCACGGTCTCACTGAATGGCGGGACAGGCTGGAGGGGCTGAATGGCCTACTCCTGTTCGTAAGTTCCTATGCCCGGTGGTACCAGAGCAGAATCGTGTGGAAGATCCCTATGGTCATCATTTTCTGTCCATTAATTTTAGTGAACTGAAAACTGTGGGGCGCACACGATCGAATTTCCAATCCACTGTCCTGGTGAGCTGGCAGTAATGCACTTTAGTAAAAAATCGGCACTATTGAGAGAATCAGTCAAGGGTCACTGATCATTATTTCTATACCTTTCGAATACAAAAGAGAGGCATCAGAAAATCTGAGAGCATTCAAGTCAACACAAGGGCATTCGGCCCATCAAAGCTCATTCCCCCGGTATTCGTTTTTTTCCATTAAAGCATCGAGCAGCATTTTGAACATTCTAATGTTTTTGTCTCTAAAATCCCAGCTGGCAGATTACTCCAAACATCTATCGCACTTTAGCTTAGTGTTATAATGATAATCTGTTTAATCTAAAGACGTCAATGCCTAGGTGACAACAGCATACAAGGAATGAAGTATCAGCACATTAAATGTTCGGACACACGCTTTGACGATCAGGAGTTCTACCTTTTCAGTAAGCTGCGGCTCAGTGGGCAGCTCTCTCTCGCCTCTGAGTCAGAAGGTCGTGGGTTCGAGTCCCACTCCAGGGACTGGAAAACATAATCTAGGCCGACACTCCAATGCAGTACTGAGGGAGTGCTGCACTGTCGGAGGTGCCGTCCTTCGGATGAGATGTTAAACCGAGGCCCTGTCTGCCCTCTCAGGTGGACATAAAAGGATCTTACGGCCACTCTTCTTCTGAAGAAGTGACATGGAGATGCCGGTGATGGACTGGGGTGGACAAATGTAAGGAATCTTACAACACCAGGTTATAGTCCAACAGTTTTATTTGAAAATCACAAGCTTTCGGAGGCTTCCTCCTTCGTCAGGCGACGAAGGAGAAAGCCTCCGAAAGCTTGTGATTTTCAAATAAAACTGTTGGACTATAACCTGGTGTTGTAAGATTCCTTACATTCTTCTGAAGAAGAGCAGGGGAGCTCTCCCCGGTGTCCAGAGCCAATATCTATCCCTCAACCAACAGCACTAAAAACAGATTATCTGGTCACTTATCTCATTACTGTTTGTGGGACCTTGCTGTGCGCAAATTGGCTGTGGTGATGGGGTTTCTTGCATTTCACCAAAAAAAAAAATGGATAACTCATTAAGGTTTCCCTTCGCTAATCTTTCCTCATTGCTCATCCCCATTACACTTGGGATCAGTCTTGTTCTCCTTCTCTACACCCTATCTGATGTTCGCACATTTTGTTTTGTGGTTGGTGTGGCGGCCAAATTGGAAAACAGAACTACATTCGGACAGACTAAAAAAGTATTTTGGTTCTCCACTCACCTACCAGGAAATAGGTTGTACTATTGAAAATAATGCTCGGTATAGCCCTTAGGGGCATTATATCGACCAATAACTTTGAGATGAAGTACGCGGGCAATGAATAGTATCCGCTGATATATTCATGGCTGTTGATGACAAGAAGAAAAATAATCAATTATTAACGGGGGAAATAAATCATGGGATAAAGTTTCCGTTTTGGGCGCAATCGAGAAATTGCGGCCAAAATGCGTTCAAAATTGCGCTGGTCGGGTTACAGTTCAAGTTTCCGCTAAAATTCATTTGCATAATCACAAACGTAAAATCTTCCGTGAACCAGCGCAATCGGGCAGCGTAATAAAACATAATCGTTTCTTTTTTCCATTAAAAGGTATTCCTTGTTGTACAACAACAAGTTGCATTTGTATAGCGCCTTTAACGTAGTTAAACGGTCCAAGGTGCTTCATAGGAGCGATTATCAAACAATTTGACACCGAGTCACAGAAGGAGATATTAGGACAGGCGATCAAATGCTTGGTCAAAGAGGTAGGTTTTAAGGAGCGTCTTAAAGAATGAGAGAGAGAGACGGAGAGGTTTAGGGAGGGAATTCCAGAGCTTAGGGCCCAGGCAGCTGAAGGTACGGCCGCCAATGGTGGGACGATGAAAAATGGGGATGCGCAAGAGGCCAGAACTGGAGGAGCGCAGAGATCTCAAAGGGTTGTAGGGCTGGAGGAGGTTACAGAGGTAGGGAGGGGCGAGGCCATGGAGGAATTTTGAAAACAAGGATGAGAATTTTAAAATCGAGGCGTTTCCGGACCGGGAGCCAATGTAGGGCAGCGAGCGCAGTGGGTGATGGGTGAACGGGACTTGGTGGGAGTTGGGATACGGGCAGCAGGAGTTTTGGACAAGCTCAAGTTTACGGAGGTTGGAAGATGGGAGGCCGGCCAGGAGAGCATTGGGATGGTCGAGTCTAGAGGTAACAAAGCCATGGGTGAGGGTTTCAGCAGCAGGTGAGCTAAGACGGGGCGGAGACGGGCGACGTTACGGAGGTAGGCGGTCTTGGTGATGGAGAGGATATGGGGTCGGAAGCTCAGCTCAGGGTAAAATAAGATGTTACGGTTGCGAATGGTCTGGTTCGGCCTCGGTGGCCATGAGTAAGAGCTTCTCTAGTATGACGGGACTTTGTTCTGTGACCTTGTTAGGTACAGGGATCCTTGGAATACAGCATGCTCCTCTATCCTGGTCCATATTCAGGTATTGCGCTACAATCATAAGAACATAAGAAATAGGAGCAGCAGTGGGCCATACGGCCCCTCAAGCCTGCTCCGCCATTCAATCAGATCATGGCTGATCTTCAACCTCAACTCCACTTTCCCGCCCAATCCCCATATCCCTTGATTCCCTTAGAGTCCAAAAATCTATCGATCTCATATATTCAATGACTGAACATCCACAGCCCTCTGGGGTAGAGAATTCCAAAGAATCACAACCCTCTGAGTGAAGAAATTCCTCCTCATCTCAGTCTTGAATGTCTGACCCCTTATCCTGAGACTTTGTCCTCTAGTTCTAGACTCTCCAGCCAGGGGAAACAACCTCTCAGCATCTACCCTGTCAAGCCCCCTCAGAATCTTATATGTTTCAATGAGATCACCTCTCATTCTTTTAAACTCCAGAGAGTACAGCCCTATATTATCTTTCACTTACAGCTATTTATACCAAATCCCCAAAAACATTTTGAGTAAATCTGGGAAGCTCTTACTAAATGACAAAGTAGACATTCATTACCATCAATGCTAGAACATACGCTCCAATTTTCTGTCAATAAAAATAAGTGCACACTGCTACACAGAGATATATTTTCCTCATTCTGTGGTTAATTTTTTTGTGTCTTTATACTATTTTTCTTGTCAGTTGCAAGTAACTTTTGAAATCACTGAAGTAACCCAGCCAATCACCGCTTACCTTGTTTGAACATTAACAGCTTAGCATAAGTTTAACAGAGAATTGATATTTCAAAATAAGAGACTGGAGAAGCTGGTAATTGTTTTCCTGAGAGCAGAGAAGGTTAAGGGGAGATTTAATAGAGGTTTTCAAAATCATGAGGGGTTTTGATAGAGTAAATAAGGTTTCCACTGGCAGGAGGGTCGGTAACCAGAGGACACAGATTTACGGTGATTGGCAAAAGAAGCAGAGGGGAGATGAGGAGAATTTTATTTTTTACGCAGCGTGTTGTTATGATCTGGAATGCGCTGCCTGAAAGGGCGGTGGAAGCAGATTCAATAGTAACTTTCAAAAGGGAATTGGATAAATACTTGAAAAGGAACAATTTACAGGGCTGTGGGGAAAGAGCAGGACAGTGGGATTAATTGGACAGCTCTTTCAAAGAGCTGGCACAGACACGATGGGCCGAATGGCCTCTTTCTGTGCTGTACGATTCTATTCTATGAGCAAAGATAATAATTTGCATTTTGGGTCAGATTTCTGGATAAGTTTGGGAACAGTTGCCGCTGAGCTGTTCTTTTCTGATTTCCTTTTGCTGGAGCGTTAAGACAAAAAGGTACCTACATCAAAATCTTCTTTTCTGTGACTAAAAGTTCAATGGTAGAGATACTGCTGTACATCTGGCCGTTGACAATAAAAAACAGGAGCCCAGTTCTGTGAAGAAAAATAAAGTCGTTAGTCTTTACAATTACTTTAGAACAGTGTCCAATCTATGGCCCATGGGTTACACAACGCACAACAATCTGGCACGAGAATCGATCGCAACTAAGTTCAATTTGCACTTGTATATCTCACTTGCTGATTTGTCCTGTTTGAATTTTGTAGACCTGCAGGTTCGGAATGACCGTTCTTGGTGTTGGTGGTTAAACCTTAGGTCAGAACACCAAGACCAGTTACTATCAGCAACTTAAGATGGGAAGCTTTTCACATGGGAAAATCCTGTGGGGCCCACGGATCTCCCGAGTGGGTGGATCTCCGCACCTGCACTGCGAGCTTGGAAACTGTGCTCTCATATGTGGCCCCAAGGCAAAGGCAAACAAAACTTAGAATATATTCACCTTACTGCATTTAAACATCTTTACTATGAAAAATGACAAATCTATTTGCTGGAACACATGAACACTCTCTCACCATTCAGGTTCCTCTATACCTTGAATCCTATCTAGGATTGAATTTTGTCTGAATGAACACTTCCTGTCAACTTTTTCCATTACGAATTCCTGTGTCCACATTTAGGATGGGAACTGCCTATGTAAACTCGTCACGCTGTATTCACGTCCTCCTGCTAGTTGTGGTATTTTAGTGCCTCGGCTTTGGGGCTCCCAGCTTCTGACAGTACATAAAATTTACAGCACAGAAACAGGCCATTCGGCCCAACTGGTCTATGCTCCACAAGAGCCTCCTCCCACTCTATTTACCTCATCTCACCCTATCAGCATATCCTTCTATTCTTTTCTCCCTCATGTGTTTATCCAGCTTCCCCTTAAATGTATCTACACTATTCACCTCAACTACTCCTTGTGACAGCAAGTTCCACATTCTCACCACTCTCTGGGTGAAGAAGTTTCTCCTGAATTCCCTATTGGATTTATTAGTGACTATCTTATAATGATGACCTCTAGTTTTGGACTCCCCCACAAGTGGAAATACCCTCTCTACGTATTGCAGGGGAATTCCTATGCTCCAGCCAACTGTATTTCTCTGCTTCCAAAATTGCTGTAAGTTTCACTATTTAACTATTAATAATAATATAAAATCAAAGTATTATCTAAAAGTAAGAACGTATGACTTTAAAATGTTGGCTGAGTTAAGTCTACATGCCCTGGTCAAATTATCCCCCACCCTCTAACCCCACCTCACTGGACGACTACATTTGGTCTTTACTCCCCCCTCCACGGGAGATCGACGAGTAATAATGTGTGAAAATTGCCCCAGTAAACCAACAGACAACTCTGTTTGCAGCTGTATCCTATTTTCTTTACCCATTGATGGGACTTTAGAAACACCTTCTAGCAAAACTTGATGACACAAGACTTAGGAGGAGTGCAGACTAAAGATGTGTGAGCCCCTGCTCAAATCTAAAACAAGTTACCAAAGGGTAGATTTACAACTTGTAGCCTGGGCATTGGTTCAGCCGTCGGTTATAGAGACTCCCCGATTTTCATCGGAATCGCTGGAAATGAAAATCGCGCGATGTCTATAACTGGCGGACAAGCCGCAATGCCAGTTTTATGCCCAGTTGGGAAGTTGAAAATCTAGCCCCTAAATTGAATTCTAGGATGTATTTTCAAGATATTGACTGACTCCCACAACCTGGATAATGTAGATTGACATTCTCTACCACCTTCGTTCATTCAAACAGAGAATTTTTAAACAAACTACTCGGTCATTCAACAAAGAAACATTTATTTGGTAAATGACAACGGTGAAACATATTATAAAGGAGAAATTGAGGAGGCAGGTTGACTTTCTATCAGTAAGACTATATTATTTGACCAGAATGATACCGTATGAGGACAGGTTGCATAGACTAGGCTTGTATTCCCTTGCGTGTATAAGATTACAGGGTGATCTAATTGAGGTGTATAAGATGATTAAAGGAGTTTATAGGATAGATAGGGAGAAACTATTTCCTCTGTTGGGGAGAGTCCAGAACAAGGGGGCATAACCTTAAAATTAAAGCTTGGCCGTTCAGGGGTGATGTCAGGAAGCACTTCTTCACACAAAGGGGAGTGGAAATCTGGAACTCTCTCCCCCAAAAAGCTGTTGAGGCTGGGGGTCAATTGAAAATTTCAAAACTGAGATCGATAGATTTTTGTTGGGTAAGGGTATTAAGGGTTACGGAACCAAGGCGGGTAGATGGAGTTAAGATACAGATCAACCGCGATCGAATTGAATGGCGGAACAGGCTCGAGGGGCTGAATGGCCTCCTCCTGTTCCTATACATAAAGAAGTTTTTCTTTATTGTGGTTATCGTCCATAACAGGTTGAGCCACATGGTGTGTGGACCTCCTGGCAATGCAGCATCTGCCAATCATCAGTTTTATCCAAGACATCCCAGTGCTTCATCACATGTCAAGCCCTCCAGGAGATGTCCTATCTATAATAGGCATTACACCTGTAATACAGTCAATAACTTCCAGCATCTCATCCCAAGAAGGCCAGTCTAAATCATACGGGTAACGCCCATCTGCGCTCATTAGCTTGGATTTAGATTCTCAATCCTTATGACCAGTGCTTTCTCTACGTTCTATATGTCACAGTTTACATGTGGGGGAAAAGAGTAAAATAGAGAGAAAATGCAAAGATGGATGAACCCCATATACTTTAACATTTATTTTATTGGTTCCTGCAGTTTTCCTTTAAATATGTGAGTGTTACGACGTGTTATCTGTGTTCTGCATTTTCTTAATTAAATGCTACCATGTGAAATACATTCCGTGGAACCATACTGACCTGTTGTGAATCCCAAAACGATTGCCTTTTAAATGGAAAAACACAAATCCCAAAATCAGACACAGTAACGATACTATCAGCACCTGAATCAATGCGACAAGAGGAATTAGTGCACATTGATCTTTCCGAACTATCTAAATAAGAAATGACAATGACAGGTTAATGCTCCTCTGTTAATAAATGTACATCTATATATTATTAAAATCAGCCTTTCAGATGAGACATTAAACCGAGGCCCCACCTGCCCTCTCAGGTACACATAAAAGATCCCACTGCACTTTTTGCGAAGAGGAGCAGGGGAGTTCTCCCCAGTGCCCTGGTCAATATTTATCCCTCAACCAACGTTAAGAAAACAGATTATTTAATCATTATGGGACCTTTCTGTGTGCAAATTGGCTGCTGCGTTTCCCAACTTTACAACAGTGATCACAATTCAAAAGTGCTTAATCGGCCGTGTGGTTGACAGTGAGGAGGAAAGCTGTAGACTGCAGGAAGATATCAATGGACTGGTCAGGTGGGCCGAAAATTGGCAAATGGAATTCAAACTGGAGAAGTGTGAGGTAATGCATTTGGGGAGAGCAAACAAGGCAAGGGAATACACAATAAATGGGAGGATACTGAGAGGTGTAGAGGAACAGAGGGACCTTGGAGTGCATGTCCACAGATCCCTGAAGGTAGCAGGACAGATAGATAAGGTGGTTAAAAAGGCATACGGGATACTTTCCTTTATTAGCCGAGGCACAGAATTTAAGAGCAGGGAGGTTATGCTAGAACTGTATAAAACATTGGTTAGGCCACAGCTTGAGTACTGTGTACAGTTCTGGTCACCACATTACAGGAAAGATGAGATTGCACTAGAGAGGGTACAGAGGAGATTTACAAGGATGTTGCCAGGACTGGAGAATTTTAGCTATGAGGAAAGATTGGATAGGCTGGGGTTGTTTTCTTTGGAACAGGAGGCTGAGGGGAGATTTATAGAATCATAGAAGTTTACAACATGGAAACAGGCCCTTCGGCCCAACACGTCCATGTCGCCCAGTTTATACCACTAAGCTAGTCCCAATTGCCTGCACTTGGCCCATATCCCTCTATACCCATCTTACCCATGTAACTGTCCAAATGCTTTTTAAAAGACAAAATTGTACCCGCCTCTACTACTGCCTCTGGCAGCTCGTTCCAGACACTCACCACCCTTTGAGTGAAAAAATTCCCCCTCTGGACCCTTTTGTATCTCTCCCCTCTCACCTTAAATCTATGCCCCCTCGTTATAGACGCCCCTACCTTTGGGAAAAGATTTTGACTATCTACCTTATCTATGCCCCTCATTATTTTATAGACTTCTATAAGATCACCCCTAAACCTCCTACTCTCCAGGGAAAAAAGTCTCAGTCTATCCAACCTCTCCCTATAAGTCAAACCATCAAGTCCCGGCAGCATCCTAGTAAATCTTTTCTGCACTCTTTCCAGTTTAATAATATCCTTTCTATAATAGTGACCAGAACTGTACACAGTAATTAAGGTGTATAAAATTATGAGGGGCCTAGATAGAGTGGATAGGAAGGACCTATTTCCCTTAGCAGAGGGATCAATAACCAGGGGGCATAGATTTAAAGTGATTGGTAGAAGGGTAGAGAGAAGTTGAGGAGAAAGTTTTTCACCCAGAGGGTGGTGGGGGTCTGGAACTCACTGCCTGAGAGGGTGGTAGAGGCAGAAACTCTCAACTCATTTAAAAAGTACTTGGATGTGCACTTGAAGTGCCGTAACCTACAGGGCTACGGACCAAGTGCTGGGAAGTGGGATTGGGCTGGATAGCTGTTTTTCGACCGGCACAGACAGGATGGGCCGAATGGCCTCCCTCAGTGCGGTAAATTTCTATGATTCTATGAATTGGCTGTACAGCGCTTTGGGACATTGGGGATTGTGAAAGGCGCTATATAAATGCAAGTCCTTCTTTAAAATAGGTATGTACTGTCATCCCTCCATTCAAATGTCCGATGCCTATTTGTTTCTCAGTGTTAATTCTTTCCACGTCTGGTGACACCTGCCCTGACACAGTTTTACTAGGATTTTTGCATTAATCTGACGCTGGAATCCTTTAAGAACTGTTTCGGGTCCCCCTGCAGTTCCATGCTCTGGTAGCTGGGCGACACTGTGCAGCCATAAAGTCCTCTGCTCCCTCTAAATCTGATCACCATTATTAGTTTCTATCGTGCGGGATGACTAACCAGTTGAGATCTGGAGTTTAGTTCAATTTTATCTTGTTATTTATATTTTAACTACATAAATCATTTCCATTAACCTTTGCCATTGTTCCACTCCAGGTAATATTTTGCCCCCCCCCCCCCCAAAAATGTATTCTTGGCAGGGCCTCCAGCCAGGCTCCCCCATTCCCTCCCCAGCCCCTCGAGACAATCGCCGGGAATATCCTCGGAGGCTTTCCACAGTCTCCATTCTAGAAGGTATTGGATGATATGAGAATCTAAGATGTCAAACAAATTGTGCTGTCTTCCTATTGCTCTACTGGGGGCCAATAACTTGATGGGAATGCAGATTTTAAATGTCCATTTATGTCCCTTTTAGTGATTATAATTGGAAAGATCTGGTCTTGCCAGGACAGTACACCTATATTTTTGGGGTCTTATCTATAGATTTTTATGGCTTTCATATTTTGGTCACACTCATTGGGAAAGTACCAACTTCTTTTGCCTTTGAAAATGGTCTTCATTGGCTTTCAGTAACGCACCCGGGATAGTGACCGCTACAAACCATCTGTTAATTGTTGTAACTACTGGAAATTATCGTGTGGCCTCCAAAAGATTCTTCTCACCCTCAAGAGTGACAAGAGCATCACACCAAACCTCGTTTTAGATTTGTTATTAAGTAAATGTGTTAAATGTTGAAAAGGCAAAAATATAACAGCAATATATTACATATATACTTAATAACTTGAAAGGAAAACAATATAAGTCCACAATCTTTACACCAAGCAATTCTTTTGTACATAACTTTTATGAGCAGGGGGGTGGGGAGAACAAAGGGGAAGGTCTGTGATAGGGTGGAGGGCAGGAGTGATTAAATTACAGCACAGAAACAGGCCATTCGGCCCAACTGGTCTATGCCGGCGTTAATGCTCCACACGAGCCTCCTCCCACTCCTTTTCATCTCACCCTATCAGCATATCCTTCTGTTCCTCTCTCCCTTGTGTTTATCCAGCTTCCCCTTAAATGTATCTATATTATTCACCTCAACTACTCCTTGTGGGAGCGAGTTCCACATTCTCACCACTCTCTGGGTAAAGAAGTTTCTCCTGAATTCCTCAACCGTGCACAAGATCAGGAAATTGTGGGCACGCGTGCTTGTTATCTCCTGGCAAGCATGTCCGACTAGTGAGGCTTCTGTCAGTAACATGCTATCAGAAAACTGCTTTAAAATGCCAGCCTCAAATCTTCTGAAAACTGATATTTTTTTTTTGGTCACTGTTTCTTTTAAATTCTGATTCCCTAATGACAGGAACTTACTGATTCAGACAGGAGGCGTTCGGTTGTGAGAGAAAATGGTGTAAGGCATTAACTTTCAAAAGGGAATTGGATAAATACTTGAAGGGAAAAAATTTACGGGGCTATGGGGAAAGAGCTGGGGGAGTGGGAGGAGTTGGATAGCTCTTTCAAAGAGCCAGCACAGCCACAATGGGCCGAATGGCCTCTTTCTATGCTGTACCATAAAATGATACATTAATGTCGGAATATTCACTGCAAGGTTGTAATTGAAAACACATGCCGGTTTTGAAATGATCACGAACGTGCTTGCATTATTGCAAACAATTCCTCCCGCCCGTCTTGTGGTTACAAGATAAACTTGTAAAAACACAAGTATTCTCTTCAGGGTCTTACCGTAAAAATGAGGCTACGGGGATCACCAAGATGCTTCTTGAATATTCGCCTGCACAACCACTTCAGTTGGTGGGCGAATGATGTTGTTCGTGTGATGTGTTGGCTGGAGAGTGTGATTTGATGCAGCCTGCTATAAGTTGACAGAGTTTCTAATTTGCTGACCAGTTCACCGAAGTATGTGGACGCGCGGTATACACAAGCTAACCTGTCACATGCAGTACCAGCGTTCTGCTCATCAGCAACTCCAGAATCTACATTTAAATGTCGAATAATATTTAAGTTAAAATAAGTCTTGCACTTCATAGAATCATACAGCACAGAAGGAGGCCATTCAGCCCATCGTACCTGTGCTGGCTCTTTGAAAGAGCTGTCCAATTAGTCCCATTCCGCCCTGCTCTTTCCCCATAGCCCTGTAAATTTCTCCATTTCAAGTATTTATCCAATTCCCTCAATCTGCTACCACCGCCCTTTCAGGCAGTGCATTCCAGATCATAATAACTCGCTGCGTTAAAAAAATTCTCCCATTTCATCCCCTGGATTTTTTGCCAATTACTCTGGTCACCAATCCTCCTGCCAGTGGAAACGGTTTCTCTCTATCTATTCTATCGAAACGTCTTCTAAATAACACAACATAATACATCGATAACATAGTAAACACTCCTTGTTTACTGTGTCTCTCAAAGTTTCAGTGGTCAGTGTGGTGCAATGTTCCATTTTGGCACCAAGTCTCACTGAGACAGACCCGGGTTAGTGCTGATAAACCTGCTTCTGCTCAACAATGTGCCTTATCCCAACCGCACAGGATCGCCCCCTTACTGTGACTCCACATTCTGCATCCCCTGTCTTTCGAGCCTCTTTTGTTAATTAGATTACCAATTTAATGCCAACCTCTGTGTGTTTTTGCACTGTGGTTTCATACTTGGTAGAAACTTGATTAACACTGTTTAAATTCACTTAACATCGGGCTCTTGCAATTAGCAAAGAAAGTTAGGGCTGGAGTTTTACAGCTCAAGTACAATCCCTCCATACGCATCAGTACAATTATTTTCACCAACATATTAAGCATACTAATAAAAATGCACTTTTACTGCACTTACTTTCCACCACTGGTGCATAGTTTAGTCTTGGCCTGAGTGTCACTTACTTTTATTGCTTCAGATTCACACTTTATGAAACCCGCAGTGTGTCTAAGATTAATCGAAGCAGCCTCTCGTTATTTGTTTCAATTAATGTTTTCCTGTTCAGCACATGAAGATCTTGACCGCACTGCGACATTTGTTGGGAATTGGAAACTGGGGACCATTCCACCGATTTGAAACTTAGGGGGGGAGCTTCCCCTCTGGGTGCAATCGGGAACTGGGCGCAAATTGAGCCTGAAAATTGCACTGGTTAGGTTACAGTTTGAATTTCCACTAAAATGCATTTCGCATAATCACAAACGTAAAATCTCCCATGAACCAGCTCAAATGGACAGCGTGACAGAACATTATTGTGTTTTTTTTAAACTTTGCAATAAAAAATATTCCATGATATGTTTAAGAGTGGTAACCAGTTTTATTAATACATGGAAAATGGGTTTACTATAAAAAAATAAGCATTTTTAATAAGGGTGTCCTGTCCTCCACCTGTGAGTAGCCTGATTTTCAATCACTGAAAATGACTTAAAAAGAAACTATACTGACCCATTTACTACTTTCATTGGTGCACACTAGTCAGTTTCTTAGAAAATTAAATATTTTTGAATATATAAAAATGTTTAAAACGTGCCGACTGGTGCCCGTGCGCCCAGGAAAACGAGCGCAATTTGAAGTCCCTCCTCGAACAGCCGTAACCGTCAGACACTCGCCATCCTCGTTATTCCGGCCGGGGTGGGGGGCACGGCCAGTTTTGTGTGAGGGGCCAGTTTTGTGGACGTAGCCGGCTTCAGCTTGACGATTTTTGAACCAGCGCGAAAGATCACGGAAACTCAAATTTACGCCCAGCGTAAATGGAAATTCCTCGACCTTTTGGGCTGGTTTGGCCGGATTGCACTGATAAAACCAGCACAGTCTCTACCCCGTGACATTTCAGTGTTTCCAGTTTCTGTGTAAAGGTAACCTCGCAATTAAGGTAATTTGGAATCTTACCCCAACAAAACTTTAATTTGTTACTGCAGTTGAGTCTCTAACCATGATGTCAAGAACACTGGCATGGTTATTATATGGGTCAAAAATGTATCCTGCATTATATGAAATAAAATCACAACAAATAACGGAGCTTAAATATTGGCATTTTTTGTGACTGTCAGGAAATCTCACGTAATTTTATGCTGCACAGAATGGAAATTATGTCACAAAAAAAGTTAAAATGTTTCTGATTTGATCTATTATGGATAATCAAAAACATGCTCCCAGTAACTTACCTTTCCTTTGGGAACTGTAACAGTGAATGGTCCCAAGCACGGGGTGTGATTTGTGAAGTTCTGGAAGAGAGGTTAAAGAACATAAGAAAGAACGCAAGACGCAAAGGCAATTTTTCCCAACAGTTTCAATCGAAAATTTCAAAACTGAGATCAATAAGATTTTTGTTAGTCAAGGGTATTAAGGCAGGTAAATGGAGTTAAGATGCAGATCAACCACGATCTCATTGAATGGCGGAACAGGCTTGAGGGGCTGAATGGCCTCCTCCTGTTGCTATGTTCCTAACTCTGTGCAATCCACAATAAAACTCCACACCACCCTTGGTCTTCTCTCAAGACTCTGCAAAGCTTCTCACTGCCCCCAAGCAGAATACATAACTCAATCCTACGACACGTTCACGGTCCTCGTAGCAAAGAAACCATCATGTTTCATGTGACATTTAATTATCTATGTCCGTGCTTACCATTAACACTAGAATATTCAACCACCTCTTTGCTAAAGGTCTTAATCCACACAGCATTATCCGAAAATCCAATCCACACATCCACAGCTCTGTGGAAAGAATTCTCCCTGTACCTCGGGTCTCACTTGAGAACTCGTTCAGTTTATATAGGGACTGGGAGAAGCTGGGATTGTTCTCATTGGAGCAGAGAAGGTTAAGGGGAGATTTAATAGAAGCGTGCAAAATCATGAGGGGTTTTGATAGTGTAGAGAGAAACTGCTCCCACTGGCAGGTGGGTCGGTAACCAGGGGACACGTGAGATAAATGGTAAAAAATCTAGGTGGGGGGGGCGAGGAATGAGAATTTTTTTGTTTTATGCAGCGAGTTATTATGATCTGGAATGCGCTGCCTGAAAGGGCGGTGGAAGCAGATTCAATAATAACTTTCAAAAGGGAACTGGATAAATACTTGAAGGGGAAAAAATTGCTGGGCTATGGGGAAAGAGCTGGGGGAGTGGGACTAATTGGATAGCTCTTCCAAAGAGCTGGCACAGGCACGATGGGCTGAATGGCCTCCTTCTGTGCTGTATGATTCTACGAGGGATGTTAGTGCTAGGAAATGGAATTCTTCCTATTTTAGGCACCCACAACCTTCATCCAGGACTCCCAGGTGAGGTACAGCACAAAGTAAAGTTCTCTCCACTCGTCCCCAACATGACTCAGAACACCCTTCACACCGCCAATGCCAACATTCTTTCCACTTCCCACACCAGCTATCCTGTGACCTCTCAGTGAGATTGCCAACTGGTGACAAACTAGGGGCAGTATTGTGCTGCAGATCCAAGCCCACTAGAACTGGATCGAGACAGCTCAAACTCAACAACAGCAACTTGCATTTATACAGCGCCTTTAACGTAGTGAAACGTCCCAACGCAATTCACAGGAGCGATTATCAAACAAAATTTGACACCGAGCCACGTAGGGAGATATTAGGACAGGTGACCAAAAGCTCAATCAAAGAAGTAGGTTTTAAGGAGCATCTTAAAATGGGGGAGAGAGAGAGAGAGAGAGAGAGAAAGAGAGAGAAGCGGAGAGGTTTAGGGAGGGAATTTGAGAGCTTAGGGCCTAGGCAGCTGAAGGCACGGCCGCCAATAACGGAGTGAAGAAAATCAGGGACGCACAAGAGGCCAGAACTGGAGGAGCGCAGGGATCTCGGAGGATTGTAGGGCTGGAGGAGGTTACAGAGATAGGGAGGGGGCAAGGGCCATGGAGGGATTTGAAAACAAGGATGAGAATTTTAAAATCGAGGGGTTGCCGGACCGGGAGCCAATGTAATTCAGCGAGCACGTTCCACATCGAACCCTTACAGTCAGCAGAGAGAATTCACTGGATAGATTTGAACCTAAGTTTCAAATGTAAAAGGCTAGTGTTTAACCCACTGTACACCACTCAGTTCCCACTCCTTTAATCACGATCAAGTGAACGAGGAGACAGCAACAACAAGGTGATATTGGAAAGACGAGCAGCATACATACCGATATCATCTGTTTGATTTTCTGCGCTTCTACACAAGATATCAAGAAGAACATCAACAGGGTTGTTATGTGAATGAAATTTGTATCCTATATTTATGAAGGAAAATACACATATATTAAAATTTCACAACAGGTAACAAGATATTATCAATTTTGAGATAGTTCTTTGTTAAATCTCATGTACTGCATAAAACTTTCAAGAGGGACACGGATGATGGAAAGTGCCAATACTGTGAAAGACGGCTGTCAAAAATTGTAGAAATAACATTTTAGTAGAAGATTTTAGTCAATGCTAGATCACATTACTGATGCAGCAGCTACCATATACACCTGAAAAGATGCTTTACATTTACACGTTAAGAAATTTACTTTTCCTTTAAAGAGTTCTTTGCTTTTCCATCGGGCCCCAGAAGAAGAAAAGATGTGCAACTTGCAAAATCATAAGTATCTGCACCACATTAATTCATCAAATCCCAAGACACTTCTCTCCACTTATCAACATTGGAAATTTGGATTCAAATAACTCAAATTTTGCACTCTGAATCCAAAATCCCTATTATCCGAATCACGAATCTGATGGCAGTGCAAGCTCCATAATTGCTAACCGTGTTTGTAGAATACCCTCCAAGATTAACACTTCCAACTTCAGTGCAAAGCCTGTGAGCCTCCCTCCCACTCCACAGACAAACTATGGAGTGGGAGGGAGGGAGGAAGTGTTTGGTCACAATGCTCTGGCCATCATGGTGTGGGGGCAGGCTTGATGGACCGGCTGGTCTTTTCCTGCCCGTCAGTTTTGTATGTTCCTAACTAGACAGGAACCAATTCCTCAACTGGGACAATGCTGAGATGGTCCTGCTACCTGTTTTTATTAAAACGTTACATGACGTTTTTCTCGAGGAGAGTTATAAAGTCATTTTACAAAGTTATTCCAGGTGCACAATCTAGGGCAAGGGTCAATGCCATAGTTTTTTTTCCCTCCTTGAATCCTACACTAACAAAACGAAACCTTTTCCCATGGGCATTATAGTTGTCTACAAGTCAAAAAGGACAAGACACAGTGTTTTGGTAGTGTTAGTTGAGGGATAAATAGAGTACGGTGAACAGTTCTGGTCTCTATATTACAAAAAGGACGTAGAGGCACTGGTGAAGATGCAAAAAAGATTTACAGGGATGATACCAGAATTGAGAGGTTACAACTATCAGGAAAGATTGAACTGGCTGAGGCTCTTTTCTCTACAAAAGAGAAGGCTGAGGGGTGACCTGATAGAGATCTTTACAATTATGAAGGGGTTCAACAGGGTAGACGGAGAGAAGATGTTTCCACATGTGGGGGAGTTCAAAACTAGGGGCCATAAATATAAGATAGTCACTAATAAATCCAATAAGGAATTCAGGAGAAACTTCTTTACCCAGAGAGTGGTGAGAATGTGGAACTCGCTCCCACAAGGAGTAGTTGAGGCGAATAGTGTAGATACATTTAAGGGGAAGCTCGATAAACACATGAGGGAGAAAGGAATAGAAGGATATGCTGATTGGGTTAGATGAAGTAGGGAGGGAGAAGGTTCGTGTCGAGCAGACTGCCACAGACCAGTTGGGCCGAATGGCCTGTTTCTGTGTTATAAATTCTATGTAAATGTTGGCTAGGACACCAGGAGAACT
The DNA here is from genome assembly GCF_035084215.1 of Heptranchias perlo. Classification (NCBI taxonomy): domain Eukaryota; kingdom Metazoa; phylum Chordata; class Chondrichthyes; order Hexanchiformes; family Hexanchidae; genus Heptranchias; species Heptranchias perlo. The sequence goes on along the minus strand of NC_090325.1, from coordinate 195,637,715 downwards.
CCCCAGCTATTCTTTAAAAAAGCACCTAAACTGGCAGACAGGGTCTCGGTTTAATGCCTCATTCAAAAGGCAGCATCAACGCAGCACTCACTCATAACTGCACTGAAGAGTCAGCCTAGGTTATATTTTCAAATCCTGGAGTCGGGTTTGAACTCATGACCCCTGACTCAGAGGTAACAGTGCTAAGTTGGCGCTCTGCTGGTGTGTGACACCTCTACCTACACCAGCATGGGACACACATTTAAATGACATGCCCACAGATATATTTTAAAATAGTGTCAACGGTATTATCTGGCATAGAGCAAAACCTGGTTTGAATGTGACTTGCTACACTAGTACATGATCTCATGCAATTAGTTGGAATTTGCAGTGTTACTTAAATGAATAGGGCCTGCTCCCAACAACCAGCTAACATCATGGGCCAGATCTTGCAGGAGTGGGGCCTCTCGCGACGCGCCCCGTTAGTTAGATATTTTCCTGCACCCTTCAGCTCAAAATTATTTTGTGCCGTAACTCGCTGAAAGTGGGGGCTGATAACGGGAGAGGGCAAAGGGAGATCTGGGGCCTTAGTGAATGATGGGACCAACAGTCTATCGCCTCAACCAATCAATTTTAAGGATTGAGAAAGAAACAGAGCAACGACGGAGAAGGAAATCGGGTGAATTAGAATCAAATCAGGTACGGAAAGAGAAATAAAGAGAGGGAAAGAAAGATTGGATTAAAAGAGAGAGAGAGAAAAAAAAAAGACAGAAAGGAAAAGTAAGAAAAAAATGTCTCTCTGTTCCTGCAACCCCTTTAAAATTGCACCATTTCTTCAAAGGCTATCCTTCCCCTCAGTGTCAACAATTAGTTGGTGACCCGTTAATCACAATTTGCCTTCCAATAGGCAACCTGATAGTGAACGATATTTACAGGCATCATAGCCGGAAAAACCACTCACAAAAAAAAAACACATTTTTATACCGATTCATTCAAAATACTTACCAATCGATTTAAAGTAAACAATAGAATCTTTGGCGGAACCATGGAACATTAGTTTGCCGTTAGTCAGCAGTGTCAAGCAGTCAAATTGCTTAAACATTGAGTATCGTGGTTGATGGACTGAGAAAATGATTGTTTTTCCTTGCCGTGCCAACCTGGGGAGAATGTACGACCAACATTTGTAAATATTATTGCCTAAAAAAATCTGGAGTGTTACCCAGGTATATAAGCAAGTTAGCTAAATCAAATCAGAGTTAAATTACACTGGTTCATAAGCCTGTCGTTAAAACAGGCATTATATATCTATCCATCAGTTGATATATATAAAAAAATCTTGCATAAAGCAAACATGTGCCATCCCCAAACCTTAGCCCCCTTTGTCACAATTTTTGGTCACATCTTTGCGACAACATTTGCCACTGTAAATTGCTATGTCAACATTTCCTATTCAAATTTACTATGTCAACAATCACAGTGTAGTTACAGAGTCTGGCCACTAGGCAGCTCTGTAGAGTTTCTAGTGTCTCTTCCAACTTCATTGCCACCATGTAGGTGACAAAAGCAAAATACTGCGGATGCTGGAAATCTGAAATAAAAACAGAAAATGCTGGAAATACTCAGCAAGTCAGGCAGCGTCTGTGGAGAAAGAAACAGAGGTAACGTTTCAGGTCGATGGCCTTTCGTCAGAACTTGAAGAAGTTGAAGACTTAACGGTTTTTAAGCAAGTACAGAGCCAGGCAAGGGGGGGGGGAAGGGAGGGGAGGAAAGAACAAAAGGGAAGGTCTGAGATAGGGTGGAGGGCTGGAGTGATTAAATGACAAAAGGGATGATGGTGCAAGGCAAGGAGGGTGGGAATGGGACAGGTGAAGAAACTGTTAAATCTTTAACTTCTTCAAGTTCTGACGAAAGGTCATCGACCTGAAACATTAACTCTGTTACTCTCCCCACAATGCTGCCTGACTTGTTTAAGTATTTCCAGCATTTTCTGTTTTTATTGTAGGTAACAAGACCTATTTATCAGCCGACCGTGAGCAACGCCATGAGTATTTCACGGGTAGATGTGGGAGTACATATTAAAAATATTTATCTACATTTCCTGTCTGCACAACTTGACTTCCTGTTCATGTTTTTGTCACATTTTTAATGTCAACTTTGTCCCGTTAGCAATTCTTTTGTTCACGTTTATAATGGGTTTTGCCTATGTAAACTCATCACTCTAACTGTGCAATCAGGCCACCAGGTTCCCACAAATCACTCCAAACGCTTTCTCAAAATATTTTTCACCACCATTTCTTTTCTCAGTAAGTGAAATTTCTAATGTCCAATATTATGGTTTAAATAAAAAATTACAAATTTCCCAACAATATGATTAAATTTACCCATTGAATTATCTTTGTGTATCTTTTGATGCCTTCGGTAAAGTTTTTAATTAGAATTAAATAGAATTTGCATCACAGAAAGAGGCCATTCGGCCCAACTGGTCTGTGCCGGTGTTTATGCTCCACACGAGCCTCCTCCCTCCCTACTTCATCTCACCCTATCAGCATATCCTTCTATTCCTTTCTCCCTCATTTGCTTATCTAACTTCTCCTTAAATGCATCTATGCTTTTCGTCTCAACTACTCCTTGTGGTAGCAAGTTCCACACTTTTACTTAAAGGTTACAGACACTCCTAAAAGTTTGGACTGAGACTTGATTTTTTTTTTCACTCGGAGCTGTGACTTGGATCTGAATTTGTATTGTGCAGAGTGAGCACGTGCAATGCACCAAATTTCCCACCACGCGTCAGTACCAGTCAGCTGTACGAACGGAATGTTCTAGCAGTTTCTGGTCACAACTTTTTCAAAACTATTCAAGAAATGCCAAAGAACAAATTTCAAAATCTTTTTCAGGTAAAATTTATGTTGTGTTTTTTTTTAAGTAAGATTGGCAGATGCTGTTCTCACATTTTACCCATTTAATGCCTCGTCTAATGACCATTACTTCCTTTATCAAGCAGTGCAAAAAAAAGTCAGGTGGAATGTCCTCGCGTACTGAGAAAAGTCTGAGCCTTTCTTCAATCTGCACACGATCATTTACGTACGAGTCAGTGACACGATGTGACTAACGGGGTGCTGCAACTGAACCAACCAGAGAATCAAAACTTTGTTCCGATCTCCTGCTTTATCCTCTTTCTCTATTGCTTGAATTGAGGCGTATGCTACCTGTTTGGTCCCCGATAAGAATCCCACTTTGCCTTGTGGGGTTAGCGACAGACTACGTTAACGGTGAGGTGCCTCTGATCATAACCGGAACGGCTTGAGCTTTTTGCTTGTGTGTTTTCTTTTAAATTATCCCAGATCTCGTCAAATTTTCTTTCTCCAGTGAGTTGTTTCTTTCCTTAAAGACCTGCAGGTGTGACGGGCAGGCTTGAAAGCCAGGCACGGCTGTGAATTGCATTAATGCGTATTTGCACATTACGTTAAACTATTTAGGCACTTTACAGCCTTCCGGCTTCAACTTTGATTTCAACAACTTTAGATCATAACCACTGCTCCTGGTAATGGTTCTGCTCTAACCAATTACATCTCCTCCAGACCCAACTTTTGTTTCTTTACCTGTCCCATTCCCACCCTCCTTGCCTTGCACCATCGTCCCTTTTGTCATTTAATCACTCCAGCCCTCCACCCTATCACAGATCTTCCCTTTTGTTCTTTCCTCCCCGGCTCTGTACTTGTTTATAAACTGTTAAATCTCAAACATCTTCCAGTTCTGATGAAAGGTCATCAACCTGAAATGTTTAACTCTGTTTCTCTCGCTCCACAGACGCTGCCTGACTTGCTGAGCTGCTCCAGCATTTTCTGTTTTTATTTCAGATTTCCAGCATCCGCAGTATTTTACTTTTGTAACTCTTAAAATTACTTTGCTTTCCACAGTGCACGGATCGAACAGTGAAACTGTGACAAGTCAGAACACTTAGCTCCATTTGCTGAAGCTAGTGAAAAAAGTCTTGTGAGGAAACCAGTTTTCTACTCACACTGAACCTTTCCTCCACTACCAAAAGGAAGAAAATACACCCTCTTGGGCCACTTCATTTCTCTTTCATTCACAACTTTTTGTACCTCGCCTCCTTTGCATTTAAGATCAAATTCACCACTTCCTACTCTCTTAGTATAAACTCACTAGAACTGTGGAGTGCAGGTTCTGACCAACTGCAACGCTGGGTTCCCACCTGCAGTCCTATCGAATGTAGCTCCCCGGTGGGAGTGAAGAATAAACCCTATAGAGAAACATTTCATTTAACTGCGCTCCTCCAATTCTTGCCTCTTGCGCATCCCTGGTTTTCATTGCTCCACCATTGGCGGCCGTGCCTTCAGCTGCCTCGGCCCTAAGCTCTGGAATTCCCTCCCTAAACCTCTCCGTCTCTCTCTCTCCTCCTTCAAGACGCTCCTCAAAACCTACCTCTTTGACTAAGTTTTTGGTCACCTGTCCTAATATCTCCTTGTGTGGCTCGGTGTCAAATTTTGTTTGAAAATCGCTCCTGTGAAGCGCCTTGGGACGTTTTACTACGTCAAAGACGCTGTATAAATGCAAGTTGTTGTTGCTGTAACTGCACTTTTATTATAATAAAGTACCTTTTCAGTAACAGCAGGACAGCGTTGGAACTGCTGGCATCCAGACCATTAGTTGGTTCATCCAAGAACAAGACTCCAGGGTCCCTGATCAGCTCCATGCCAATACTGATTTTCTTTCTTTCTCCAGCAGATACTCCTCGAATAAACTGAGTTCCAATCTGGCAAAATATTAAAATAGACTATTTAGGGGAGCTTTATTCCCATTCATAGACGTGTGAGGTGGTATATTTTAGTAGGAGGAACAAGGAGGTCACCTACTCTTTAGAAAATAAGGGTCTAAGTGGGGTAGAGGAACAAAGGAATGTGGGGGTACAGATTCACAAATCACTAAAAGTAGCGACGCGGGTTAACAAGGCTATAAAAAAATACAAACAAAGCCCATTTCTAGAGGAACAGAATTGAAAAGCAGTGAGGTTATGTTAAACTTATATAGAACTTTGGTTAGGCCACACTTGGAGTACTGTGCACAATTCTGGTCTCCATATTACAAAAAGGATATAGAGACAGTGGAGAAGGTGCAAAAAAAGATTTACAAAGATGATACCAGAACTGAGAGGTTATAACTATCAGGGAAGTCTAAACAGGCTGGGGCTCTTTACCCGACTTGATAAGGGGTCTTTAAAAGGGCTTTGTTTGCATTTTTTTATAGCCTTGTTAACCTGCGTCGCTACTTGTGTGCTTATCACCCATTCCTCCTCATCCCATAGCCTCAGGAAAGGGCATTCTGGCCATCCACCCTCCAGTATCCCAGCTGAGTGCTCACTCCTGGAACGTGAACCCTGAATAGTGTCAGTAGGTTCTTTAATTTCAGGGGACCCAAGCCCAATTCTATTCTCATTGTGTCTGCTATTCAGTAACTCCTTCTGGAAAATAGTCAGGAACCTCCTCCCCTCGCCGTCCCACACAGCCCCCCACCCCCACCCCCACCCCCCCTCCCCCCCCACCCCCCCTCCCCCCCGACCCCGCCCCCGCCCCGCCCTCCCCCCGCCCCCACCCCCGCAACCCCCTCCCCCCCCACCCCCCCCCCGCCCTCCCGCCACTTTCTTTGCCCACTTTTAGTCTTTCAACTGAGATCGGCTAACTTAGCACAGACTAGGAAGTGAAACTGGAAACTCCTGGATTGTACGGCTGAGAGATACACTGGGTGTAGGAGCCAAGCTTTTGTAGCTGAAACAATCAGGTATCACGTTTGTAAAATATTAATGATGTTGGCAGAACCAGTAAAAGTGATGGTTTCATTATAGTCAAGAGCACAATACAAGTTATCACAAAAAGCATTTTAAACACAATTGGGGAAAAAATTCCACGATATGGGAAGGGGTTGGAACTAAGATCCAATTCTCGGGGTTGGGCCCACAATTCAGCACTGAACTTGGACCTGCTGGGTTTTCACCCCATTGAAGTCAAAATTAAGAACTGTACTGGATGGAGGGAGGTGTTTTTCTTAGACCTGCCCCATAATGTGACAGGAGCAACTTTTGGGGCATGTCTACGGGTGTTTGCAATTCCACACAGTAAGCATAGGTTCTACTGTGGGCCCATCAAAGGTCCCATCAAAGGAGAAAACAGCAGCAACAATTTGCATTCACACAGCACTGTTACCGCAGTAAAACGTCCCAGGGTGCTTCACTAGAGCGATTATCAGACAAATATTTGACACCGAACCACATAAGGAGATATTAGGACCAGTGACCAACAGCTTGGTTAAAGAGGTAGGTTTTAAGGAGCGTCTTAAAAAGGAGGAGAGAGAGGCGGAGAGGTTTAGGGAGGGGATGCCAGAGCTTAGGGCCCAGGCAGCTGAAGGCACGGCCGCCAATGGTGGGGCGAAGGAAACCGGAGGCAATTGATGCTGACTGGGGCAGGGAGCCTCACCCACCGAGAGCACACGTTGGAAATTTAGGCACAACACTTGTCCAAATTTCCGATGTACGTCTCAGGCAGGCACGGCTCTCGCCAAGAGTGCAAAGCTGGAAAATGAACTGCCGGTAAGCATGCTTATAACATTCCTAATAATTGAGGCAATGCTGCTAGCGTCTCCCCCCAGAGAATACCTGAAGGGAGTAACTATCAAGAGTGGAACCCAAGTCCAGTAAAGTCAACACATTCAAGAGGAGGAAGGAAGAAATGTGTATTATAAAAAAATATAGTTGCAAAATAACTGGGGTGACTAATCCTCTTGGCCATGAACTATGCCAACTTTCAGGGGAAAGCAATACCTTGGAGTTTTCTATTTGAGAGAGTCCAAGCTCTTTAACCAGTCTGTTGACTTTTCTTTCCTTTTCCAATATGCTGATGTCCTTAGGTAGCCGCAACGCAGCAGAGAAATCCAAATTCTCTCGCACAGTCAGTGTTCCAGTCATCATGTAATCCTGTAAGGTGAAAGGGTTTATTACAATATAAAAGCAGTATATTCAGAAAGCACCAACGCTGAATGATAGAGCTTACAAACGAGGGTATAGAGAGTGACTGAAAAATTAAATCGATAACTTAACAGGCCAAATCACGTGGGGAAAATAACGCCGTTAATAATGTGCAAATTCGGCCAGCGGGTTCAGGGGATTGAGAGAGACGCCGTGAGTTACAAATCTCCAGAACCTGCTGGTCGATTTACCCCGCTCCTCCGTCTGCTTCACACAAACGGCATCTCGTCCTCAACCTCCCCGTTAGTTTTAAGAACTTGCTGGATTTGCACATTAATTGCCCATTAAACTCGCCGCAGAAAGTTAGGGCTGGTGATTAAGAGCGTAAGTACCTTTTAATGACCGTGATAATTGTTAATGCAAAGCCAGTCAATCTCGCCAGCCCAGAAAGGGAACAATTTGATTTGTTCAATTTCATTCCTGCACCTAGTAAATTCTTCTTAGAGATTTAAAAAATTTTAAATTTCAAGTTTTTTTCCTTACTTTTTGCTTCAGTCTCTTTTTTTCCTCTCTCTTAATCTAATCTTTCTTTCCCTCTCTTTCTCTTTCTGTACCTGATTTGACTCTAATTCTCCTCCATTTCTCTGTTCCTTTCTCAATCCTTTAATCTCATTGGTTGAGGAGATAGACTGTTGGTCCCGTCGTTCACTAAGGTCCCAGACGCCCTGCTGTCCTCGCCGAGCCGTTACCAGCTCGCACTTCCAGCAAGTTATTAAACTCACCATTATTTTGCTAACAAATTCTGGCCCATTAAATATCATTTATCTCCAAACGCCCCTTCAGCTTTCATGCAGCTCATCAGAGTCCAAGCTTTCCCACTGTCCACACAACTCTCGACTTGTGATCCAAACGATTGTTTTACCGGGCCACAAACCCACGCCTTTCCACAGAATCCTCCTCCAGATTTTCCCATCCCATTTACTGGGTAAAAGGGATCATTTTATTAACAAGGAAGACAGGCTTGTATAAACTGTAAACTACTGGGATCCCATTTTCCCCTAACCAGGCAGTAGAGTATAAAGGCTCGAACTTCGGCGGACTGGGGTTAGGAGCTACACTTAAAACAAAAAATGCAATTAAAACATTACCAAAGACCAGGCGTATAAAAGAAAGCTACTAAAAAAGTCACAGAACTCTCACGTGTACAACATATCCAGCGATGCAATTAAAGTTTGTTGGTTGTTGGGCACCATCGATTAGCACCTCTCCAGTCAAGCCTGAGGAATCCTTCCGAGCAGCTAAAATATCTAATAACCTGGGGGGAAACAAACAGCAACTGTTATTCGGCAGAAGAAGAAAAACTACTTCTACATTTACGTCTGCAAAGTAAACGGTAACGCAAACACCAAATTCACTCACGTGGTTTTGCCACAGCCCGAGGGGCCCATAATGGCATTCATCCCAGGCTTCATGATGCCACTGTAAAAACAAGAAGCACAAGAGCGATATATATATATAAACGGTCATGTAAAAAACAAAATGGGTTAACGGGCAGCCAACTCAAATGTCAGAAACAACATTTATAAATAAGCTAACAATGACGCATGCATTCAGGGGATTATTTAGAGCCACAGCAGTTTGGAGCACAAAAGGCAGGCCATTCGGCCCATCGTGTCTGTGCCAGCTCTTTGCTACAAGCAATCCAACAACAACAACTTGGGAGTGCAACGAATTGTGTGTGGGCTGATTGCCCAATCTACCCTCCCATAGAATGAAGTCCACATCATAGAATCATAGAATGATACAGCAGAGGGAGGCCATTCAGCCCATCGTGCCTATGCCGGCTCCTTGAAAGAGCTATCCAATTAGTCCCACTCCCCTGCTCTTTTTCAATTATTTATCCAATTCCCTTTTGAAAGTTATTATTGAATCTGCTTCCACCGCCCTTTCAGGCAGCGCATTCCAGATCATCACAACTCGCTGTGTAAAAAAAAATTTCCTCATCTCCCCTCAAGTTCTTTTGCCAATTACCTTAAGGTAACTACCTCAGGAGCACTAACTTGTAAAATTTACCTCGTAAAGCACTATTTTGAGTAGATTGTTTATGTGCTGCAACTCACTAAAATACGACAACTTTTTCAAACCCAGGTTGCTTCATTACGTAGGAGGAAAGGGTTAACTAGACGGACAGCAGAATTTTTCAAACTGATTTGAATTGCTTTGATGATAGATGCTAATATAATACCACTAGTGATTTGTCTTTATATTGTAGTAATGTAGGAGATCTCTGCTCATGCTCCTTAAAACCTCTCTTTGACGAAGCTTTTGGTCACCTGTCCTAATATCATCTTATGTGGCTCAGTGTCAAATTTTATCTGATAATCGCTCCTGTGAAGCGCCTTGGGACGATTTACTACGTTAAAGGCGCTATATAAATGCAAGTTGTTGTTGATAATGTTAACTTTTGGCTTTTGTTTATTAAGTAGAGAGACATGACTCCAAATAAAATAACTACTTGATGTTACATCTGTACAACTACACAGCAATTCTTAAAATGTTGATCACTGAACTTCTGAACTGAGGCTGACCTTTAAAGCACCAGTTTTAATCCAGTGTTAACCAATCCCCAAGCTTGAGGGAACTGCAATCATTGATATAAAATTGCAAAGACAAAACATCTGAGAAACCAACGGACCAGAATTTGCTGCAGCCTCTGTCGATAGTTAGACTTGCCCCTGCACGTTCAGGCTTTTAATTTTTTTTGCGTGGCAAGTTGCTGAAAGTGCGAGCTGGTAACGTCACAGCGAGGGAAACAGGGCATCTGGGACTGGAGTGAACAGGGCAAGTAACCGGGTATCTCCTTAATCAATCAGACTGAAGGATTGGGAAATAAACAGCACAAGGACTGAGAAGGAAGTGTAAATTAGAGTGGGTGAATTCAATGTCAAATCAGGTACAGAAAGGGAAGTGAAGGAAAAAAAGATTGGATTAAGAGAGAGATAAAAAAAGAGACGGAAAAGTAAGGAAAATTCCTTTTACATTTATAAAATCTCCAACAATTAAAACCTGAAGGAATGAGACTCCACATTTGTAATAGTTAATTTTCAGTGCCAGGGAGGTTGACTGGCAGTAATTAACAATTATAATGTTGTTAAAAGGGTACTTAGACTGGAATGCACAAGTCTTAACTTTCTGTGGCGAGTTTAGTTTGTATCTACCGCACCAATACAGCAACTTCACACCGTTCAACGCATTTCAACGGCGAGGCAGACAGCGAGATGCTGTTTAATAGGCTTGTCAGCAAAGTTAAAACCCATGGAATAAAAGGGGCAGTGGCAGCATGGATACGAAATTGGCTAAGTAACAGGAAACAGAGAGTAGTGATGAACGGCTGTTTTTCGGACTGGAGGGAGGTGTACAGTGGTGCTCCCCAGGGTTCAGTGCTGGGACCACTGCTTTTCTTGATATATATTAATGACTTGGACTTGGGTGTACAGGGCACAATTTCAAAATTTGCAGATGACACAAAACTTGGAAGTGCACTGAATAGTGAGGAGGATAGTGATAGACTTCAAGAGGGCATAGACAGGCTGGTGGCATGGGAGTACTCATGGCAGATTAAATTTAACGCAGAAAAGTACGAAGTGATACCTTTCGGTAGGAAGAACGAGGAGAGGCAATATAAACTAAAGGGTACAATTCTAAAGGGGGTGCAGGAATAGAGAAATCTGGGGGTATATGTGCACAGGTCGTTGAAGGTGGCAGGGCAGGTTGAGAAAGCTGTTAAAAAAGCATACGGGATCCTGGGCTTTATAAATAGAGGCATAGAGTACAAAAGCAAGGAGGATATGATGAACCTTTATAAAACACTGGTTCGGCCACAACTGGAGTATTGTGTCCAATTCTGGGCACTGCACTTTAGGAAGGATGTGAAGGCCTTAGAGAGGGTGCAGAAAAGATTTACTAGATTGGTTCCAGGGATGAGGGACTTCAGCTACATGGATAGACTGGAGAAGCTGGGATTGTTCTCCTTAGAACAGAGAAGGTTGAGAGGAGATTTGATAGAGGTGTTCAAAATCATGAGGGGTCCAGACAGAGTAGATAGAGAGAAATTCTTCCTATTGATGGAAGTGTCAAGAACCAGAGGGCACAGGTTTAAGGTGATTGACAAAAGAACCAAAGGCGATACGAGGAAAAAATTTTTACGCAACAAGTGGTTATGATCTGGATGCACTGCCCGAGGGGGTGGTGGAGGCAGATTCAATCATGGCCTTCAAAAGTACTTGAAGGGAAAAAATTTGCAGGGCTACGGGGATAGGGCGGGGGAGTGGGACTAGCTGGATTGCTCTTGCAGAGAGCCAACACGGGCTCGACGGGCCGAATGGCCTCCTTCTGTGCTGTAACCATTCTACGATTCAATGGAAAAGGTGCTCATTAGGTGAGGAATTCAGCTTGTTGACAGTTATTTAAGTATAGGTTTCTCATTAGTTTCTCCTTTTATAGAGCTGTTCTTAACTTTTGGTCCAATCATGTAATGTAGAGACATGCTGACTGTCATGTAGCAGGGCCAAGACAGAAAGATATAAAAAGTAGCAAATTCTAACGTGCATTTGGATTCGAAGGTTCGACCAGCCTGAATACTGAGCCCAGAACTGTAAATGTACTTTAAGTACTATTGTAATTATATGCTTAAGTACCATTCCATGTACTATATACTTAACAAACCTATGAACGGTTAACCTTAGTGTTTCAAGAACATTTATTCATAATGAAAGGCTTGCTCTAACACTCCCTTCTTTCAAAGAAACAAAACTGTAACTAATTGTTCTACCTGTAACCCAACTCGCACCAAGTCCCGTTCATCCCAGTGCTCGCTGACCGACATTGGCTCCCGGTCTACCAACGCCTCGATTTTAAAATTCTCATCCTTGTTTTCAAATTTCTCCACGGCCTCGCCCCTCCCTATCTCTGTAACCTCCTCTAGCCCTACAACCCTCCGAGATCTCTGCGCTCTTCCAATTCTGGCCTCTTGCGCATCCCCCGATTTTCATCGTTCCACCATTGGCGGCCGTGCCTTCAGCTGCCTAGACCATAAACTCTGGAATTCCCTCCCTAAACTCTATATCCCTCTCTCTCCTCCTTTAAAACGCTCCTTAAAACCTACCCCTTTGACCAAGCTTTTGGTCGCCTGTCCTAATATCTCCTTATGTGTCTCAGTGTCAAATTTTGTTTGATAATCGCTCCTGAGAAGCGCCTTAGGATGTTTTACTACGTTAAAGGCGCTGTATAAATGCAAGTTGTTGTTGTTAAATTTTATTTCATTTTTAAAAAAATGCTGCTAAGGAAAAAAGTTACCTGATGTCAGTTAACACGTCCTTTGTGAATTTCTTACGTCGATAAAAGTATCCATGAGTTAATTTTAATCTGTAGGAAAGCTTAGAAAAACTGACTATCATTCCATGAGGATACTTAGTTATCTCAGGTACCATGTCCCATTTTTCACTGGATGGAACCCCGTCGATGACCTGCATTGTTGAATCATCATTCATCGTTTTTGTGACAGAAAATGTTTGAAAGATGTCGCTTTGTGCACCATCACGCATTACCACAGTGTCGTCTATATCTATTGTAACAGGCATTTCTTCACTGACATCTTGATTTGGCTCCGTTAGGATTTCTACTGAGCGAGGTGTTTCTGGAGTAACGTCACGGCTTGGCTCCGGTGTATCCATTGTAGATTCTGTTGTACTAGATAATTCTTCAATCGCGTCTATTGCAGCTTCTGTTGTATCGGGTCCTTTTTCAGTTACATAACTTTGCCTATCCGTTACTGCTTCTGTTATAACGCTCGTTTCTTCAGTAATGTCTGGTTTCTCGCCCGTTTCAGTCCTGGCTGTTGCTGCTTGCGACATTTCTTCATTGGTGAAATTGTGCATGTCTGTTAAACGTTTAACCTTCCATACATAATCTGTATGGAAAGAATACATAAAACTAGTAAGCAATATCTTTAAAAATATACAAGGGGCAGAATAAGTTACATTTGCTAAAAAAAAATCTATTTATTAAAAAAGTTAATTTTGTTCATAACTACAGAATTGCTTCACAGGAACATAGGAACAGGAGTAGGCCATTCAGCCCCTCGTGCCTGCTCCGCCATTTGATAAGATCATGGCTGATCTGTGATCTAACTCCATATACCTGCCTTTGGCCCATATCCCTTAATACCTTTGGTTGCCAAAAAGCTATCTATCTCACATTTAAATTTAGCAATTGAGCTAGTATCAATTGCCGTTTGCGGAAGAGAGTTCCAAACTTCTACCACCCTTTGTGTGTAGAAATGTTTTCTAATCTCACTCCTGAAAGTCCTGGCTCTAATTTTTAGACTGTGCCCCCTACTCCTAGAATCCCCAACCAGCGGAAATAGTTTCTCTCTATCCACCCTATCCATTCCCCTTAATATCTTATAAACTTCGATCAGATCACCCTTAACCTTCGAAACTCCAGAGAATACAACCCCAATTGGTGTAATCTCTCCTCGTAACTTAACCCTTGAAGTCCGCGTATCATTCTAGTAAACCTACGCTGCACTCCCTCCAAGGCCAATATGTCCTTCCGAAGGTGCAGTGCCCAGAACTGCTCACAGTACTCCAGGTGCGGTCTAACCAGGGTTTTGTATAGCTGCAGCATAACTTCTGCCCCCTTGTACTCCAGTCCTCTAGATATAAAGGCCAGCATTCCATTAGCCTTCTTGATTATTTTCTGCACCTGTTCATGACACTTCAATGATCTATGTACCTGAACCCCTAAGTCCCTTTGGACATCCACTGTTTTTAACTTTTTACCATTTAGAAAGTACCCTGTTCTATCCTTTTTTGATCCAAAGTGGATGACCTCACATTTGTCTACATTGAATTCCATTTGCCACAGTTTTGCCCATTCACCTAACCTATCAATATCCCTTTGTAATTTTATGTTTTCATCTACACTGCTTACAATGCCACCAATCTTTGTGTCATCGGCAAACTTAGATATGAGACTTTCTATGCCTTCATCTAAGTCGTTAATAAATATTGTGAATAATTGAGGCCCCAAGACAGATCCCTGCGGGACTCCACTAGTCACATCCTGCCAATGTGAGTACCTTCCCATTATCCCTACTCTCTGTCGCCTTTCACTCAGCCAACTTCAAAACCAAGCCTGTACTTTTCTCTCGATTCCATGGGCTTCTATCTTAGCTAACAGTCTCTTATGTGGGACTTTATCAAATGCCTTCTGGAAGTCCATATAAATAACATCCATTGACATTCCCCTGTCCACTACTTTAGTCACCTCTTCAAAAAATTCAACCAGGTTTGTCAGGCACGACCTACCTTTCACAAATCCATGTTGGCTCTCTCTGATTAACTGAAAATTCTTGAGGTGTTCAGTCACCCTATCCTTAATTATAGACTCCAGCATTTTCCCCACAACAGATGTTAGGCTAACTTCTATAATTCCCGGGTTTCCCTCTCTCTCCTTTCTTAAAAAGCGGAGTGACATGTGCAATTTTCCAATCTAGAGGGACAGTTCCTGAATCTAGAGAACTTTGAAAGATTATAGTTAGGGCATCTGCAATGTACTCACCTACTTCCTTTAAAATCTTGGGATGGAAACCATCTGGTCCTGGGGATTTGTCACACTTTAGTGCTATTATTTTCTTCATTACTGTTGTTTTACTTATGTTCATTTTATTGAGTCCCTGTCCCCGATTCAATATAAGTTTTCTTGGGATTTCCGGCATGCTATCCTCTTTTTCTACTGTAAATACTGACGCAAAGTAATCGTTCAACATGTCCGCCATTTCCCCATTGTCAATGACAATATCCCCACTTTCAGTTTTTAAGGGGCCAACACTGCTCCTGACCACCCTCTTTTTCCTAATGTAACTATAAAAGTTCTTCGTATTGGTTTTGGTATCCCTTGCAAGTTTCTTTTCACACTCTCTTTTTGTAGCTCTTACTATCTGTTTTGTGACCCTTTGTTGATCTTTGTATCTTTCCCATTCTCCAGGATCTGTGCCATTTTTTGCCTTTTTGTATGCCCTTTCCTTATGTCTTATACTGTCCCTTACCTCTTTAGTTGTCCATGGCTGTTTTTTTTGGCAAGTAGAGTTCTTTCCCCTCAGGGGTATAAACCGATTCTGTATCACGTTAAATGTTTCTTTAAACATTTCCCACTGATCATCAGTCGTTTTACCCATTAACAGATTTGCCCAGTTTACTGTGGACAGTCTCTGTCTCATCCCATTGAAGTCGGCCTTACCCAAGTCTAGAACCTTAGCAGCTGATTCACTTTTTTCCCTTTCAAACACTACCTTGAACTCGATCATGTTATGATCGCTTCCTCAGCTTACTGAATTTAGGTCAATTTTACATCATAAAGAGCTAGCATTTATACAGTGCTTTTCACAATCCAGGACATCCCAATGCGCTTTACAGCCAATGATGTAGTTTTTGAAGTTACTTAGGAAACGCAGCAGCCAATTTACACACAGCAAGGTCCCATAAACAGCAATTAAAAAGTGATGTTGGTTGAGGGCTAAGGGATTACTAGTGTAGTTAACAGTCTCTAAATTAAGAGTAATTTAAAGGAGTAAACTCCTTAAAAGGGAGTAACTAACGAGCTTAATCTAAGGCAAGTCATGGCAGCAGAGCTCGCACCCGTGATATGCTCCTCCTGCACTATGTGGGAAGTCATGGACATTACCGGTGTCCCTGGCGACCATGTGTGCAGGAGGTGTGTCCAGCTGCAGCTACTGGCTAACCGCATTTCGGAGCTGGAGCTGCGGGTGGATTCACTGTGGAGCATCCGCGATGCTGAGACTATCGTGGATAGCACGTTCAGTGAGGTGGTCACACCGCAGGTAAAGATTACGCAGGCAGAAAGGAAATGGGTGACTGCCAGGCAGAGTAAAAGGACTAGGCAGGTAGAGCAGGAGACCCCTGGGGCCATCTCCCTGTCAAACAGATATTCCGCTTTGGATATTGTTGGGGGAGATGGCTTATCGGGGAATGCAGCAAGAGCCAAGACCGTGGCACCACGAGTGACTCAGCTGCACAGGAGGGGAGGAAAAAGAATTGGGGAGCAATAGTGATAGGGGATTCCATCGTAAGGGGAACAGATAGGCGTTTCTGCAGCCGCAGACGTTACTCCAGGATGGTATGTTGCCTCCCTGATGCTAGGGTCAAGGATGTCACGGAGCGGCTGCAGGACATTCTGAAGGGGGAGGGTGAACAGCCAGAGGTCGTGGTCCATATCGGTACCAATGACATCAGTAAAAAAAGGGATGAGGTCCTGCAAGCAGAATATAGGGAGTTAGGAAATAAATTAAAAAGCAGGACCTCGAAGGTAGGAATCTCAGGATTACTCCCAGTGCCACGTGCTAGCGAGAGCAGAAATAGGAGAAGAGACCAGATGAATGCGTGGCTTGAGAGATGGTGTAGGAGGGGGGGGGGTTTAAATTCCTGAGGATTGGGACCGATTCTGGGAAAGGCGGGACCTGTACAAGCTGGACGGGGTGCACCCAAGCAGAACTGGGACCAATATCCTCGCGGGGGCATTTGCTAGTTCTGTTGGGGAGGGTTTAAACTAGTATGGCAGGGGGATGGGAACCAAAGGGCAGGTACAGATAGGACAAATTCAGACCAGGAAACGGGAAGTAGAAAAGCAGTTAGTGACGTAGTTAGCGACTCAAAGGCAAAAGAAGCAAAGGTTAAATAGTGTTCAACACAGGAATTTGACGGGGTTAAAGGGTATATACTGCAATGCAAGGAGTATTACAAACAAAGCAGATGAGCTAAGGACACAGATAAATACATGGCGGCATGATATCATTGCTATAACGGAAACCTGGCTTAAAGAGGGGGATAATTGGCAGCTCAATATCCCTGGGTATAGAGTTTTCAGGCAGGATAGAGTGGGTGATAAAAAAGGAGGGGGAGTAGCATTATTGGTTAAAGAATCAATTACAGTTGTGAGAAGGGACACTACTAGGAGTGTATATAGACCCCCGAATAGCGAAAGGGAGATAGAAGAACAAATACGTAGGCAAATTTCTGAGTGAAAAAATAAGAGGGCAATAATAGTCGGGGACTTCAACTATCCTAACATCAAATGGGATTCAAACAGTGTGAGGGGCAGAGAGGGTGCAAAATTCTTGATCGGTGTCCAGGAGAGCTTTTTAAGCCAGTGTGTGACAAGCCCAACAAGAGAAGGTGCAATTCTAGATTTAGTCCTGGGAAATGAAGATGGGCAAGTGGGTGAAGTGACAGTGGGTGACCACATTGGGGATAGTGACCACAATTCAGTTAGTTTTAGCATTATTATGGAAAAGGACCGAGTTAAATCAGGAGTAAACATTTTAAATTGGAGCAAAGCAAATTTTACAGAACTAAGAGGTGATTTGGCAGAAGTGGACTGGACACAACTACTTGAGGAGAAATCAGTGGCGAGCCAGTGGGAGGCACTAAAAAGTGAAATTCTACGGGTACAATGCAGACACGTCCCCTCAAAAAAAAAGGGTGGCACTGCCAAATTTAGAGCCCCCTGGTTGTCTAGAAGTATACGGGGCAAGATAAAGCAGAAAAAGAAAGCTTATGACTGTCACAGAAAACTAAACACTGCAGAAAGCCGAGAGGAGTATGGAAAGTACAGGGATGACATAAAAAAGGAAATAAGGAAAGCAAAGAGAGGGCATGAAAAAATATTAGCCAGTAAGATTAAAGAAAACCCAAAGATGTTTTATCAGTACATTAAGAACAAGAGGATAGCTAAGGAAAAGGTGGGACCAATCAGGGATGATACGGGTAACTTGTGTGTAGAAGCAGAGGATGTGGGTAGGGTTTCAAATGAATATTTTGTCTCCGTATTCACAAAGGAAAGGGATGATCCGGACGTAGTAGTTAAAGAGGAGAGGTGTGAAATATTGGATAAGGTAAACATAACGAGAGAGGAAGTACGAGAGGGACTGGAATCCTTGAAAGTTGATAAGTCACCAGGGACGGATGGATTGTTTCCTGGGCAATTGAAGGAAGCCAGGGAGGAAATAGCGGATGCTCTGAGGATCATTTTCCAATCCTCACTAGATACAGGGGAGGTACCGGAGGATTGGAAGACTGCAAACGTAGTACCATTGTTTAAAAAGGGTACAAGGGAAAGGCCGAACAATTATAGGCCGGTCAGTCTTACCTCAGTGGTGGGCAAACTATTAGAATCAATATTGAGAGATAGGATAAACTGTCACTTGGAAAGGCATGGTTTAATCAGGGATAGTCAGCATGGATTTGTTCAGGGAAGGTCATGCCTTACAAATCTGATTGAATTCTTTGAGGAAGTGACAAGGAGGATTGATGAGGGTAGTGCAGTGGATGTTGTCTACTTGAATTTTAGTAAGGCATTTGACAAGGCCCCAGATGGCAGACTGGTCAGAAAGGTAAAAGCCCATGGGATACGGGGAAATGTGGTGAATTGGATCCAAAATTGGCTCAGTAACAGGAAACAAAGGGTAAAAGTCGATGGATGTCTTTGCGAATGGAAATCCATTTCCAGTGGTGTGCCACAGGGCTCAGTGTTGGGTCCCTTGCTGTTCGTGGTATATATTAATGATTTGGACTTGAATGTAGGGGGCATGATTGGCAAATTTACAGACGACACAAAAATTGGCCGTGTAGTTGATAGTGAAGAGGATAGCTGTAGACTCCAAGAAGATATCAATGGGTTGGTGGAGTGGGCGGAAAAGTGGCAAATGGAGTTCAACCCGGAGAAGTGTGAGGTAATGCACTTAGGGAGGGCAAACAGTAAAAGGGAATATATTGAGAGGGGTAGAGGAAGTGAGAGACCTTGGAGTGCATGTGCACAGGTCCCTGAAGGTGGCAGAACAGGTAGATAAGGTTGTGAAGAAGGCATACGGAATGCTCTCCGTTATTAGCCAAGGTATTGAATACAAAAGCAGGGATGTAATGATGGAACTGTAGAAAACGCTGGTAAGGCCACAGCTGGAGTATTGTGCGCAGTTCTGGTCACCACATTACAGGAAGGACGTAATTGCTCTGGATAGAGTGCAGAGAAGATTTACAAGAATGTTGCCAGGGCTTGAAAATTGCAGCTATGAGGAGAGATTGGATAGGCTGGGGTTGTTTTCCTTGGAGCAAAGGAGGCTGAGGGGAGACTTGATTGAGGTGTACAAAATTATGAGGGGCCCAGATACAGTAGACAGGAAGTACCTGTTTCCTCTAGCGGAGAGTTCAAGAACGAGAGGACATAGATTTAAGCTGATTGGTGGAAGGATTAGAGGGGACATGAGGGAAAACTTTTTTACCCAGAGGGTAGTGGGTGTATGGAATTCACTGCCTGAATTGGTGGTAGAGGCAGGGACTCTCAACTCTTTTAAAAAGAACCCGGACCTGCACCTAAAGTGCTGTAAGCTGCAGGGCTACAGACCGGGTGCTGGAAGGTGGGATTAGAATGGGCACCTGGTTGTTCTTCGAGCCGGCGCGGACACGATGGGCCGAATGGCCCCCTTCTGTGCTGTATCTTTTCAATGGTTCTATAAATATTGGCCAGGACACCGGGGAGAATTCCCCTGCTCTTATTCAATCTTTTACATGCACCCAAGAGGGCAGACAGGGCCTCGGTTTAACATTTCATCCGAAAGACGGCACCTTCAACAGTGCAGCACTCCCTCAGTACTACATTGGAGTGTCAGCCTAGATTTCGTGCTCGAATGGGATTTGAACGCATGACTTTCTGACTCAGAGTCGAGAGTGCTGATCCACGGCTTATGAAAGGCAAACAACGACGGGCAAGGTTTGAAACGCATCTGGATTTTTTTTTTGTCACCGATTGTAAACAAGACATTAAATTCTGATCTTTCTATCACCGTGTTCTTCTTGCAATTAGTTGGTCCAATAGTGATGGGATTTAATCAGTGTTTGAAAATGCTGTGAGGACAGTCGGGGCCAACTGAACATACTTGCAAAAGATGCTCTGACACATTGGTTATGGCCCAGTCTGATTGGGTTGACATCCCACTATTCCTATAGTTCAGTAGGAATGGAAATGTCCTCATTGCTGTGAGCCAGGTTAAGGGTTCTTGAAGATACAAAAGATTGGGAAAACACAAAATATTACAGAAACAGCAACAAAATACTAATAATAGATTTTGCCTGTATACACCATGGAACGGAGCACAGTGGGTCACCCTGTAGTCTTATCTTTTACATCAACCAGTCTATCCTTAATCCTGCAGCATAGAACAGATTACCATTACAACCTGAACAACAAATATCTCATTATTATGTCGCAATGTGGTTGACTCCTAACTGCCCTCTGAAGAGTGGTCCAGCAAGATACCCAGTTGTACCAAACCACTCCAAAGAAGAATAAGAACAAAACCACTCAGCTGCGACCTAGGCATCGAATCAAGACACGACGAAGGCTCACCAGCCCAGTCAACCCTACACAGTCCTCCTGGGGCCTGGGGCCAAGGTTGGGAGAGCTGTCCCACAGACTAGTCAGGTAACAGCCTGACACAGTCATTCTCACAGAATCACACCTTTCAGCCAACATCCCCGACTCCTCCATCACCATCCCTGGGTATGTCCTGTCCCACCGGCAGTTCAGACCCATCAGAGGTGGGGGCACAGTGGGTTACGGTCGGGTGGGCGTTTGCCCTGGGAGTCCTCGACATTGACTCCGGACCCCATGAAGTCTCGTGGTTTCAGGTCTCCCTCAGCTGATGAATCAGTTCACCTCCATGTTGAGCACCACTTGGAGGAAGCACTGAGGGTAGCAAGGGCACAGAATATACTGAGTGGGGGACTTCAATGTCCATCACCAAGAGTGGCTCAGTAGCACCACTACTGACCGAGCCCTGAAGGACACAGATGCCAGACTGGACTTGCAGCAGGTGGTGCAACATGAGGGAAAAAAACCTACTCGACTTCGTCTTCACCAATCTACCTGTCACAGATGCATCTCTCCATGACAGTATTGGTAGGAGTGACCACCGCACAGTCCTTGTGGAGACAAAGTCCCGTCTTCACTCTGAGGACACCATCCATTGTGTCACGTGTCACGACCACCGTGCTAAGTGGGATAGATAACCTCGTGGTCCAGCGTATCCATCACCATCAAGCCAGGTGACCAACTTTGGTTCAACGAGGAGTCTAGAAGAGCATGTGGAGGGCAGTACCAGGCATACCTGAAAATGAGGTGCCAACCTGGTGAAGCTGCAACACAAGACCACATGCATGCTAAACAGTGGAAGCAACATGCTACAGACAGAGCTAAGCGATTCCACAACCAACGGATCAGATCAAAGCTCTGCAGTCCTGCCACATCCAATCACGAACAGTGGTGGACAATTAAACAACACAGAGCCTCCTCAGGAGGAGGAGGAGGCTCCGTGAACATCCCCATCCTCAATGATGGCAGAGTCCAGCACGTCAGTGCAAAAGACAAGGCTGAAGCGTTTGCAACCACCTTCAGACAGAAGTGCCGAGTGGATGATCCATCTCGGCCTCCTCCCGAGATCCCCACCATCACAGATTCCAGTCCTCAGTTAGTTCGATTTACTCCGTGTGATATCAAGAAACGTCTAAGCACAGCAGAGGCTACGGGTCCCGACAACATCCCCGTTGTAGTGCTGAAGACTTGTGCTCCAAACCTAGCCATGTCTCTAGCCAAGCTGTTCCAGTAAAGCTACAACACTGGCATCTACCCAACAATGTGGAAAATTGCCCAGGTATGTCCTTTGTGTGGACAGACCAGTTGGGCCCAATGGCCTGTTTCTGTGCTGCTAATTCTATGTAACTGGGGATCAGGGCCTGCCGACAATCTCCCCAGGCTTCTGCCTTGTTGGTGACGTTTCCTTTATTTTTGATGGATTTGCGGGTTCGTTTGCTGACAGTTCTCATTTTGTCAGAGGAAATCAGAGTGACACGTGAAGCAGCTGCAGCACAGGCCTGTGACAGTCATGGAATCAAAGTCAGAAGATGGAGAGGAACGTTTGCTACCTGAGTATATTCGCCAACTTCGACAATCACTCCCGCAACAAAATTTACGGGGAAGCAGTGATATATGGTAACAGAGTGGGAGAGGGACGATGTGTGAGTCATAGCCTACAGGGGTACAGCTTTAAGAAATTGTATAAAATGTCAGAATGGCCAAGGCAAGGCGGTATAGCTTTAAGAAATCTTTAACGCCAATTAAGGTCAATCAGGAATGACTCCCAGCCTGGACGGATAAAAGGCCAAGAAATAGTTCAGTTGGAAAGGAAAGGGTTGAGAGCGTACATGTGGGAAAGTAACTCCTGTTGCTGGTTTGTTCGTCTCTACACTTAAAGTCACAGCTGTTGAGGGTGAATGAATCTCACATGTTTCTGACATTCAGCTCTAGTCTGTGTGTCCAATCGACCACTGGGTCCTGGGCCTGCTTCAGCCTGTTACAATATATACGCACAGGTGAGAGACACTACTGTCAGCATCAGGCCCTGCAACTCAGGGTATGGCACCTGCAACATATCCTAACATCACTCTCCGCATCGCATCCACCTGCAGCAGTGTCGACTCACCCTGGCCCTGGTGTCAACTTCCTCAGGTATCCCTATTATTATCACACACAGTAGCACTTTCTGACAAATTATGAGTATTTTTTTTTAAATATGTGGATTCACCCTATTATAGAAAGGATATTATTAAACTAGAAAGAGTGCAGAAAAGATTTACTAGGATGCTACCGGGACTTGATGGTTTGACTTATAGGGAGAGGTTAGACAGACTGAGACTTTTTTCCCTGGAGAGTAGGAGGTTAAGGGGTGATCTTATAGAAGTCTATAAAATAATGAGGGGCATAGATAAGGTAGATAGTCAAAATCTTTTCCCAAAGGTAGGGGAGTCTATAACGAGGGGGCATAGATTTAAGGTGAGAGGGGAGAGATACAAAAGGGTCCAGAGGGGCAATTTTTTCACTCAAAGGGTGGTGAGTGTCTGGAATGAGCTGCCAGAGGCAGTAGTAGAGGCGGGTACAATTTTGTCTTTTAAAAAGCATTTGGACAGTTACATGGGTAAGATGGGTATAGAGGGATATGGGCCAAGTGCAGGCAATTGGGACTAGCTTAGTGGTATAAACTGGGTGACATGGACATGTTGGGCCGAAGGGCCTGTTTCCATGTTGTAAACTTCTATGATTCTATGATGTCGAGAGCCTGTCCTCAGCCAGATGGAGGGTTTACACCAAATTGGAACAGGGTTGAGAATCTCAAACTCACTTCAAATGAGACTTTTGCAGCTGGCAGAGAGACGAGAAACTTCATCCCATCAGTTAGGGTCGGATTTGAACCCAGGATCCAGAGGAGTCAGGAAAGTGATGGCTCCAAACCCTTGAAAGAACAACAAAATTAAACAGATGAATTTTCCCACTGCACGATGTGGTTAACAAATAAACATTAAAAAAGTCTTTTCACTTCAAAATCTCTTGGTTTTAAGGAGCGTTGTAAATCAGGAAAGGAAAACGGAGAGGTTGAGGAAGGGAATTCCGGAGCGTGGAGGGGGGAATGGGCAAGAGGCCAGAGTCGGAGGAACGGAGAGTTTGGGGAGGGTTGTAGGAGGTTATAGAGATAGGGAGGGGGCAGGGCCAAGAAGTGATTTAAACACGAGGATGAGAATTTTAAACTGGAGGCATTGGAGGAGCGGAAACCAATGGCGGGCAGCAAGGACAGGGATTGATTGGTGAGTGGGGCTTGATGCAGGATAGGATACGGGCTGCAGAGTGTGGGGTGAGTTTAGTATCTTGTTTTCCTTTAATTACCTCAGTGACCGACCCGTCTGAAATTTCTATTTCTTTTGGTATCGCCTCCATTCCCTCCGACAACTTCTGTGCTCGGGCAGAGCATTTCAGCTCTGGTCACCAGTTTGTTACATCAGCAAGGTGAAAGGTCTCGTTCCAACATACTACCCCCGTAACTTTACACTTTAGGGACGATGGCTGCAAATTTCCTCTCTGTTTCCAGCATGAAAAAGCTGTCATCTGGCCTGTGGTGAACTTTGAAGCAGGTCCCAACCCTTCTCCATCCATCACAATTTACTGCAGTTCTCCAATAACCAGCCACATGTGCAGGTGTGTTATGAGGAAATACACATTTCCCAGTATTTAAACCCTGGCAACACTGTGCACGAGGGACGCCTGTGTGTGTCTCTTGGCCTTGGAGGTTTTAAAATTAGAGGAGAGGGAAATCGCCAAATTCTAAACATGGTTACATTTTTTTTAAATGCCTGAATCTAGTGCTCACTTACACAATGACGACACTGCAGGGCGAATCCTCCCCCACACCTCTGGCTGGCTGCCCAGCTCTACCATGAGTGGCGCAACACCCTCACAATATAGTTAAATGCCCAACTTCAGGTGGCACCATGAGCGCAACGAGAGGGAGGGAAAAATTCCTGCCCTCCCACACTTACAGTGGCAAAGTGTGACCAGAGGCAATCTGTAGCTGAGGCTACAGCACACACACGGATAGCACGCTTGCCTTGGAGTCAGAAGGCTGTGTGGGCTCACGTCCCGCTCCCGAGACTTTAAGCACAGTATCTAGGCTGACACTCCAGTGCAGCACTGAGGGAGTGCTGCACTGTCAGAGGTGCTGCCTTTCGGATGAAATGTTAAACTGAGGCTCCGTCTGTCTCCTTCAGGTAGACGTAAAAAACAATCCCATGGCCACTATTCTGAAGAGCAGAGGAGTTCTCCCCTGTGTCCTGGCCAATACTGATCCCTCAGAAAGACAGATTAACTGACCATTATCCCGTTGCAGTTTGTGGGATCTTGCTCTGTGCAAATTGACTGTTGTGTTTCCCTACATTGCAACAGTGACTTGACTTCAAAAGTATTTCATTGGCTGTAAAGTGTTTTGGGACATCGTGAGGTGGGCAAGGCGCTGAATAAAACAAGTCTTTCCTTTATCTCTCTCTCTCTCTCGTTCTGTAATCCTGATACATATCAGGGTTTTTGCAACAGTCTCTTTTCCTCCCAGGTTTGCTCACAGGCAGAGACTAAAAATCCGACAATTCCTGGAGGGGAGAGGATTGGCAACGCCCCCTCTCCTCCTCCTCATCCCTCCCTCCCCTCCTCCTCCCTCTCTCCTCCTCCCCCCTCCCCTCAGTCCAAGTCCTCAGGCCGCTCTCTCCAGGACAGTCTGCACTCACCGGGTGACCATTGAGCAAAGACCCTCCGGCCTCATTCGCGGTTTTCTTCACACCTTCCACAGGAAACGGAGAGAGCGGCGCCGCGCGCCCATTGTGACGTCACGCGCCGGCCCGGGGTCCCGTCTTTTGTTACGTTTTTGTATCAATTTTTGTCTCGAGTTTTGTATCAGATTTTGTATCAGATTTTGTATCAATTTTTGTATCAATTTTTGTCTCGAGTTTTGTATCAGTTTTTGTATCAGATTTTGGATCAGTTTTTGTGAGTTCCTCTCTCTCTCTGACTCGCCCAGTGTTTTCCAGCATTTCAGATTTTTTTATTTTATTTCCGATTTCCAGCAGCCGCGGGGTTTTGATTTTGATTTTGGTTCTTTGTGTCGGGGTGTTTTTTTTTTGTATCGGGTTTTTGGAATACACCGAAAACCGACACTCACAATCCTCCACAAACCAGAGCTTCCCGACAAAATGCTCATTTAAAAATGCCCCAAGCGATTTCTTGACTTTCTGCGCGCTCCTTCTTTCTTTCTTCTGTTTGGTTTTTGGACTGAATATCTAATAGTGAATTCACACCTGCCAGTTTAGCATCGGGGTGAAGCACTTTCGGCCTCACAACAGCGGCGGCTCCAGGGTGAAGCGGAGAGTCTTACTCTGGATTCAGGTTATATTTACACCATCGCAGAGTCAGTGGGAAGGAAGGGAAACCGATAGAGCTTCACATCCGATACTGGGTCTGGGGGGTGACTGAGAGCGTTGGGAGATTTTATTCAGCGGTGTGAGTTTCGTGCGACGCTCACTGTTCAAATACTGCACAGAAAAAGGAAAAAAATCCAAACCGGGGTTCAGGGCGCAACACATCGCAAAATGTAGATTTAAAGAGCGTTCATTTAAATAAAGTGTTCCTGCTAAACAATACTGGAGAAAAAATGATTTGAGTTGTAAGAGATTAACTGTAAATGTTGAAATAATAAGCATGTGTTTCATCGAGGAGCTAATTTGTTGGACATCATTTACCTTCACACAGGAGATGCAAGAGGGTTTGTGATAATGTATCCTCAGAATTACAGAGAATCCTTCGACCAACATTTGTTATCGGATTGAGCGCCAATCACTGAATCACACTCCACACTGGTGCAGGTATTTAAACAGATCTAGAGGGGCATTGACACGATAGGGTCCTGATCTGATTTCTTTTCAGTGCGGACGTGAAAAGTTGAAGAGACGAAATAAATAAATAATGGTTGTGTGAAACTCCGGCACTGTGCGGAGTGTGGAGAATCCTTGGGGCTGTAATGCTACACTTACACACTGAGAATTTTTCCACACCGAGTTGAAGGATTGATGGTCTGGGGACAGGTGAGTACTCACGCTGGAGGATCCAGAGGGAGAGACAGGTTCAGGTTTTGGAAGCATTTCCAACATACAGTGAATGGCTAATTGAGCTTAGTACTTTTTCAGATTCATGTAATTTTAATGCATTTATTACGGTATGATACATTTAATTTTTACACAGGTTTTAAGGAGCATCCTAAAGGAGGAGAGAGAGGTAGAGAGGCATATGTGAAGTGTTGAGAGACAATGCTGAGTTACTATATAATTACAAGACTTTGTTTTGGACAGGAGTTATTTAAAGAGACCTGGGAACAGGGAGATCCAGTTACATACTGAACAATTCTAATTGTACCAGATTGCTTTCTAATGATGCTTTTACACCACAACTTTGCCATTGATGTGATATCAACATTTTTGGCATTGCCAGTTCAAATGACTGTCTGAACCAGTTGGTGTGGACCAGTAAAAATGAAACAAGATTTGTCTCATAGAAGATGCCTACATTGTTTTGTCTTACGCAGGAGGGAGTCTAATTGTTCCAGTCAATCCACTTTTTCAAATGTTGGTGGTACAAAAGGCCATCTTTGAGTCTTGTCTTCTTGCCATCCTTCCTTTCCTGACTCTGTTGACTCCATGTGTGTTAATTGCCCTCCAGCAATTCTTAAGAACATAAGAAATAGGAGCAGGAGTAGGCCAATCGGCCCCTCGAGCCTGCTCCGCCATTCAATAAGATCATGGCTGATCTGATCCTAACCTCAAATCTAAATTCATGTCCAATTTCCTGCCCACTCCCCTTAACCCCTAATTCCCTTTACTTCTAGGAAACTGTCTATTTCTGTTTTAAATTTATTTAATGATGTAGCTTCCACAGCTTCCTGGGGCAGCAAATTCCACAGACCGACTACCCTCTGAGTGAAGAAGTTTCTCCTCATCTCAGTTTTGAAAGAGCAGCCCCTTATTCTAAGATTATGCCCCCTAGTTCTAGTTTCACCCATCCTTGGGAACATCCTTACTGCATCCACCCGATCAAGCCCCTTCACAATCTTATATGTTTCAATAAGATCGCCTCTCATTCTTCTGAACTCCAATGAGTAGAGTCCCAATCTACTCAACCTCTCCTCATATGTCCACCCCCTCATCCCCGGGATTAACCGAGTGAACCTTCTTTGTACTGCCTCGAGAGCAAGTATGTCTTTTCTTAAGTATGGAGACCAAAACTGTATGCAGTATTCCAGGTGCGGTCTCACCAATACCTTATATAACTGCAGCAATACCTCCCTGTTTTTATATTCTATCCCCCTAGCAATAAAAGCCAACATTCCGTTGGCCTTCTTGATCACCTGCTGAACCTGCATACTAACTTTTTGATTTTCTTGCACTAGGACCCCCAGATCCCTTTGTACTGCAGTACTTTCCAGTTTCACACCATTAAGATAATAACTTGCTCTCTGATTTTTCCTGCCAAAGTGCATAACCTCACATTTTCCAATATTGTATTGCATCTGCCAAATCTCCACCCACTCACCCAGCCTGTCTATATCCCCCTGTAGGTTTTTTATATCCTCCTCACTCTCCCCTTTCCCTCCCATCTTTGTATCATCTGCAAACTTTGATATGTTACACTCGGTCCCCTCCTCCAAATCGTTGATATAGATTGTAAAGAGTTGGGGACCCAGCACCGACCCCTGCGGAACACCACTGGCTACTGGTTGCCAGTCCGAGAATGAACCATTTATCCCAACTCTCTGCTTCCTGTTAGATAACCAATCCTCCACCCATGCCAGAATATTACCCCCAATCCAGTGATTCTTTATCTTGAGCAATAATCTTTTATGTGGCACCTTGTCGAATGCCTTCTGGAAGTCTAAATACACTACGTCCACTGGTTCCCCTTTATCCATGTTTTCTTTCCCAATACATTGTGCTTTGGGAATTATTGGGTTGAAGTGAAATGAGGAGTGCTTTGGAAAGCCGGATAGATTCTGACAAATGTTCCCGGTACTTTTTTAAATCAGCGTGGCCTTAGTTTATTTTTTGTGCTTAGAAAGGAATTCCACACCTAACAAAACGTTATTTTGGGTCCAGCAACGCCTCGACTTTAAAACTCTCATCCTTGTTTTCAAATCCTTCCATAGCCTTGCTCCCTCCCTATCTCTGTAACTTCCTCCAGCTCTACAACCCTCTGAGATCTCTGCGCTCCTCCAATTCTGGCCTCTTGAGCATCCCCCGATTTTAATGGCTCCACCATTGGCGGCCGTGCCTTCAGCTGCCTGGGCCCTAAGCTCTGGATTTCCCTCCCTAAACCTCTCTGTGTCTCTCTCTCCTCCTTTAAGATGCTTCTTAAAACCTACCTCTATGATCTGTCCTAATATCTCCTTATGTGGCTCGGTGTCAAATTTTGTTTGATAATCTCTCCTGTGAAGCGCCTTGGGATGTTTTACTACATTAAAGGCTCTATATAAATGCAAGTTGTTGTTGTATACCAGAAAAATTGTCTGCTCTCCCTTGATTAGTGCCAGGCGACATTCAAGGTCCACCTGAATAGCAGGACAAAATATCTGGTCCTCTGTTCAATGCAGTGGTTAAAAAGGGTGATTCACTTCTCCCTCCCCTAATTGCTTGATTTCCTTTGATCCCCCCACCCCACAAATGGTAGGCTCCACATCACAACCTTTGACCCTTTCCCACAACCTTTCACCCAAGGGGGAGCAGTGGCAGAATGGCCAACAGTGAGAGATAGCAGCAGCGGCAAGGTGGGTGGAGGGGAGTCATGGCCAGTTTTAAGAACAACTAGTAAATGACTTTTGAAGTGTATTCACTGATGTTATGTAGGTAAATGTAGTAGCTAACTTGCGCACAGCGAGGCTCCACATACAGCAAGTGAGATGAATGACCAGTTAATCTGTGTCTTTTTTTGTGTGATGTTGGTTGAGGGAGAAATGATGCCCAGGACACCAAAAGAACTCTACGTTCTTCTTCGAATAGTGCTGCGGGATCTTTAATCTCCCACCGGTATTATATAGAAAACCCACTGCACTATTCAGAATCACTTTTTTTGAAACTGTTAATTTTACTTTAAAGATTAACTTTCCCTCTCATTGGATCTCATCTCTGCTTGTACCCAAAGCAGTCTAGGTTGTGGGGCAAGCCTATGTGTGTGTGTGTCCACAGCACTTGCACTCATTTGCATTGAATTTCGTGGTTTGGACTGGCCTGGAGGCCAAATCAGAGGCGCCATAGCTAGAAAAAAAAAGCTCGCACTATTGGGGCACTGCTGAAACTACTGCCCTTACTCTTTCCTTCACCTTCATTTCAGGGGATTTCCAGACTGCTGATAACTTTATTACCCATTTAACATCCACCAGAAAACAATGGCAAGATATTCTCAGCAACATTTTTGGTGATCCAGGGTTTGTGATGAGTGTTTCACACTGCAGTAGAACTCATGCACTCAAAACTCCAACCTGATCAATTATTAGGAAGCAGATTGTACGAAGATCGGTCAGTCTTCCTCCTCCTCAGTCTAAAAGGTTCGAGCTTTTAGTTTTCGTGCCTCATGTTTAGGTGGCAGGGTAAGTAGTGTAGACGGGAGCAGAAAGTTGCAAAGGGACATTGAGAGATTCAGTGAGTGGGCAAATCTGTGGCAGATGGGGAAGTGTGAGGTCATCCACTTTGGACTTAAGAGGGATGGATCAGAGTATTTTCTAAATGGTGAGAAGCTGGGAACTGTGGAGGAGCGGAGAGATTTAGGGGTCCGAGTACAGAAATCATTAAAAGCTAGTGGACAGGTATAAAAAATAATTAAAAAGGCCAATGGAATGCTGGCCTTTATGTCAAAGGGGCTAGAGTACAAAATGGTAGAAGTTACATTACAGCTATATAAAGCTCATGTTAGACCCCATTTAGAGTACTGTGTTCAGTTCTGGGCACTGCACCTCAGGAGGATTTATTGGCCTTGGAGGGGTGCAGCGCATGATTAACCAGAATGATACCGGGACTAAAAGGCTGCATAGACTAGGCTTGTATTCCGTTGAGTTTAGAAGATCGAAGGGTGATCTAATTGGAAACATAGAAATTTCATGGCACAGAAGGAGGCCATTCAGCCCATTGTGTTCGGGCCAGTCGAAAAAGAGCTACCCAGCCTAATCCCACTTTCCAGCACTTGCTCCGTAGCCCTGTAGGTTACGGCACTTCAGGTGCACATCCAGGTACTTTTTAAGTGGGATGAGGGTTTTTGCCTCTACCACCCTCTGGATGAAAAACATTTTTCATCAACTCCCCTCTAATCCTTCTACCAATCACTTTAATCTATACCCCCTAGTTATTGACCCCTCTGCTAAGGGAAATAGGTCCTTCCTGTCCACTCTATCTAGGCCCCTCATAATTTTATACACCTCAATTAAATCTCCCCTCAGCCTCCCCTGTTCCAAAGAAAACAACCCCAGCCTATCCAATCTTTCCTCATAGCTAAAATTGTCCAGTGCTGGCCACATCCTTGTAAATCTCCTCTGCACCCTCTCTAGTGCAATCACATCTTACCTGTAATGTGGTGACCAGAACTATACGCAGTACTCAAGCTGTGGCCTAACTAGTGTTTTATACAGTTCCAGCATAACCTCCCTGCTCTTATATTCTGTGCCTTGGCTAAGAAAGGAAAGTATTCCATATGCCTTTTTAACCACCTTATCTACCTGTCCTGCTACCTTCAGGGATCTGTGGACATGTACTCCAAGGTCCCTCACTTCCTCTACACCTCTCAGTATCCTCCCATTTATTGTGTATTCCCTTGCCTTGTTTGCCCTCCCCAAATGCATTACCTCACACTTCTCCAGATTGAATTCCATTTGCCACTTTTCTGCCCACCTGACCAGTCCATTGATATCTTCCTGCTGTCTACAGCTTTCCTCCTCACTGTCAACCACACGGCCAATTTTTGTATCATCTGCAGACTTCTTAATCAAGCCCCCTACATTTAAGTCTAAATCATTAATATATACCACAAAAGCAAGGGTCCTCGTACTGAGCCCTGCGGAACCCCACTGGAAACAGCCTTCCAGTCACAAAAACACCTGTCGCCTATTACCCTTTGCTTCCTGCCACTGAGCCAGTTTTGGATCCAACTTGCCACTTTCCCTTGGATCCCATGGGCTTTTACTTTTTTGACCAGCCTGCCATGTGGGACCTTGTCAAAAGCCTTGCTAAAATCCATGTACACTACATCAAATACACTACCCTCATCGACCCTCCTTGTTACCTGCTCAAAAAATTCAACCAAGTTAGTCACACATGACTTTCCCTTAACAAATCCATGCTGACTGTCCTTGATTAACCCGTGCCTTTCTAAATGACAGTTTATACTGTCTCTCAGAATTGATTCCAATAATTTGCCCACCACCGAGGTTAGACTGACTGGCCTGTAATTACTCAGTCTATCCCTTTCTCCCTTTTTAAACAACGGTACAATGTTAACAGTCCTCCAATCCTCCGGCACCATGCCTGTAGCCAGATTGGATTGGAAAATGATTGTTAAAGCCTCCGCTATTTCCTCCCGTGCTTCTTTTAACAGCCTGGGATACATTTCATCTGGGCCTGATGATTTATCTACTTTCAAAGATGCTAATCCCCTTAATACTTTCTCTCTCACTATGTTTATCCCATTCAATATTTCACACTCCTCCTCCTTAACTACAATCTCTGCATCGTCCCCCTCTTTTGTGAAGACAGAAGCAAAGTATTCATTAAGAACCATACCCACATCTTCCGCCTCCACACATAGGTTACCTTTTTGGTCTCTAATGGGCCCTACTCTTTCCTTAGTTATCCTCTTGCTCGTTATGTATTTATAAAGCATTTTTGGGTTTTCCTTAATTTTATTTGCTTTCCAATTTCCTTTTAAATTTCACTTCTGCACTTTCTATACTCCTCTAGGCTCTCCGCAGTATTGAGCTCTCGGTATCTGACATAATCTTCCTTTTTTTGCCTTGTCTTACCCTGTATGCTCCTTGTCATCCAGGGTCTCTAGATTTGGCAGTCTCACCCTTTTCCTTTGTGGGAACATGTTTACTCTGAACCCTTTGATGCCTCCCACTGCTCTGAGACTGATTTACCTTCAAGTAGCTGTTTCCAGTCCACTTTTGCTAAATCACTTCTCAGCTTAGTAAAATTGGCCTTTCCCCAATTTAGAACTTTTACTCCTGTTCAATCTTTGTCCTTTTCTATAACTACGCTAAATCTGCCTGAATTATGATCACAACCGTCAAAATGCTCTCCCACTGATACTCCTTCCACTTGCTCAGCTTCATTCCCTAAAACTAAATCCAGAGCTGTCCCCCCTCTTGTTGGGCTTGCTAAAAAAAGTTCTCCTGAATGCAATTGAAGAATTCTGCACCCTCTATACCTTTTACACCGATTTTATCCCAGTTAATATTAGGGTAGTTGAAATTCCCTACTATTTCTGCCCTATTGTTTTTGCACTTCTCAGAAATTTCCCTACATATTTGCTCTTCTATCTCCCTCTGACTGTTTGGGGGTCTATAGTACACTTCCCCAGAACCGGTCCCAATGTCCCAGGAATCTAAATCCCTCCCTCCTACACCATCTGTACAGCCACACATTCATCCGGTCTATTCTCCTGTTCCTATACTCACTAGCACGTGGCACTGGTAGTAATCCTGAGATCACTATCTTTGAGGTACTGCTTTTTAATTTATCTCCTAACTCCTTAAATTCACCTTGCAGGACCTCATCCCTTTTTTTACCCAGTCGTTGGTACCGATATGGACCACGACTACTGGCTGTTCACCCTCCCCCTCCAGAATGCCCTGCAGCCGCTCCGTGACATCCTTGACTCTAGCACCAGGGAGGCAAATTCCATCCTGGAGTCACGTTTGCGGCCGCAGAAACGCCTATCTGTTCCCCTTACAATGGAATCCCCTATCAATATAGCCCTGCCACTCTTATTCCTCCCCTCCTGTGCAGCAGAGCCACCCGTGGTGCCACAAACTTGGCTCTTGCTGCTTTCCCCTGATAAGCCATCTTCCCCAACAGTATCCAAAGAGGTATATCTGTTTGAGAGGGAGATGGCCCCAGGGGACTCCTGCTCCACCTGCCTAGTCCTAAAGTAGCACCCCGCCGGCTTTAATTGCCAGTGGGAGTCCCGCGTGCGGGAGCTGCGTGCACATCTGAGTGCATCACTGGGGAACTCGGAAGTCAGCGGGTTGGAGCCGGGCTCCGAACCCGCTCCGGGATTCCGCCATTTTAGAAGCCCCCAACGCACCCGCTCGGCCATCCAAAAATCGGCCCCGTTAACTCTGATTCTCTCTCTCCACAGATACTGCCTGACCTGCTGAGTATTTCCAGCATTTGCAGTATTTTGCTTTTGTATTAGGTGATATTGTATACATTTTAGAAAAAAATTGAAGTGTTTAGTTTGTACTTTTCTCGTTGACTTTTAGGCCATGATAGAAAGTCTTTTCTTTGAAGTTTGAAATCAGCCTGAAGCATGTTTAGAAAGCACAGGTAGCAATTGTCAATAATTGCTGGATGAGTCTTTGAACAGATTGTGTTGCCTGTTTCAGTCCTAATGGCTGGCAGCTCTACAAGTCTAATCTACCCAATAGAGAGCAGTTTCTTGTTGCCATCTGTACAATGGCTGTGGTTCACAAGTCCTGGTTAATCTGTTGTGTCTCGAACAGTAAAATCATTGTTTCCAGTCACTGAAGTGATTCTCGAAAGTATTCAGTTTGGATAAAAACAAACCTGAATCCTGGAGACCAACCAGGGGCTGGGTGAACCAATATAATCAGTCTCCAGTCCAAGAGAATGCAGATACCACACCAACATTTATAAACGAGCCCTGCTCTTACCTTGGCCGACCGAGACACCTTAGATATAAGTGTTCAAATCTTGCAAAACATTTCTGCTCCAGGGATTTCAGTAAGATGCATTAATCCTTTGCAGAAGAATTCTAGGATGGAACAATATGTAAACTTAAGCCGGTTACTCACCTGTTTATCTTCAGAGTCACAAATTAAACAGGGCTGGAAACCAACCTCGAAACTCACCACAAGGAAAACCCAAAGCTCCTTCTCCATTACAGCTGTAAATATCAGTGGGTGTAGTTTACCTTCATGACTAAGAATGGTGGGAGAAGAAAGATCTCGCCACTTTTTATCCTTTGTGGATTTATGTGTATAATAAAGTGAAGAAGGCGAGCCATCTTTTCTCACCTTGGACACTCGGTGTCAGCATCAAGCACCCCAGGTGCACAGCCAGATGTGCAGTAGAGCTCTCTCTCAACTCTGTCCCAACCATGGACCATTTGTTGGGAATTTCCTTTGGGGTTCTCCCGATCAGCCAGTGTAACCACAGTGGAAGATTGGTGGTTTTAATATCCTTTACATAATAGGGTGCCCATAACAGCACACCATCTCTAACTGTGGCCTCACATTGGCCTCATACAAAACGATCATCACCTCCGTGACTGGGGGTATTACACATTACCAACTCAAGGGTTTTAATACATTATTCATCATCTCCTGTTGCATTGCACACAGGGAGTCGAGACCAAGTGTAGACCTCAGGTGATACACGGTTAGAGGCAGGGGAATAATTGAACCAGGCTGCACTGAATTAACTCAGTCCCCATTTTTTAAAGTGATAAGCTCTGTCTTTATTTTGATATTGCCACTATAAATTCCTGTATCCACATTTCTAATGTAAACTTGTCATGCTGTAAGTACACTCTCTTGCCAGTGGCGGTGCTGCAGTGCCTCGACCTGAGGGAAAGTGTAATTACAGTGTGACAAGTTTAGATGGGCAGTTTCCATTCTAAATGTTGACATGGGCATTTATAATGGGGGGAAAAAGCAAACAGGACACATGTGGATGTAAGATTTTAATACATGATATATGTACTGGCAATATTCAGATGCTTTCTACTCAAAGTAGAAATAGTTCCTTGATGAAGTAACTGAGAGGGTTGATGAAGGTAGTGCAGTAGATGTTGTATATATGGACTTTCAAATTTGATGAAGTACCACATAACAGACCTTTTCAGAAAAAAGAAACACATGATATTAAAGTGACGGTGATAACTTGGGTATATATTTGACTAAAGGATAGGAGCCAGAGAGTAGTGGTGAATGGATGTTTCTCTGACTGGAGAGGAGTCTGCAGTGGGGTCCCCCAGGGGTCAGTATCAGGACCATTGCTTTTCTTATATATAAATAACCTGGACTTGGGTATAGGGAGTACAATTTTGAAGTTTGCGGATGATACAAAGCTTGTCAACGTAGTAAATAGTGAGCAGGATAGTATCAGACTTCAGGAGAACACAGACAGACTGGTGAAATGGGCAGACACATGGCAGTTGCAATTTTATGCAGATAAGTGATGCACTTTTGAAGGAACAACATAGGGAGGCAGTATAATGTAAATGGTACTTTTTTGAGGGGGTGCAAGAGCAGAGGGACCTAGGAGTGCATATTCACAAATCTTTGAAGGTTGCAGGGCAAGTTGATAAGGCGGATAAGAAAACGTATGGGATACTTGGCTTTGTGAATAGGGGCACTGAATACAAAAAACAAGGAAGTCATGCTAAACCTTTATAAATCCCTGGTTAGGCCTCAGCTGGAGTATTGTGCAATTCTGGGCGCCACACTTTAGGAAGGTTGTAACGGCCTTGGAGAGGGTGCAGAGGAGGTTTAACAGGATGATACCAGGGATGAGGGACTTCAGTTATGTGGAAAGATTGGAGAGAAGCTGGGATTATTCTCCTTAGAGCAGAGAAGGTTAAGGGGAGGCCTAATAGAGGTGTTCAACATTACGAGGGGTTTTCATAGAGTAGGGAGAAACTCTTTCCTCAATATAAGCTGTATGAATAATAGTTGATCGGGATGTGTACAAACATAATGACATTCTAACAAGAGGAAAAGTTACTGTTTTAAGTCTTGGTCCAATTGCCTTTTCTCACTGCTTTCTCTAATGAAGGAAGTTCTTGTATTGCAGGTAACTCCGTTAAAAGATGAAAATAGCAATTCTCCTCACATACCTGGCGGCCATTGGGTTTGCTCGCCCAGTAAGTATCACTCTTTCAAAATAAGAGACTGCATTAATTTTAATGAACCTCTTCACTCTTCGCTCAGGTGAATGATGTTCCAAACAATGGCTAAATGGATGATTCAAACAAATCCATCCACTTGTAACGAAAGCAAAAAAGCTTTACTGAAATACAAGAATAACACAAGATGTAATGACCTCTGACCCGTAAATCAAAAGTTAAACAGGAGGTGGCACGATCACAGCTGTCAGACAAAGACACTTGTGCTCATGGACCTCAGGATGGTGGGAACTGAACCAAAGGCGGGGTACAGCAACGGGCTAGTTACGGGTGGAGTAAGTCGCAAGCAATGAGCTAAAGGAATACTTTGCTCTGAATCCAGGAAGCAAACCAGACCGAGGGTGATGCACTCCTCCTGCCTAATTATTGTTCCCACGGTCTCATCAGTCCAATTGTAGCCTCATAGCAATGATTAGACTAACTAAAGAGTTAGTGTAAGACAGTTCACCAAAAACAAGGTGAATCACGTGGATTGCACTGAATATTGCAACTGGGGGGGAACCGTTCTACCCAAAATTAGTCATTCCCAGCATCTCCCCCCACCCCGCTACCCCCAAAAGAAGAGTAGGAGATGGTTGGATAGAAGGATGTGGTTAGTTATAACCGGAAGGTCAAATACCATGACAAAATGGCAAGTGATATTACTCACAACTGATTAATGGGGGAAAGTGCAGATGATCAATGCAGCCGCCATTAAAATTGAAAGGTCATTCCAGTTCACCGTATACACACAAGGCCTGGGTTTCTGAACTCCTGCTCCCCACACGGAGCCTCACCCGCTGGGAGTGTATATATCAGACATTGTGAGCGTGGTGCCCACAATCCTCCATCCAAAAATTTCAATGGACAGAAGATCACGGGGAGCCTGCCTGTGAATTTCCCAACAGGCACTCCCGGCATTCCAGGGTCCTAGCGAGGAGCGCACTTCCTGAAAATCAGCTCTGTAATGTTTCACAGATCACACAAACATGTGTTAAGGAAAAACACATGTAGTCACATAACGTTAGAGTGACCTCTAAAATGCAATGGCCAAAGGAACATTAAGAACTTTAAACAAGGTCAAGAGCTCCAATCTGTTCATACCTCCACTGAAATTCCTTTAAAAGTGGCCCTGAAGGGCGATCTTAACACCAAAAATAAATGCTCGGTGTTTTGTTCGCATTTGAAAAGGGACAGTCAATGGAGCATTTATTGTTTTGAAAAATATATGAAATAAGGTTCAATATTAGAAAACACGATGGAGTCAGACTGACGGAGGGTTGGGTTGCTTTAAGCCACTGATCCACTAAAAAATTACAAGACTTGTGAAACGAAGGGGCTGATTTTCCCAGTTTGTGCTCCCGGTAGGAAGCTTCACACACTGTCTGGAAAATCCTGGTTGGAGCCCCCCACGCTTACCCCAAAGGGCTTTAGAATAAACCCAGAACAGAAACATCCCATGTTTCTGAACAGAATTAATCTCGGGCAATAACTTTTTATGTCCTAGAACTAAGATAACTATAACCAAATTCTTATGCTCTCCTCATGCATGGTATAAATATTTAGGTACTGGAAACGGCAGTGAAATGTTTAGATTTCACTACCCTCGAACTTTTTACTACCTGTCTTGGGGTAGGCAGTCATTAATGGGAGAGAAATATGAGAAACACGATTAACTTGAAAAAGAAAGACAGGTTAACATTTTGGCCAAGGCTCTTCTCCATTGATGTAAAGTAGAGCAGGGGTCACCCTGTAGGGACTTGTGCACGAACAGATGAAACGAAAGGTGAGAAAAGACCATCAAGCCTGTCCATGCTCACCCAATCTTAAAGGGCAGAGAAAAATATCTGTAGCCAATTACAGGAAAAACGCTGGGGAATTCTCCCCGAATACTCTAGGAAATTCTCTCCCAAGCCCCTAAGGCAACTGTTTCTCGAAACTAGAAATTGTAGAGTGAGTTACTCAGTTGCATTGATCATCCTGGTAACTCCTTCGTATGATTCAAAATGTCATCTGCTGTCTTATATTTACTTTCTCAGGTCCGTAAAGCCAGAGATTTGGACACTGGAATTGTTCAAAAGGTAATTCTCCATTTCCATTATTCTTGCAATATGATGCCTTTGTTATGTTTTTTAATGAAGTCATTTTCAATTCATCTTTGAAGGACTGAAAGATTTCTCATTTTTTAACATTTAATCTGATTCCATTATGATTACTATCACTGGTGCAGTACTGAGCTTTGCCAAACAGAAAGCAGTCTTGCTGCTCAGACAGGCTGGCAACAGCAGAAACTGCAAAGGGATGAGAAACTGAGTAACAGAGATCTCTGCAATAGGAAGCACAATTACTGGGGAGTAAAGTAATCCCTGCTGTGAGATACCTGTGTACAGGAAGGAGTGGCTGCTTGAGATACCTGTGTACAGGGAGGAGTGGCTGCTGTGAGATCCCTGTGTACAGGAAGGAGTGGCTGCTTGAGATACCTGTGTACAGGGAGGAGTGGCTGCTTGAGATAACTGTGTACAGGAAGGAGTGGCTGCTTGAGATCCCTGTGTACAGGGAGGAGTGGCTGCTTGAGATCCCTGTGCACAGGGAGGAGTGGCTGCTTGAGATCCCTGTGTACAGGGAGGAGTGGCTGCTTGAGATCCCTGTGTACAGGGAGGAGTGGCTGCTTGAGATCCCTGTGTACAGGGAGGAGTGGCTGCTTGAGATAACTGTGTACAGGGAGGAGTGGCTGCTTGAGATCCCTGTGTACAGGGAGGAGTGGCTGCTTGAGATCCCTGTGTACAGGGAGGAGTGGCTGCTTGAGATACCTGTGTACAGGGAGGAGTGGCTGCTTGAGATACCTGTGTACAGGGAGGAGTGGCTGCTTGAGATACCTGTGTACAGGGAGGAGTGGCTGCTTGAGATACCTGTGTACAGGGAGGAGTGGCTGCTTAAAGGAGTCTGAGTGAGAGGAATGACAGTCGAGGCTTATGTCTGAACATATGAAAAGAAAGTTGAGGGGAAAGCCCATCAAGCTTGCCCATGCTCACACTAACCTCATGTACCTCCGTCCCCATCTGATCGTAATGTTAACTCCTGGGGAGGCAAAAAGCTGAGGGAAAAAATGTGTAACCAATTACAGAAAGATCTCTGGGAAATTCTCCCCCAAAGCCCCTAAAGCAATGAGGGAAAGGACCAGTTCATCTGTTCTTGGTCGTGTTAGTTGAGGAATAAATGTTGGCAGGACACTGGGCGATGTCTCTGCAGTTCTTCGTACAATGCTGTAGGATCTTTTACATCTACCTCAAGAGGCAGATAGAGTCTAGGTTTAACGTCTCATCTCAGACACCTCCATCAGTGCAGCATTCGCTCGTTACTGCACTGAAGTTTCAGCCTAGATTAAGCACTCAAATCCTGGAGTGAGGCTTGATTGAACCCACAACGTTCTGACACAGTAAATGACAGCAGTACCACTGAGCCAAGCTGACAAATAGGACAATACAGACATGGAAGTACACATTTCCATCCAAAACCATCTGTAGCCCTGATTCAGAATGGAGTAACTACTATGAGTAGCAGTTATTGTGTGGGAGCTGGCTGCAGGGTGGGTTGGTTGCTGTAAGGGATCAGAGCAATGGCTACTTTTCCTATATGTAAAGGTTTTTTACCTCAGTCTAGTTATAGAATAAACTCTGAGAGCATTTAATAATGTTATGTCTTTGTTCTTCTGTAATTACAGCGATTGGCAGGAAAGTGCCAACGAGTTTTGACCCCTAGTGTCCAAAAGCGAATCTTGGTATTCTGTCCAAACTGAAGAGAATGATGTATTTTCTCCTTTCTTCCATTTACTGCCCGACAGACTCAGAGTTTAATTAGTTGGTAAAATACAAGGGGTTTGAATCTCCTCAGCCTTTTCAGCAGGATAACGCTGTGTCCTGGGCGGGCGGGGACCCAGAATTATTCTTACATTTGTGCCTTTAGCAACATTGGTCACAAAGGATGCCTGAGCATCCCTGGCATCCATTACATGGAATCTACAGCAGAGAAACAGGCCATTCGGCCCAACTGGTCTATGGTGTTTCTACTCCACGAGCCTCCTCCCACTCTGATTACCACTTCACACCCTGCCCCTGTATCCCTCTATCCCCCTCTCCCTCATGTATACATTAAGCCTCCCCTTTCTAGTCCCCAGCCAAGTTCTGTCAAATCCCAAAGCAGCTTCTCAGTGCTAGCACAAAATCCAGGAATGCTGTAGTGCCGATGAACTCCATGGTCCTCTGTTCCCCAGTGCCATGGACCTATCTTCAACCTGGTACATCTTGCCTATTATCTCTGTATAATGAGCTTAAAAAAAGCTAAAGACAAAATTGAGGAGAGAGGTAAAGGAACAGATAATATTGATCAAGGTCACCAATTTATAGTTTTCATGGAAAAATGAAATGAAATCAATGCCCTGATAATTGTGTGTATGGAGCAGACGCTCCAATTGTTATAAAACAGTGTACCCCCTAACTCATAATGAGCTGTGCCACAGGGACCCCACTAATATATTAAATAGTCTATTTTGAGCTTTTTCCTGTCACACTTGAGATGTCACACTCCAAAGTGTTGCACTTTATTACAGATGCAAATTAATCTTTAAAACAATTCATTTATTATTGGCTTCTTCTGTCCCGGAGTCTACAATTTATAAGCAGTTTCCAATTCCTCAAATAGTAATTAATCTCCAAATGCTTCATGCTGTGTTTACTTAACAGCATGCAGACTGTGTGGCCATAATGATACAAAATTCTACCTTTGCAGCAGAATACCAGATTAATCATTACATGGTATAATGCTTCTGTCTATCTTTAATACTTTCATTAGGTGTAAAAAGGAATTTTTCCATTCCCTGGGCTTTTGTGTTTCTTATTTTTGCACAAAACCAGTTCTCAAGTGGTTAAATTAGAATGTGTAAAGTTTCAAATGAAAAATTCCTGAAGAAAATTGGAAATAAAGCAACAAGAGAGTCCATGATTGCTTTACTTCTCTAAACCTTTGCTATTTGAAATGGGTTCCGAGTCAGTGTGATTTCAAACGCTAATATGAGCCAATGGTCACTATTCAGATATACGTCAGGCTGCAGTGTAACTGAGCAAAGTCCTCATTTCCCTGCTGATTACTTTTTAAAGTTGGGAGAGAGCAGCCAACGCTGTCTGCTTTTCAATAACGCCCAAGTGACTCAATACTGAGCTTTTTGAAGTGTGAAGGCGATCCATTGGATCATCTCAACACTGTTTATGGCTGGTTTCACATCAAACTGGACTTATACTTCACTCAGTGCAAAGTGGGTTTTAAGGAGGGTTTTAAAGGAGGAGAGG
Organism: Heptranchias perlo; assembly: GCF_035084215.1. Lineage (NCBI taxonomy): Eukaryota > Metazoa > Chordata > Chondrichthyes > Hexanchiformes > Hexanchidae > Heptranchias > Heptranchias perlo. The sequence goes on along the minus strand of NC_090325.1, from coordinate 195,595,760 downwards.
GTGGTGGAGAGGCACAGGGGTTTAAGGGAAGGAATTTCAGAGTGTGAAGTCTAGACGGCTGCCAGTTGTGGGGCAAAGTTGGGGGGGTGGGGGATGCGCAAGAAGCTAGCTGACTGGAGAATTTGGGGGGAGTTGTCGGGTTGGAGAAGGTTAGAGATGGGGAGGGGCGAGGCCATGGAGGGATTTAAACAAGAGGATGAGAATTTTATATTTGAGGCACAGGAGATCAGAAGCCAATGTAGGTCAATGGGGACAGGAGTGAGGGTGAGCGAGACTTGGTGCAGGATAGGATACACACAGCAGAATTTTGGATGAGCTGAAGTTTACAGAGGGTGGAGGATGGGAGGCCGGCCAGGAGAGCATTGGAATAGTCGATGGTATATGCAGGTTTCAGATGGGCTGAGGTAGAGGTAGAGGCAGCCACTGTTAAAGGGGTGGAATTATGCAATCTTTGCGAGGGAGAGTATAGGGAGTTGAAAGATCAGCTCAGGGTCGAATAATAAAATTGGCAGAAAAGATCTTCGATTTCAGCTCTTACTGAAAATTGACCATATTGCATTCCTTTCTGTTGCAGAGGATATTGATCCCAACATTGCCTTCTAATGTGCTGACAAACTGCGATGAAGATGATGTTGGACCTAAACTTTGGTTCCTTATACACTTTACAATCTTTGATCTATCAAGATGCTATTGATGGACGGTTAATGTCACCTTCATCGATAGAAATATTAAACATGCAAATTATTTTCTTTTTGTTTAAATAAATTAATTTCATTTTGGGCATAAGGTTTTCTGGCGTTTTATAGAAAACGTAGTACAAAAATGTTGAGCAATTCCTCATGGACATCTTCACGATTTCCCCAAGCTGGGTGAACATCTGGAAGAATCTAATACAAAAACAAGGAAGTCCTGCTAAGCCTTTACAAATCACTGGTTGGGCCTCAGCTGGAGTATTGTGTACAATTCTGGGCACCGCACTTTAGGAAGGATGTCAAGGCCTTGGAGAGGGTGCAGAGGAGGTTTACCAGGGATGAGGGACTATCAGTTATTTGGGGAGATTGGAGAAGCTGGGATTGTTCTCCTTAGAGCAGGGAAGGTTAAGGGGAGACCTAATAGAGGTGTTCAAAATAATGAGGGGTTTTGACAGAGCAAATAGGAAGGAACCATTTCCTCTGGCAAGTGGCCGGTAACTAGAGGTCATAGATTTAAAATAATTGGCAAAAGAACTCGAGGGGAAATTAGGAGAATTTCCTTCACACGGAGTTGTTAAGATCTGGAACACATTCACTGAAAGGGCGGTGGAAGCAGATTCCATAGGAACTTTCAAAAAGCAACTGGACATGTACTTGAAGAGGACTAACCTGCAGGGTTATGGGGGGGAAAAGCTGGGGTGTGGGACTAAATGGGACAGCTCCTTCAAAGAGCTGGCACAGGCACGACGGGCCGAATGGCCTCCTTCTGTGCTGTAGGACTTACCTTTGCGCCTTCAAAAAGAAGCCTGTTTTCCTACACACCAAGCGGTTGTCATCACTACCTTTCTATATGTACCAAAGTCGTCGATCTGCTACCATCACCGCCTCAAGTTACATGTCCATTTCAACTTGTGCCGTCTATGACATATCGTGGGCACCAAGTGGCAGGACAGGGTGTCTAACACTGATGTCCTCGAGCGCGTGGCAATATAACTGGAATTGAGGCCACGATCAAAAGAGGTCAAGTCGCATTGGACACAACTGGACACGTCGTTCGCTTGCTCCAATTCTCGAATTCCCACAGCCGTCTTCTACAGCGAGCTAATGGAGTTGGGCAGATTAAACCCTTTAAAGACACAACTACGGGTCATGGTGAAATCTCGTGATGTTAACCCCGACACCTAGGGAGACACAGCCAGCGAAAGACCCCAATGGCCTCAGGTCTGGATTTGAAGCTACCAGGTTTCTGCCAAGTGCCTGGCAGACAAAAGGGGGACCCATGGATCCATCTGGTTTTCAAAGCGATATGTGCGGCCAGCATTGTACGCATCCATCAGTGAGCCCAAAACAACTGAGACTCTGCCATAAATTCAACGGGAGAGTCCCTGAACTTCAGAATGCTGCTCCTTTTGACGTTATATTGCACTGTTACCTTGCATCCCATTGCTCCTTTTTTTTTCTTTTTGTTCCTATTTATGCAGAAGAGATGGGGTACAAGACTTTACATTTATATAGCACCTTAAACATGGAAAGTCAACCAAAGGAGTTTCACAGAGATGAGGAGGGCTCTGACTGAAACTTGGCTCACGGGAGATGTGCTCCTTACCGAAGCCTTTCCACCTGGCTACACTTTCCACCACCTGTCCCACCCAAACTACCACAGTGGCAGTGTGGCCTTTGGCACCAAGTCACACCTTGGTCTCTCGTCCTACTCCCCTGGAACTCTCACCTCCTTCGATCACCTCACCTTGTTGCACGCCTCTCACCTCCCATTTAAAATCCTTGTTGGCGAGCAACCATCCAAGCCCCGCCCGAGATTTCTCACCAAGATATCTTTCCCTCCTTCAGCCTCTGCACTGAACAGTTTCTCATCCTCGGTGATGTCAACCTCCATCTCAGCTCCCCTTGTCCTCTCTCCTCTGACCTCACTGGCCTCCTGTCCTCCCTAAACCTCTCCCTCCATATGAACGCCTCGATTTTAAAATTCTCATCCTTGTTTTCAAATCCCTCCGTGGCCTCGCCCCCTCCCTATCTCTGTAACCTCCTCCAGCCCTACAACCCTCCGAGATCTCTGCGCTCCTCCAATTCTGGCCTCTTGCGCATCCCTGATTTCCATCACACCACCAATGGCGGCCGTGCCTTCAGCTGCCTAGGCCCTAAGCTCTGGAATTCCCGCCCTAAACCTCTTTGCCTCTCTCTCTCTCCTTCTTTAAGACGCTCCTTAAAACCTACCCCTTTGACCAAGCTTTTGGTCACGTGTCTTAATATCTCCTTATGTGGCTCGGTGTCAAATTTTGTTTGATAATCGCTCCTGTGAAGCACCTTGAGATGCTTGACTATATTAAAGGCGCTATATAAATGCAAGTTATTGTTGTTGTACCTCTGCCCACTAGTTCGTTGTTTGGTGATCACAGCATTGCCTTGGGTCTCCGCACCGTCAGAAATAAATAACTGTTTGAGTGCCTAAATTTCACTCTCCAAAATCCATTACGTATCTCCAAAATGAGGTGTCAACCATGTCTCAGTGAGTGTCAATCTCGCCTCTGAGTTAGAAGGTTGTGGGTTCATAGTCTCACTCCAGAGATTTGAGCACAAATCTAGGCCAACACTCCAGTGCAGTAACTGAGGGAGTGCTGCACTGTCGGAGGTGCTGTCCTTCAGGTGAGATGTTAAAACAAGGCCCTGTCTGCCCTCTCAGGTGGATGTGGAGGATCCCGTGGCCACTATTTCGAAGAAGAGCAGGGGAGATCTCACAATATTTATCACTAAACAACTGAAACTAAACAACAAACTAAAATTGCTGTTTGTGGGATCTTGCTGTGCGCAAATTGGCTGCTGCGTTGCCTACATTACAACAGTGACTACACTTCAAAAATACTTCATTGGCTGCAGAGCGCTTTGGGACATCCTGAGATCGTTAAAAGGCACTAAATAAATGGGAGTTATTTCTTCACATAAAGCAGGCTCTTCTGCAAATATCCACCTGGCGGCAGCAATGTTCCAGTCCTGATGTGTGTCAGTGGATAAAGTAATGGGCGAATTTCTGTCAGCTCGAGGGGAGAGCTCTGGTTTGCTTTCCTTTAGGTTAAAAAGCCTGGAGGAGGTTAAAGTTCACTCCACATGATCCATGGAGAGGAGCAAGTGTTTGTCACTAGAAACTTAGGACTTTTTTCACTGGCACAGGGATGGGTGGGGGAGGATTCTGGCACCAAAATGGCTTTTCAAAATTACCAAAGGTTTTGAGAGAATAAATAGTACATTTCCACTGGTTGGTAAATCAATAGTAAGAGGGCTTAGATTCAATATTACAGCTAGAACAACAAAGGTGGTAGTTAGAAGAAGTTTATTTTAAACATGAGGGCTATTAGAACTTGGCATGATTTAACACAAGTGGCTATTAAGGCAGAGACTATAGCATCATTTATAGAGACTTTGCTGAACACCTCTGTTCAGTCCGCAAATGTGACCCTGACCTGCCGGTCACTCGCCATTTTAATTCCCCGTCCCGCTCCCCCTCTGACCTCTCTGTCCTCGGCCTCTTACACTGTTCCAATGAAGCTCAACGGAAGCTCGAGGAACAGCCCCTCATCTCTCGATTAGGCACTTTACAACCTTCCAGACTCAACATTGATTTCAATAACATCAGATCATAACCACTGCTCCCGTTTTCTCAGCTAGCAGGTGCTGGCGATGGTTCTGCTGTTGCCATTCACAGCTACTCTAGACCCATCTTTTGTTTCTTTACCTGTCCCATTCCCACCCTCCTTGCCTTGCACCATCATCCCTATTGCCATTTAATCACTCCTGCCCTCCACCCTATCACAGACCTACCTTTTTGTTCTTTCCCCCTTGCCCCCTTCCCCTGTCTCTGTACTTGCTTATAAACTATTAAATCTCTTAACATTTTCCAGTTCTGATGAAAGGTCATCGACCCGAAACGTTTAACTCTGTTTCTCTCTCTCCGCAGACACTGCCTGACCTGCCGAGGGTTTCCAGCAATTTCTGTTTTTATTTCAGATTTCCACCATCCGCAGTATTTTGCTATCTCTGCTTAAAGAGGAATTGGTTTAAGTATTTGAAAAAGGAAGATTAGAAACGGATACAGGGAGATGGGGTCAGACAGGTCAAGTTGAAGAGCTAGCACTCGTACAGCCATACGAGGCTGAATGGCCTCCTTCTGTGACATAATGTCAATAGCTACACTCCCCTGTGTCAACTACACTCCCCTGTGTCAATTACCCTCCCCTGCGTCAACTACACTCCCCTGTGTCAATTACCCTCCCCTGTGTCAATTACCCTCCCCTGCGTCAACTACACTCCCCTGTGTCAATTACCCTCCCCTGCGTCAACTACACTCCCCTGTGTCAATTACCCTCCCCTGTGTCAATTACCCTCCCCTGCGTCAACTACACTCCCCTGTGTCAATTACCCTCCCCTGTGTCAATTACCCTCCCCTGTGTCAATTACCCTCCCCTGCGTCAACTACCCTCCCCTGCGTCAACTACACTCCCCTGTGTCAACTACACTCCCCTGCGTCAACTACACTCCCCTGCGTCAGCTACACTCCCCTGCGTCAACTACAATCCCCTGCGTCAACTACACTCCCCTGTGTCAACTACACTCCCCTGAATCAACTACACTCCCTTGTGTCAGCTACACTCCCCTGCGTCAACTACACTCCCCTGCGTCAACTACACTCCCCTGTGTCAACTACACTCCCCTGCGTCAACTACACTCCCCTGTGTCAGCTACCCCCCCCTGTGTCAGCTACCCTCCCTTATGTCAACTACCCCCCCCTGTGTCAACTACAATCCCCTGTGTCAACTACCCCCCCCCTGTGTCAGCTACCCTCCCCTGTGTCAGCTACCCTCCCCTGTGTCAGCTACCCTCCCCTGTGTCAGCTACCCTCCCCTGTGTCAGCTACCCCCCCCTGTGTCAGCTACCCTCCCCTGTGTCAGCTACCCCCCCCTGTGTCAGCTACCCTCCCTTGTGTCAACTACCCCCTCCTGTGTCAACTACACTCCCCTGCGTCAACTACAATCCCCTGTGTCAACTACCCCCCCCTGTGTCAGCTACCCTCCCCTGTGTCAGCTACCCTCCCCTGTGTCAGCTACCCTCCCCTGTGTCAGCTACCCTCCCCTGTGTCAGCTACCCACCCTGTGTCAACTACACTCCCCTGTGTCAACTACACTCCCCTGTGTCAACTACCCTCCCCTGTGTCAGCTACCCTCCCCTGTGTCAACTACCCTCCCCTGTGTCAACTACACTCCCCTGTGTCAGCTACCCTCCCCTGTGTCAACTACACTCCCCTGTGTCAGCTACCCTCCCCTGTGTCAACTACCCTCCCCTGTGTCAACTACACTCCCCTGTGTCAGCTACCCTCCCCTGTGTCAACTACCCTCCCCTGTGTCAACTACCCTCCCCTGTGTTAACTACACTCCCCTGTGTTAACTACCCCCCCTGTGTTAACTACCCCCCCCTGTGTTAACTACAATCCCCTGTGTTAACTACCCCCCCCTGTGTTAACTACCCCCCCCTGTGTTAACTACACTCCCCTGTGTTAACTACCCCCCCTGTGTTAACTACACTCCCCTGTGTTAACTACAATCCCCTGTGTCAACTACCCCCCCCTGTGTTAACTACCCCCCCCTGTGTTAACTACCCCCCCCTGTGTTAACTACACTCCCCTGTGTTAACTACCCCCCCCTGTGTTAACTACAATCCCCTGTGTTAACTACCCCCCCTGTGTTAACTACAATCCCCTGTGTCAACTACCCCCCCCTGTGTTAACTACCCCCCCCTGTGTTAACTACCCCCCCCTGTGTTAACTACACTCCCCTGTGTTAACTACAATCCCCTGTGTTAACTACCCCCCCCTGTGTTAACTACCCCCCCTGTGTTAACTACCCCCCCCTGTGTTAACTACCCCCCCCTGTGTTAACTACCCCCCCCTGTGTTAACTACCCCCCCCTGTGTTAACTACCCCCCCCCTGTGTTAACTACCCCCCCCTGTGTTAACTACAATCCCCTGTGTTAACTACCCCCCCCTGTGTTAACTACCCCCCCCTGTGTTAACTACACTCCCCTGTGTTAACTACCCCCCCCTGTGTTAACTACCCCCCCCTGTGTTAACTACCCCCCCCTGTGTTAACTACCCCCCCCTGTGTTAACTACAATCCCCTGTGTTAACTACCCCCCCCTGTGTTAACTACCCCCCCCTGTGTTAACTACCCCCCCCCCCTGTGTTAACAGCAGAATCCAATGCTCCCCCAGTGAAAATGATTGTTTTTGCCTCTGTCAGTTTTGCAGTTTATTGCTGCAGATTCCAAGTTCATTTCTCCTTTGCAATTGGTTAAATCAACTAATCCTTGAATTCCTCCAGTGTAGGGACCGCCCCATCACTTACCTCAATTCCCTGGAGTGTGGAAAGTTTACACAGAATTACATAGAATGCACTGGACTGACACAGGCCATTCGGCCCAATTGGTCCATGCCAGTGTTTATGCCCCTCCCACCCGTCTTCATCTAACCAGCATATCCTTCTATTCCTTTCTCCCTCCTGTATTTATCCAGCTTCCCCTTAAATGTATCTATAATATTCGCCTCAACTATTCCTTGTGGTAGCGAGTTCCACATTCTCACCACTCTCTGGGTAAAGAAGTTTCTGCTGAATTCCCTATTGGATTTATTAGTGACTATCTTATATTTATGGCCCCTAGTTTTGGTCCAGCCCGCAAGTGGAAATGTCTGCTCCCCACATCTATCCCATCAAACCCTTAAAGATCTCTATCAGGAAACCTCTTAGCCTTTTCTAGAGAAAAGAGCCCCAGCCTGTTCAATCTTTCCTGATAGTTATAACCTCTCAGTTCTGGTATCATCCTTGTAAATCTTTTTTTTGGACCTTCTCCAGTGCCTCTATATCCTTTATATAACATGGAGACCAGAACTGTGCACAGTGCTCCAAGTGTGGTCTAACCAAGGTTCTATACAAGTTTAACGTAACTTCTCTGCTTTTCAATTCTATCCCTCTAGAAATGAACCCCAGTGCTTTGTTTGTTTAAATAAATTGGTTTAACTCGCTGCAAAGGACGAGTAGATACCAACTCACAATTTCGCCAGAGAGCTGAGCCTGACCGAGGCAAAGCAATCAGGGGCGGGTTTGTTGCAGTGAGAAACTTAAGATGACTGTTAATGCGGAGACTTCAATCAATCAGGATTCAAGTGGCCAGGGAGCAGTGGGCAGTGGATTGGGAATCGGAAGGGGATGGCATAGAGGAGGCAAATGCACCCAAGATTTGCTCCCCCACTAAAGTTTCACCTAAGTCAGTGTTGGGGTTGCTAACCCTCCAGGATTGTTCCGAAGTCTCCAGGAATTGAAGTTTAATCTCCAGGACGCTGCTGCCGGCAAAAAACCCGGGGAGAAACATCATTGAGGCAATAAAAAAAAACTTTTTTTTTCATTTTCTTTGAACACTTTTGTTTATTAGCTATAAAAATATTAAAGATGGCAAAACAGGCTGTTTGACTGGGTGGGGTGTTTGGAAAGGAGAGGTCATGAAACCTCCAACCAAAATTGGCGACCCTCGTCTGTGCCAATGTCCACTCCAGCCCCTGGTCTCTGGATGACTCCAGGTCAGGCCAGTTTTGCAGTTGTGGATAATGTGGGTAGACTGCAACATGACATTATAAATGGCAGCTCACAAAGCATTTCATATCTAGATATAAATTGCAGATTATGGCAGGTTGGTGGTCATAAAATGTACGCACTCCCTTGTGTCTAGACTAAAGGCATGTTTACTAAGGTAATGAACCATCAAATAAGTATTTATAAACTCATTCCTGTGGCTATGATGCCAGACAGCTGTTTGTTTAGCAGTTGTCCAAAGCCTATATACACTACAAAACTCAACGTGAGGAGGCTGCTCGGTACAGCACAGCACAATTTTAAAATCTCTCATGTTCAGTTAGGAAACTGACCAAGCTCAGACTCCAAATTTCCCTGGAAGTTCTGGCCACTGATGTAAGGTACGAACATCTAAAAGGAAATAAATCACAGATATTCAGTGCATGGGAATCATTTGATTCAGCATCCAGTTAAAACTCGAACCGTTTGTACTAAATTCCATCGCATTAAACTAGTGAAAACATTTATATCTGAAATTTCCTAGACATGAACTTTATTTCCAAAACACAATTAATTTATTTTTCTATAAAGTGTACTATCTCATTTTATTCCAATTTGGCGTAACAGCCAATAAATTACATAAATCATACAGCCAATAGATGTAGAAATAAATCTTTGCTTGTAGAATTGTCTGCGAATAATAAATCGGCATTAAGAATTACGTTTAAATATCCGTAATTCCAAACTGTTCAAATGTTGTGCAGTTATTAACTTTACAACACATATTTCCAGGCATTGTTGAATTTGAGGGACAGAACACAGGTTTTGAACAATGTAAAGGCACACTAAATCCAACATGAGTGATAGACTGGTACAAATCAGGATGATGACCAGCTCAGTCACTTACCAGGACATGGCCTCAATTCATAAAGGCCTCTGAACTTTGGTGTGCCTACAGATCCAATCTGTAGGCACACCAAAGTTCTCAGACCAACAATACAAAGGTTTGCAATATAGATGCCCCCAACACTTCGCTCCTACAACACACTGCTCCCAGTGCCCTTGTATCTGGCAGGGTTTGACAACTCTCCCCAACTACAGCTGCTGTCTGACTGACCGAGTGTTTCTCGCATTTTGTGCTTTCATTTGAGTTTATAAATATTTGAGCACCTTCGATTCCTCGGTACAGTGGGGGATCAGAGAGACCAATTCTCGGGGCGAGGTGGGGGTGGTGGGAGATCAGAGAGAACAATTCTCATGGGGAGGGTGGTGGTGGGAGATCAGAGAGACCAATTCTCGGGGCGAGGGGGTGGGAGATACTCTCGAAGGGTGGGAGTGGGGCACCTCCCGGGGGGTAGGAATCCATTCATGGGGAAGTTTCCCGAATTCCCGATACCCGGAACACCCCTGCCAGTGAGCAAAAACATTTTTTATAGGCTCATGGGGATCAAAGAGACTCTGAGTTACAGTGGACCCAACCATCAGAAAGTAAAAAGCAATAACATCTGCAAACTGTGGGCAAGTGTCATGTGATCAAGCTTCCAGGAACACATCCAAACCTTTATGGTAACTCTAATTGTTGTCCACGATACTCCAATTAGTAAGAGAATTAATTCAGTGTGTGAAAATTTGTCACTACATTTCTCACCCAAGAGTTTCGTTTTTACTTATTCTTGCGATATGGACCCGCCCCTAGTTACCCAGGTGACATTAAGGCCCCGATATTACCAGGGAGGCGGGATGGCAGCGGGGGTGGGAAGGGGGCGACTGTGCGCGTGGGTAACCCGCCCAGTAAAATCCGTCCATTCCCCACGCGATCGCGGGTAAATTGAAGCCACTTATCCGGGTTTCCCGTCGGAGACCTGCGCAGCGGGCGGACCGCGCACCCGCATCACAGGCTGTCAGCTGGAGGAGCCCTATTTAAAGGGGCAGTCCTCCAATGCTGCTCCTGCAGCAAAGAACCAAAATTATAGAATGGAGCAGACTGGGGGAAAGGCTATTCCCAGATTTACCGATGCCTCACTCCAGGTCTTACTGGATGGGGTGAGGAGGAGGAGGGATATTTTCTACCCAGCAGACGGGAGGAAGTGGCCTGTCTCTGCCACCAAGAAGGCCTGGCTCGAGGTGGCAGAGGAGGTCACCAGCAGCAGCAACGTCTCCCGCACATGGATCCAGTGCAGAAAGTGCTTCAATGACCTAACTAGGTCAGTCAAAGTGAGCACACTTACTCATTCCCCTACACTCCGCCTTCCACATCACCGCCCCCACCCCACAACTCCTTCTGCACTGCCAACACTACTCTATCACATCACACCTCACACCCACTCAAACCTCATCCTCAACTTACCTGCACTTACTCACCTCCCCAGTACTCATCCCACCACTACCACTCAACCCAATCCTCATACAATGTCATGGTTCTTACTCATACTCACCCTCTGATGCATCTCTTTCACGGTCAGCCTCACCCAAACCAATGCATTCAGCGGTTGGCCACATCACCATCCCTCACTCACGCCTCTCTACTTTCTCCCCTTATAGGAGAAGAGAGCCCAGAATGCATGGGAGAGGGCGAAGACCGGAGGGGGGCCGCAAGATCAGGTCGTCCTCCCGGACGTGGAGCAGGAGGATCTTGAACTGAGCCGCACCCTCGAGTGCCTGTCCGTCGGGCACACCGAGACTGCCACCTGACAAACGACTGGTGACAGAACTTTAACATTCAGCACTCACAATAGCAAATGATGTTAACATGCCTTGCCATCTTCAGCACCTCAACATCTGTCATCATGCTTAATATTGCCTTACGTTCTCTTACAGGGCCTTCAGCGACCTCCGTGACGGCGGAAGCATCACACACACCTCGGTGGGTCCCTGTCCTCACTTAGTTGGGGTCTCACATGGCGAGTCACCACACACGTGAGCACGAGCAGACACTGGTGGCAGGGGCAGCTGTGGAGAGTCCGCATCGGTGGGAGCACTCTTCTCCAGGCTGTGCTCAGCTGGACACAGATGCTGAACCCTGGGGGCCATCCTTTAAAAGGAGAACGATCGAGGGGCAGCAGCACATTTGCGAGGTGCTGGAACAGGTGCCACGCGCACTCTCCACAATCGCGCAGAGGATGGAGGAGTCCAACTCCTGCATGAGTGGAATGGTGGCACAGGTACAGGAGGGAATCTCAGAGATACTGTCACAGGGACGTGATGGCATCTCTGAGGTGGTGTCGCGGGTAAGTGCGGGAATGTCTGCGATGGAGGGAAGGCTAGCCTCCATTGAGCTTCAAGCACGGCTCACCAATGAGTCCACTGAGGTCCTGACAACGGCCCTTCAGACTCAGGATGAGCAACTTTCTGCCGCCTTAAACAGGCAGACAGATACACTAGCACTGGCCTTACAAAGCTTCAGACATGTCCTCCAAACTGTCGTCCAGCAGGGTGGTAGGAGTGATGGGGGCTTGGCTCAGGAGAGGGATGATGGCGAAAGGGGACATGGAAGTGGGGACGCCACTCAAAGCGCCCCCACGTCTCCCCCGTTGCCCCCCTCTCAACCAGTACCCGCAATGCTGCCTCCTCTCCAGGTGGTCGAGTCTGCCCCTGCACAGGTGCAGGTGGAACAGTCTTTGGAGATGTCCTCACAGGCACCGAAACCCAGAGGGCGTCGGCCCAAAGCATCTAATCGGTCAGGGCATGGACAAGAGCAACCTGACACTACCTCTGCTGCAGCCACAGGGGATGCACCTCGTAGGAGTACTCGTAAACGTAAGGCGAAGGTTTTGTGAGCACAAAGGGGATGCACAAGGGTGTTTGACGGTTTGTCATGTTTTTTATTTATATTTGATTTTTGTTAATGGCACATTAAATATTATTATTGTCACCACTACTGCCACGTCTTGGCCTTTCTTGACTGGCTTGTGTAATAAGTCCCTTTCATGAGGTTCTCCATGAACACCCACACTTGATGCCACCCATTGGGTCACCCTACAGTGGGTGTATGTGTAGTTGCACGACTATTTTGTGCAGGTGCCTGTGGTGCAGCTCTGTGTTGTGGAGCTCCACGTGGCGGAGGTGGACATCGTGCCTGGCGAGGCTGGTAATGTTGCTCGTCCTCAGATGAAGTGATGAATGCAGCTATGGCACCCCCCCATCCTGATGGTGTGAGTTTGAGGGGGTCCGCAAAGTAGGTAAATGTGTTTGCACAGCAGAGTTTAGGATAATAAATTAAGAATTGTGAGTGGAAAGAAAGGTGTTGCAGCCAGAACTTTGTCTGAAGTGACAGAGTGCCCTGCTGCAATAAATGAGGTTTTCCCCCCAACTGTCAAATAATCCTTTGCATCTCCCACTGGCTGCTGACTGAAACACGTCTGCTCCAACAGGGAGTGTTTCCCACAGCACGGGAAACACGCTGAGGATCCTTCAAAATTTCACCCCTGCCAAAATCTCCACTCATTGAGGTCTGTCAAGTACCTCAAGTATCTAAATAACTATCTAAAGCAGCATCCCGCCGGCTTTAATTCCCGGTGGGAACACGTCACTGGGGAACCCGGAAGTGGGCGGCTTGGAGCTGGGCTCCGAACCTGCTCCGGGATTCCGCAATTTTAGGAGCCCCCCAACGCACTCGCTCGGCCATCCCAAAATCGGCCCATAAGAGCCAACCACGTAGTGTGGAGTGGAGTCACACATAATCCAGACCAGTTAGAGGATGTTCGATGGATTTTTACAACTATCCGATGCAGCACCATAACCACCAGGCTCCTGTATCTGTATTTATGATATTTTAAATGTTTAATTAATCATTGCTCCCATTTTTTCGGACAGCAAGTGCTGGTAATGGTTCTGCTGCTGCCATTTATAGCTCCTCTGGACCCATCTTTTGTTTCTTAACCTGTCCCATTACCTCCTTGCCTTGCACCATCAACTCTTTTGTCATTTAATCACTCCTGCCCTCCACCCTATCACAGACCTTCCCTTTTGTTCTTCCCTCCCCCTCCCCTTTCCCCGGCTCTGTACTTGCTCAAAAACTTTAACTCTTTAACATCTTCCAGTTCTGACGAAAGGTCTTCGACCTGAAACGTTAACTCTGTTTCTCTCTCCACAGACGCTGCCTGACTCGCTGAGCTTTTCCAGCATTTTCTGTTTTGATTTCAGATCTCCAGCATCTGCAGTATTTTGCTTTTGATATAGGTGTTCCGTATGGCTTCATGTTGCTAGGGTTACTTGTTTCTATTCCTTCCACTAGCTATATCACTACTGCTATTACATAAAAACAAAAGGAGGCCATTCAGCCCCTCGAGCCTGTTCCGCCATTCAATTAGATCATGGCTGATCTGTATCTTAACTCCATTTACCCGCCTTGGTTCCGTAACCCTTAATACCCTTACCCAACAAAAATCTATCAATCTCAGTTTTGAAATTTCCAATTGACCCCCAGCCTCAACAGCTTTTTGGGGGGAGAGAGTTCCAGATTTCCACTCCCCTTTGTGTGAGGAAGTGCTTCCTGACATCACCCCTGAACGGCCTAGCTCTAATAGTTTCTCTCTAACTAAGGATTCTATCAAATCCTTTAATCATCTTTAACACCTCAATTAGATCACCCCCCTCAACCTTCTATACGCGAGGGAATATCTTCTATATTACAGCACAGGGAAGAACCACAATGAGCTCAACACCAACTGTGGAACGACACAGCTATCGCTGAATAAAAAACAATAAACACAGGAAATTCCAAACAATACCAGCTGATCTCCTGGGTGTCGCTCATGTGGTGTTGCTGGGATGTGAAAGTAATAAATAGGGTTGAGACATATAATTATTTTGAGAGACTAAGCGAACCTATGACTGTATTCAATTTGTGGTTCAGTGGGTAGCACTCTCGCCTCTGAGTCAGAAAGTTGTGGGTTCAAGTCCCTCTCCAGAAACTTGAGCACAAAATCTAGGCCGACACTCCCAGTGCAATACTGAGGGAGGTGCTGCGCTGTCGGAGGTGCCGTCTTTCGGATGAGACGTTAAAACGAGACCCTGTCTGCCCTCTTCAGGTGGATGTAAAAAGATCCCACAGCCACTATTTCGAAGAAAAGCAGGGGAATTCTTCCCAGTGTCCGGGTCCTTCAAACAACATCACTAAAAAAAAGCTGATGATCTGGTCATTATCACATTGTTGTTTGTGGGATCTTGCTGTGTGCAAATTGGCTGCTGCGTTTCCTACATTACAACAGTGACTACACTTCAAATGTACTCCATTGGCAGAAAAGGGGTTCGGGCCGTCCTACAGTCATAAAAGGTGCTATATAAATGCAAGTTCTTTCTTGCTTTTTTCTAATGAAACATAGATGGGTAAGGGGGAATATTATATAAGTATTCAAAATTATGAGAGTATTTGAGATGATAAACAGTGAAAGGTTATTTCCATTGTTCAGCAAATCTGTAACAGGGTGGCATGAATTTAGAATTAGTACCACAGGATGCACTGCAGCAACTCGCCAAGGCTTCTTCGACAGCACCTCCCAAACCCGCGACCTCTACCACCTAGAAGGACAAGGGCAGCAGGCACATGGGAACAACACCACCTGCACGTTCCCCTCCAAATCACACACACCATCCCGACTTGGAAATATATCGCCGTTCCTTCATCGTCGCTGGGTCAAAATCCTGGAACTCCCTTCCTAACAGCACTGTGGGAGAACCTTCACCACACGGACTGCAGCGGTTCAAGAAGGCGGCTCACCACCACCTTCTCAAGGGGCAATTAGGGATGGGCAATAAATGCCGGCCTCACCAGCGACGCCCACATCCCATGAACGAATAATAAAAAAATCATAAAGGGGGAGATTCAAATAAATTTTTTCAATTTAGAATATGGGATACTTTTTCCCAAGTGATTATTGAAAAGCGGACAATCCCAACATTTGAGGAAGAATCAGATTTTATATTTAATATTCTTCAAATGTTTCAGGAAAATGGAGGGGAAAAATGGGATTCCAATGGATTACTCTAATGTGAAACTAGCACAGGCGCAATGGGCCAAATGGTCTCCTTTTATGCTGAGATTTCTATGGGTGAAACTGCCCAAACTCATTTGACACAGGACTCATGCAGGCAGCCGAGCGAAGAGGCATTCATTGCGCAGATTGGACAGAGCTGTGCCCAAGCCCAGGTCTTAGTGATGCCAACCCACTGCGCTAGTCATATCCTTGGCACAGATTCTTACCTCCAGCAGATCCATAACGCTATGATGCATGGTCTTTGCAGCATGCTGTTTCCAGGACAAAGATTTGTCATACCTTTTATTGGCCATGATAGAATAGAATCATAGAATCATAGAAGTTTACAACATGGAAACAGGCCCTTCGGCCCAACATGTCCATGTCGCCCAGTTTATACCACTAAGCTAGTCCCAATTGCCTGCACTCCATCTCCATGTTTCCCACCATTAATTTCCCGGTCTCATCCTCTAAGGGACCTATGTTTGCCTTAGCCACCCTTTTTCTTTTTATATAACTGTAGAAACTCTTGCTATCTGTTTTTATATTTTTTGCTAATTTATTTTCATAATCTATCTTCCCTTTCTTAATCAATCCTTTAGTTACTTTTTGCTGTCTTTTGAAGACTTCCCAATCTTCTATCCTCCCACTAAGTTTGGCTACCTTATATGTCCTTGTTTTTAGTCGGATACTATCCTTAATTTCTTTACTTAGCCACGGATGGCTGTCATTTCTTTTACACCCTTTTTTCCTCAGAAACCTGCCGTCCTTACCCGGTCTGGGCCTGTATGTGACTCCAGTCCCTCGTGGTTGACTCTGAAGTGGCCTAGCGAGCTCCTCAGTTGTATCAAACCGCTAGAAAGTCCACCACCACCACCAGCATCTCAGGGAAACTCGGGGATGGGCAATAAATGCCGGCTTTTCCAGTAACGCCCACATAGAATCATAGAATCATAGAAGTTTACAACATGGAAACAGGCCCTTCGGCCCAACATGTCCATGTCGCCCAGTTTATACCACTAAGCTAGTCCCAATTGCCTGCACTTGGCCCATATCCCTCTATACCCATCTTACCCATGTAACTGTCCAAATGCTTTTTAAAAGACAAAATTGTACCCGCCTCTACTACTGCCTCTGGCAGCTCGTTCCAGACACTCACCACCCTTTGAGTGAAAAAATTGCCCCGCTGGACCCTTTTGTATCTCTCCCCTCTCACCTTAAATCTATGTCCCCTCGTTATAGACTCCCCTACCTTTGGGAAAAGATTTTGACTATCTATCTTATCTATGCCCCTCATTATTTTATAGACTTGTATAAGATCACCCCTCAACCTCCTACTCTCCAGGGAAAAAAGTCCCAGTCTATCCAACCTCTCCCTATAAGTCAAACCATCAAGTCCCGGCAGCATCCTAGTAAATCTTTTCTGCACTCTTTCTAGTTTAATAATATCCTTTCTATAATAGGGTGACCAGAACTGTACACAGTATTCCAAGTGTGGCCTAACTAATGTCCTGTACAACTTCAACAAGACATCCCAACTCCTGTATTCAATGTTCTGACCAATGAAACTAAGCATGCCGAATGCCTTCTTCACCACCCTATCCACCTGTGACTCCACTTTCAAGGAGCTATGAACCTGTACTCCTAGATCTCTTTGTTCTATAACTCTCCCCAACGCCCTACCATTAACGGAGTAGGTCCTGGCCCGATTCGATCTACCAAAATGCATCACCTCACATTTATCTAAATTAAACTCCATCTGCCATTCATCGGCCCACTGGCCCAATTTATCAAGATCCCGTTGCAATCCTAGATAACCTTCTTCACTGTCCACAATGCCACCAATCTTGGTGTCATCTGCAAACTTACTAACCATGCCTCCTAAATTCTCATCCAAATCATTAATATAAATAACAAATAACAGCGGACCCAGCACCGATCCCTGAGGCACACCGCTGGTCACAGGCCTCCAATTTGAAAAACAACCCTCTACACCCACCCTCTGTCTTCTGTCGTCAAGCCAATGTTGTATCCAATTGGCTACCTCACCTTGGATCCCGTGAGATTTAACCTTATGTAACAACCTACCATGCGGTACCTTGTCAAAGGCTTTGCTAAAGTCCATGTAGACCACGTCTACTGCACAGCCCTCATCTATCTTCTTGGTTACCCCTTCAAAAAACTCAATCAAATTCGTGAGACATGATTTTCCTCTCACAAAACCATGCTGACTGTTCCTAATCAGTCCCTGCTTCTCCAAATGCCTGTAGATCCTGTCCCTCAGAATACCCTCTAACAACTTACCCACTACAGATGTCAGGCTCACCGGTCTGTAGTTCCCAGGCTTTTCCCTGCCGCCCTTCTTAAACAAAGGCACAACATTTGCTACCCTCCAATCTTCAGGCACCTCACCTGTAGCGGTGGATGATTCAAATATCTCTGCTAGGGGACCCTCAATTTCCTCCCTAACCTCCCATAACGTTCTGGGATACATTTCATTAGGTCCCGGAGATTTATTTACCTTGATGCGCGTTAAGACTTCCAGCACCTCCCTCTCTGTAATATGTACACTCCTCAAGACATCACTATTTATTTCCCCAAGTTCCCTAACATCCCGAGAATGAATAAAACAAAACACTTTACAAAGGACTAGATACTCAATCCATGAGGCAGTAAATTGGAGTCACAAAATTGGCCTCTATGCCCTGCAGATTATCTCCTAGTCAGTTGAAATATACTTTTTCAGATACGTTCGCCAACACGCCGGCATAGACCAGTTGGGCCGAATGGCCTGTTTCTGTGCTATAGACTATGTAATTCTATGTAATGTGCAACACACGGCTTTGTGTGCCTATGTTTATTTGTATTTTGCAGGGTTTTGTGAATCATATAGTGGACTCATCAGGCAGGAAATAATTCCCATCTCCCACCACCTGTCCCTATAGTCTGGCATGTGTCGGGACCATCCTGGTTAGATTAACAGAGATAAAATTGAAAGCTGCTTTTAATTTGGATTCTGGGATCCCAGCATCCGTAAACTGGCTGATAAATCACTGGTCAGGCCTCAGCTGGAGTATTGTGTTCAATTCTGGGCAACGCACTTTAGGAAGTATGTCAAGGACTTGGAGAGGGTGCAGAGGAGATTTACTAGAATGGTACCAGGGATGAGGGACTTCAGTTTCATGGAGAGACTGGAGAAACAGGGATTGTTCTCCTTAGAGCAGAGAAGGTTAAGGGGAGATTTAATAGAGGCGTTCAAATTCATGAAGGGTTTTGATAGAGTAAATAAGGAGAAACTGTTTCCACTGGCAGGAGGGTCGGGAACCAGAGGACACAGATTTAAGGTAATTGGCAAAAGAACCAGAGGGGAGATGAGGAGAGTTTTTTTACGCAGCGAGTTGTTACGATCTGGAACGCGCTGCCTGAAAGGGCGGTGGAAGCAGATTCAATAGTAACTTTCAAAAGGGAATTGGATAAATACTTGAAGAGGAGAAAATTGCAGGGCTATGGGGAAAGAGCAGGGGGAGTGGGAATAATTGGATAGCTCTTTCAAAGAGCCGGCACAGGCATGGTGGGGCGAGTGGCCTCTTTCTGTGCCGTATCATTCAATGATTCTCTGAAACAATGCTGATAGGAGCAAAAACAGAAAACAAGGCAACAAGGCCTGCGGTGCTGATAAGAAGTTCTTCAGTGTTAGAATTGAAAACAAGCCAAATATGGTATGAATATATGAACAGCAGGTGTTGAAAGAAAAACATATAAAACAGTCCATTCTACATGGGTTTTCAGGAGAACTGCATGTCGCATCGGGACGAGACGGTCTCGGAGAGGAACCTTCTTATTCTCGAAATCGACTTGATCAATCCTTTGTCTTGAGTTCTCTTCGCTAGAAAAAGGTTGCATGAGAAGCTAGGACTTTCTTTCTGGTCGTGTCCGTATGTCAAATTAAATTCTTTAAAGTTAGAAAATAACTACAGTGTCTCGCTTGATCATTGAACCCTTTGTAATCTGTACAAGAGAGGAGAAATCCCACAGCTGTTTTCGTATTGACAGGACTAGAGTATCACCCAATACGCAATGGGGGAGATTCTATGATTCCATGGTATTCATGCCCTTAAATCTGCTCTCCATGGACTGAAGGCAGGCTTGTAGAGCTAAGTGAAACTCAGAGAAAGAGTGAGCAGAGATAGATTTACTGGGAGAGGGGCAGGCAAATATTGGGGAAATTTGAGAGAGTATTAGGGATGGTTTGCATGGAGAATTTGGAGGGAAATTGGAGGTAGCTTTATGGAACGAATGACCCAAGGCTCAGTGCAGTCAGGGAGTGAGAATGTAAAAAAGGGGAACTGTTACATCGAGTTACATCGTGTCTACAGCACAGAAACAGGCCATTCTGCCCAACTGGTCTGTGCTGGTGTTTATGCTCCACACGAGCCTCGTCCCTCCCGACTTCATCTCACCCTATCAGCATATCCTTCTATTCCTTTCTCCCTCATGTGCTTATCCAGCTTCCCCTTAAACGCATCCATGTTATTCGCCTCAACCACTGCATTCTCACCACTCTCTGGGTAAAGAAGTTTCTCCTGAATTTCCCATTGGATTTATTAGTGACTATCTTATATTTATGGCCTCTACTTTAGGACTCCCCCACAAGTGAAAACATTTTATCTACGTCTACCCTGTCAAACCCCGTTCATTATCTTAAAGACCTCTATCAGGTCACCCCTCAGCCTTCTCTTTTCTAGAAAAAGGAGCCCCAGCCTGTTCAGCCTTTCCTGACAAGGATATCCTCTCCATTCTGGTATCATCCTTGGGAATCTTTCTTGTGCTTTCTCCAATGTCTCTATAATCTTTTTATAATATGGAGACCAGAATGGTGCACCGTACTCCAAGTGTGGTCTAACCAAGGTTCTAGTCAGGGGAGAAAAGAGCAAATGTTGGAAGAGACTAAAAAAGAACAAAAGTCTGAAGAGAGAAATAAACTGAGTAAATAATAAATATTATAATCTAAATTTAAATTTTTCTAAATCCCTTCTTGTCCAAGTCTAAAAGGTCCTTGCTATTTCCTTTTATGTCGACGACCAGTTTTTTTTCACACTCCCTCTTAGCCTTTCCCAGTGACGACCTGCTCCTCTTCCAAGCTTTCAATGCTCCGGTTTAAATTGTGCAGCCAGACCTGACCTTTCCCTTCTCCTCCAAAAGGCAACAATAATAACCCTGCTTCTAACAAATTTCTTACAGGTATTGGATAACACCTGAGGAGAAAATGCTCCCATTGAGATTCAAGGTCTTCAGTAACTGTTGTTATCAATTGGATAGCGAGGTGGTGAAAGATAGAATACTAGAGCCTGGTCTTCAGTTGCTTCCAAGCCTTTATTCACAGAGATCAACATTACCCCCACACCACACCCGAGATAAGCTCTCATATAAATGAATATGAGAGTCCCCAATTGATATGCACCACCTGAATACAATTAACACTAATTGATATAAATCAAATGAATACAATTAACACTAATTAATATAAATCATATGAATACAATTAATACTAATATAAATTATATGAATACAATTAACACTAATTAATATAAATTATATGAATACAATTAACACTAATTAATATAAATTATATGAATACAATTAGCACTAATATAAATCATATGAATACAATTAACACTAATATAAATTATATGAATAGAATTAACACTAATTAATATAAATTATATGAATACAATTAGCACTAATATAAATTACATGAATACAATTAACACTAATTAATATAAATTATATGAATACAATTAGCACTAATATAAATCACATGAATACAATTAACACTAATATAAATTATATGAATATAATTAACACTAATTAATATAAATTAAATGAATATAATTAACAATGCCTTGTTCAGGAGCTCTTCCTCCTGAAGTGATGATGTGGAGATGCCAGTGATGGACTGGGGTTGACAATTGTAAACAATTTTACAACACCAAGTTATAGTCCAACAATTTTATTTGAAAATCACAAGCTTTCAGAGGCTTCCTCCTTCCTCAGGTGAATGTGGAGAAGTGATGATACAGTGAGGTACCTTGGGAAGTGACTGGGTTCACAGATCCCGGGAGATAAGGGAATGATCAGACAACGAAATGGGTTTGTTCACAGCGCACGTTAGAGCAACTGGCTGTCTGCCAAGCATAGTGATGTGAAAAGAGAATACTCCTGTCAGGTGGGACAGTGCAACCTCTGTTCATCAATGAGACTGATCTCTAATCCTCACTCACAATCACTTTCCAGAATGTAGAAAAACCAGTAACCACTATCGATGGGTAATAGAGATAGTAATCCTGGTTGTAGGATTACCTGTGGCTTCATTTCCCTCCTGCTGTCTTAAGCTTTGCTGCCTTGGCGTTCAGATCGATCTTTTGCAAACAGGCCAATATCTGACTTCCACTTTTTAAGATGCCCTGAATGATTTTTCCTTTCCATCAAATTAAAATATTGATGACTACACTTCAAAAGTACTTCATTGGTTATAAAGCGTTTTGGGACGTCCTGAGGTCATGAAAGGCACTATAGAAATGCAAGTTCTTTTTTTCTTTTTAAAATGCTGCCTGATGCTCCAGGATGTGAACCAAACATTGTTATTGGTCTGGCAAAGGATAATTTCAAACTGTGATCGCTGTAATCCAATGGTTATACAATTTACCATGGAGAAGGGAAATAAACAAAGGGAGGAAAAAAAACAAAAGCAACTCCCCTCCTGTGGTCTCTGATTCTTATTGTGGGAAACACATCTTCATCAAACTGGGTAAGTACTGCTGTAGGTTTCCTTCACTCCTATTGGAATACGGTTCTGTAGATAGCAAAGACCCTACAGCACCTCTTAATGTTCATTCTCAGTGGGTGAGCTCGGATAGTGAATATTGACCAGCTCCTTACCCATGAAGGGTATCAGAGCTGAGTCTGATGGTGTCTTCATTCAATATCCTCTCGACCTCTTCCAGCGGGTTTTACTGGACACAATCCGAAGCAGGAGCCTTGGGTCATTCCCCATTCCCCCCATTCCCCCCCCCACTCCGACCACCAGAGATGCTGAGACCAACTTCACTCTCCATTGGTGCCCTGTTTGAGAAAACCTAAATCAGCACAAACCAAGGATAGAACTTGGAATCATTCTGGATAATTCAGGAATGCCATGTACCAGTGCATTTACCCTATGAACTATTGTGGGCTCTCCATGCACATATCATTTCAGGGCTGTGCAGTAAACGTGGTCTACATGGACTTCAGCAAAGCCTTTGACAAGGTACCGCATGGTAGGTTGTTACATAAGGTTAAATCTCACGGGATCCAAGGTGAGGTAGCCAATTGGATACAAAATTGGATTGACGACAGAAGACAGAGGGTGGTTGTAGAGGGTTGTTTTTCAAACTGGATGCCTGTGACCAGCGGTGTGCCTCAGGGATCGGTGCTGGGTCCGCTGTTATTTGTTATTTATATTAATGATTTGGATGAGAATTTAGGAGGCATGGTTAGTAAGTTTGCAGATGACACCAAGATTGGTGGCATTGTGGACAGTGAAGAAGGTTATCTAGGATTGCAACGGGATCTTGATAAATTGGGCCAGTGGGCCGATGAATGGCAGATGGAGTTTAATTTAGATAAATGTGAGGTGATGCATTTTGGTAGATCGAATCGGGCCAGGACCTACTCCGTTAATGGTAGGGCGTTGGGGAGAGTTATAGAACAAAGAGATCTAGGAGTACAGGTTCATAGCTCCTTGAAAGTGGAGTCACAGGTGGATAGGGTGGTGAAGAAGGCATTCGGCATGCTTGGTTTCATTGGTCAGAACATTGAATGCAGGAGTTGGGATGTCTTGTTGAAGTTGTACAGGGCATTGGTGAGGCCACACTTGGAATACTGTGTACAGTTCTGGTCACCCTATTATAGAAAGGATATTATTAAACTAGAAAGAGTGCAGAAAAGATTTACTAGGATGCTGCCGGGACTTGATGGTTTGACTTATAGGGAGAAGTTAGACAGACTGGGACTTTTTTCCCTGGAGAGTAGGAGGTTAAGGGGTGATCTTATAGAAGTCTATAAAATAATGAGGGGCATAGATAAGGTAGATAGTCAAAATCTTTTCCCAAAGGTAGGGGAGTCTATAACGAGGGGGCATAGATTTAAGGTGAGAGGGGAGAGATACAAAAGGGTCCAGAGGGGCAATTTTTTCACTCAAAGGGTGGTGAGTGTCTGGAACGAGCTGCCAGAGGCAGTAGTAGAGGCGGGTACAATTTTGTCTTTTAAAAAGCATTTGGACAGTTACATGGGTAAGATGGGTATCGAGGGATATGGGCCAAGTGCAGGCAATTGGGACTAGCTTAGTGGTATAAACTGGGCGACATAGACATGTTGGGCCGAAGGGCCTGTTTCCATGTTGTAAACTTCCATGTTGTAACTTCTATAAAATTGGGGGTCCTCCAGGTGTCAGATCTTGGGGATGTATGAAGTCCTGTCTTTTAGTATCCCTTGAATCGTGGGAACTTTACAACAATCCCAGACATTTGGAGCCACATCCACACAATTAAGACACTCGTGAGAAAGATCTTTTTCTAAACATTTTATTGGAGGAAATTTGTGGAGTTTATCAAATAGATTAACGAGTGTAGATGCAACCAACCTGCACAATCAAATGAAGTTCTTTTCATTACAGAAATTATTTCTTTTAAAGCTGTTTATCTCACACACACACAAATAAAATATAAACATGTCAAGATCAAAATGTCATCACCGTCTCCAAGTCCCCTGATGTCATATTTCTTTGATGACTCAGAGTGGTGATGCTACACAAAACAGATGTGCCCTGACATTTAATGGTTAATTTAACTGCAACAACTCGCCAAGGTTTCTTTGACAGCACTTCCCACACCCGCGACCTCTACCACCTAGAAGGACAAGGGCATCAGGCGCATGGGAACACCATCCCTCCAAGTTCTCCTCCAAGTCACACACCATCCCAACTTGGACATATATCGGCCGTTCCTTCATTGTCACTGGGTCAAAATCCTGGACCTCCCTACCTAACAGCACTGTGGGACAACCTTCACCACACAATTCAGCGGATCAAGAAGAAGGCCCACCACCACCTTCTCAAAAGGCAACTAGGGATGGGCAATAAATGCTGGCCTTGCCAGTGACGCCCACATCCAGAGAATGAATAATAAAAATAAATTGCCTTAAAGTAAAAAATTGTTTAGATTCTTCCAGATGTTCAGCCAGCTTGGGGAAATCATGAAGATATCCATGAGGAATTACTCAACATTTTGTACTATGTTTTCTATATAACGCCAGAAAACCTTATGCCCAAAATGAAATGAAATTTATTTAAGCAAAAAAGAAGAAAATATTTTGCATGTTTAATATTTATATCGATGAAGGCGACATTAACTGCCCATCAATAGCATCTTGATAGATCAAAGACTGTAACATGTATAAGGAATCGATGTATTGGTCCAACATCATCTTCAATGCAGTTTGTCGGCAATTAGAAGGGAAAGTTGGGATCAATATCCTCTGCAACAGAAAGGAATGCAATATGGTCAATTTTCAGTAAGAGCTGAAATCTAAGATCTTTTCTGCCAATGTTATTATTTGACCCTGAGCTGATCTTCCAACTCCATATACTCTCCCTCACAAAGACTGAATTCCACCCCTTTAACAGTGGCTGCCTCCAGCTCTACCTCAGTCCATCTGAAACCCTCATCCATGCCTTTGTCACCTCCAGGCTCAATTATTATTACTTTATGAGCAAGAAACCATAAATAAGTAAGAACTATAGATCAGCAAACAGACCGAACACACAAGGAAATCCCGAGTCTCAGAATAAACAAACAATCACCTCTAGCCTCCTCAATAATGTTCTATTATGTTGGGGCTTATTGTTAATGGAACCGTGAAAACAAGAGTTAGCTCTATCATAAAAAGGTATTGATTCTGTCTTAAGGAGAAAAGGGCAGATTTGAGTAACACCCAAGTAAGCAAATTGTTCAGGTTATTACTGATAAATCCATCCTGAGGTGATACTTACTGACTTTGTTGTCAATCTCAGCATTAGTCTTATTGCTGTCATCCTCATTGGAATCAGCTCCATCATAATTGGCATCCTCCATGGAAGCCACCACATTGCCATCATTGTAATCAGCTCCATTGATATTAGATTCAGTTCTGTCATTGTCATCATCGTCATTGGAAAGGGCTATTGAATCCATGTCCACTGCATTGATATTAATATTCTGGGTCTGCAGACAAAAGGAAACCATTCCCTCAGCATTTGGAGATTAATTAATATTTGAGGGATTGGAAACTGCTTATAAATTCTAGACTCCGGGTCAGAAGAAGCCAACAATAAATGACTCCTTTTAAATATTGTTTTGCATCTGAAACAAAGTGCAACACTTGAGTGTGACATCTCAAGTCTGACACGAACAAGCTCAAAATAGACTTTTATTTATTAATGAGCTGTGCCACAGGAACCACACTATGAGTTAGGGGGTACACTGTTTTATAACAATTGGGGCGTCTGCCCCTTACACACTATTATCAGGGTATTGATTTCATTTCATTTTTCCATGAAAACTATAAATTGGTGACCTTGATCAATATTATCTGCTCCTTTACCTCTCTCCTCAATTTTGTCTTTAGCTTTTTTTAAGCTCATCATACAGAGATAATAGGCAAGATGTACCAGGTTGAAGATAGGTCCATGGCACTGGGGAACAGAGGACCGTGGAGTTCATCGGCACTACAGCATTCCTGGATTTTGTGCTAGCACAGAGAAGCTGCTTTGGGATTTGACAGAACTTGGCTGGGGACTAGAAAGGGGAGGCTTAATGTATACATGAGGGAGAGGGGGATAGAGGGATACAGGGGCAGGGTGTGAAGTGGTAATCAGAGTGGGAGGAGGCTCGTGGAGTAGAAACACCATAGACCAGTTGGGCCGAATGGCCTGTTTCTCTGCTGTAGATTCCATGTAATGGATGCCAGGGATGCTCAGGCATCCTTTGTGACCAGTATTGCTAAAGGCACAAATGTAAGAATAATTCTGGGTCCCCGCCTGCCCAGGACACAGTGTTATCCTGCTGAAAAGGCTGAGGAGATTCAAACCCCTTGTATTTTACCAACTAATTAAACTCTGAGTCTGTCGGGCAGTAAATTGAAGAAAGGGGAAAATACCTCATTCTCTTCAGTTGGATCATCTTCATCAGAGTTTTCATATGACACTTGCTGATCTACAGATTCCTCATTGTTCAGAGTTTCATCATTTTTCAAGTCCAATCCAGTTGGCTTGTAGATTACTTCTTGGTAGCTGATACGCTCATTACTCTCTCTAATCGTGGAATCACCTTCAAGGTTTACTCCGAGTGAGTCCGAACTTTGCAAGGAGTCAGAGTATGGTAGAACACTAGCTGGTTCCTCTGCATTAGATACTTCAGTTGCCAGTTCCTCAGAGTTTTTTTGGTCGAACCCAACATCCACAGCATTGGTATCTACCCCCGGTACTGCAGGTACCTCATAATCCGGTACTACAGGTACCTCATAATCCGGTACTACAGGTACCTCATAATCCGGTACTACAGGTACCTCATAATCCGGTTCTCCATATGGTACGTTCTCGAAGAGTACCCTGAAGTCAGTATCTTCCATACTGCTTGTGTCCTCAAGTGAAAGCTCAGAACTTACACTGTGGGCGCTACTTTTCCTGTTCACAGAATGGTCCGGAGGAGCATTTTCTCCCACATAATTAACTCCTTTTACTGTTGAGGGTTTGGGATCATCACTCGTTGCATAACCATTAAACATGGGCATACGTGCATAGTTAGGGTAGTTGAAGTGAGGGTAGTTGTAGCCAGGATAATAAGGTTGGTTGGGATAATATCCGTAATTAGGGTAAAAAGGTCGCATGTGGTATGTCGGCCGAAAAGGACCAAATGGTGAGTAAATAAATGGGTTGAATCGTTGGTAATAACGAGAGAATCGCTGTAATTACAGAAGAACAAAGACGTAACGTTATAAAAAGCTCTCAAAGTTTATTCCATTACTAGACTGAGGTAAAAAACATATACTAAGTACACAAAACAACAACTTCCATTTATAATAGTGTCAGCTGTGGCTCAGTGGGTAGCACTCTCAAAAAACATAGAAAATAGGAGCAAGAGTAGGCCATTCGGCCCTTCAGGCCTGCTCCGCCATTCAATATGATCATGGCTGATCATCTAACTCAATACCCTGTTCCTGCTTTTTCCCCATATCCCTTTAGCATTAAGAAATATATCTATCTCCTTCTTGAATACATCTAATGACTTGGCCTCCACTGCCTTCTGTGGTAGAGAATTCCACAGGTTCACCACCCTCAGTGAAGAAATTTCTCCTCATCTCTGTTCTAAATGGCCTACCCCGTATCCTGAGACTGTGACCCCTGGTTCTGGACTCCCCAGCCATCGGGAACATCCTCCCTGCAGCTAGTCTGTCTCGTCCTGTTAGAATTTTATATGTTTCGATGAGATCACCTCTCATTCTTCTAAACTCTAGTGAATATAGGCCTAGTCGACCCAATCTCTCCTCATACGTCAGTCCTGCCATCCCAGGAATCAGTCTGGTAAACCTTCGTTGCACTCCCTCCGTGGAAAGGACTCATGTCTGAGTTAGAGGATTGTTGGTTCAAATCCTGCTCCAGAGACTTGAGCATGTAGTGTAAGCTGACACTCCAGTGCAGTATTGAGGGAGTGCTGCACTGTTTGAGGTGCTGTCTTTTGGATGAGACATTAAACCAAGGACCCATCTGCCCTCTCAGAAGATCCCATGGAACTATTTTGAAGCAGAGCAGGGGAGTTCTCCCCGGTGTCCAGGCCAATATTTATCCCTCAGCCAACATCATTAATGCAGATTATCTGGTCTTTATCACATTGCTGTTTGTGGAATCTTGCTGTGCACAAATTAACTGCTTCGTTTCCTACATTACAACAGTGACTACACTTCAAAAGTATTTCATTGACTGTAAAGTGCTTTGGGACATCCTGAGGTCGTGAAAGGCATTATATAAATGCAAGTTCTTTCATTCTTTCATACAGAAAAAGTCCCAAGCTGCTTCACAGAGGTGTAATGACTTAAGAAACAATATATTATGAGCTTTATGTGTAATCTCATACTTGTCAGCAGAATATTTTCTTCCATTTACCATTGTTTGAACCTCCTCCTGGCAGTGAATAGAATGAATAATTATCACTGGTTTTATCCACTTGAACAAGTACCCAGTTGAAGGAGAGTCACTGCTGTAACTCTGGCGGGGGGTCCGGCAGAACTGCTCAAAGAGAGGACCAGGACCGAGATACTCCGCGTCCCGACCCATGCTGGGATTTCCTGCCAAGTCCTACAATGGGTGGAGTTTCCTGCTTCCCCGGCCTGTAAGGAACCTGATGTGTGTCCGGAGGCCGGCTCGCCCCCATGAGATGAGGCGTACCAGCCTGCAGAAGGGCACAAGTGGACCCCCAAAGGCAGGTCCAGGCTCGGCAAATGGCCCGGACCCTCGGAGATAATGGAAAATTTGAGAATTTCGTTTTGCATTGGTTACTGGTAAGAGAGGCAAAGAGGCCCACAAGCTGGTTTCTCTGGGGAAGGGGTTGGGACTCACATAATAATCTTGGACCCTTCCCCCATTCCCCACCCACTTACGCTGTGGGTCCTAAGAAGGGACCCTATACTGTTTCCCCCTCTTCCATTTTTACATGAAGCCAAACCTTCTCCCAGGCTCCCTCCTGCCCTAGCCCTGAACCTGCATCTCTCTCTAGCTTTTCTTCCGTCTCCCCTCATACCTTCTCCGATCTTATCTCACCCATGAGACCCATCTCCTGGTCCTCTGGCCCCATTCCCACTAAACTACTGAACACCCAACTTCCCTTCCTGACCCACTTGCTAGCTGACATTGTAAATGATTCCCTGCCCTCTGCTACTTTCTCCGCCCCCCCCCCGACCCCCTTTCAAAACCACTGTCATTATCCCTTCCTCAAAAAAGACTCTCGATCCCTCTGTCCTTGCAAACTACCACTTGATTTCCAATCTCCTTTTCCTCTCCAAATCCTTGAACATGTTGTCACCTCCCAAATCTGTGCCCATCTCACCCGCAACGCTACGTTAAATCTCACCAATCAAGTTTCCGCCTCTGCCACAGCACTGAAATGGCCCTAACCAAAGTTACAAATAATATCCTCTGCCATTGTGGCTATGGTGCATTGTCCCTCCTTGTCCTCCATCTCTCTGCAGCCTTTGACACGGTCGTCCACACCATTCTCCGATGGCTCTACTTTGTTTCCAGATGAGTGAGGTTGCCCTTGCTTGGTCCATTCTTACCGATCTCATCATAGCCAGAGCAACTCCAACAACGGTTTCTCTTCCCACCCCCGCACCGTTACCTCTGGGGTCCCCCAAGTATCTATCCTTAGCCCCCTACTCTTCATCTACATGCTGTTCCTTGGCGAAAACATCCTTAGACACCGGGTCAGCCTCCACATGTATGCTGATGACCGAACTCTATCGGTCTTAGGTGAGTAGCAACTTTTTCCAACTAAGCATTGGGCAGACCAAAGGAATCACCTTTAGCCTCAAACTCTGTGCCCACACCACTGATTCCATCACCTTCCCAGCCACTGCCTCAGGCTGAACCAGGCTGTTAGTAAACTTGCTTCCTTTTCAACCTAGAGCTGAGCTTCTGATCCCTCATCATCAACATCACAAAGACCACCTACTTCCATCTCCGTAACATCGCCTGCATCCGACGTACCTTATCCCATTTGCTGCTGAAACCCTCACCCCTCCAGACTCAACTATTCCAATGCTCTCCTGGTCGGCCTCCCATCCCCCATCCTCTATAAACTTAACCTCATCCAAAACTGCTGTCCACATCAAAACTTGCACTAAATCCCACTCGCCCATCGCCCCTGTGATCACTGACCTACATTGGCTCCCAGTCACCCAATGCTCAAATTTAAAATTCTCATCCTAGTGTTTAAATCCCTTCATGACCTCACCCCTCCCTTGCTCTGTAACCTCCTCCAGCCCTACAACCCCCCACCCAACTCTCTCTTTCTCTGACTCTGGCCTCTTGTGCACCCTTCCCATGCTACAACCCATCGTTGGTAGCCGTGCCTTCAGCTGCATAAGCTCCATGCTCTGGAATTCTCTCCCAAACCCCCTTACCCCTCCACCTCTTTCTCCTCATTTTGACCCTCCCATCTCTTTGACCAAGCTTTTGATCAGCCCTCCTAATATCCCATTCTTGGGCTCAGTTTCCATTTTCCCCAGTGAAGCACTTCTGGACTTTTGTTCTACATTATCGATTAATTGAAAAGGACTTTATTAAAAAACATAACACAGGAACCATGTTGTAAGAATGATGGAAAAGGAGAATTTACCTCATCACTGTTACTGTCCAAATCTCTGGCTTTACGGACCTGAGAAAGTAAATGTAAGACAGCAGATGACATTTTGAATCATACGAAGGAATTACCAGGATGATCAATGCAACTGAGTAACTCACTCTACAATTTCTGGTTTCCAGACACAATTGCCTTAGGGGCTTGGGGGAAAATTCTCAGAGTATTCGGGGAGAATTTGCCAGGGATTTTCCTGTAATTGGCTACAGATATTTTTCTCTGCCCTTTAAGATTGGGTGAGCATGGACAGGCTTGATGGTCTTTTCTCAACTTTTGTTTCATCTGTTCGTACACAAGTTCCTACAGGGTGACCCCTGCTCTACTTTACATCAGTCATTCCTCTCACACAGACTCTTAAGCAACCACTCCTTGCTGTACACAGGTATCTCAAGCAACTACTCCTCCCTGTACACAGGTATCTCAAGCAGCGACTCCTCCCTGTACACAGGTATCTCAAGCAGCTAGTCCTCGCTGCTCCAAGGAACTCACAGATCTAAGACATTTAGGTCTATGCTTAAAGCAGTGTCCCTTACAATGCAACAAATTCTCAATCCTAGTGTGCAATGGGTCTTTTAGAACAACTTCCCCAGCCCCATACAATGTTCTTTAAGAGTAATATATGGGCTGTATTTAATCAGAACAATTAGACGTAGCACACACTCCTTCAAAGCTGTGACCACCTTATTACAGCTTTGTTTTAATTAGCAAACAGCATTGAGTGATATGCAATCCAACATTTGCATCAAATTCAGAGTGAAATCTTATAACTGTAGTTTCAGATCTATTCTGACCATGGCCATTGCTCTGTGTCAAAAGGATAAGAGCCAGGATAGGGCTGATAATATAGGAAGGAAAGAGGGAGAGGGCTACGAGCTATTCCCATCGAGTAGTCAATCAGATATACTGAAGTGACGACCAACCAGCCCGAACCAGCACTACCTAAAGGGGGACAAGTCACCAGGAATTTCTCCTGATTGAGACTAAGTAGAAAAAAAAGTAAGGGTAAGGTCACTGATGCTTTGCTGCCAGTGGGGAGTGTGTTTGACGAGAGAGCCAGCCGAAGATAAGGGTACGACATTATAGGGCCGATCTTTCTGACCTGTACGGCGACAACAACTTGCATTGATATAGCGCCTTTAACGTAGATAGGCATGAGGCAGGAGGAGTGCATCACCCTCGGTCTGGTTTGCTTACTGGATTCAGAGCAAAGTATTCCTTTAGCTCATTGCTTGCGACTTACTCCACCCGTAACTAGCCCGTTGCTGTACCCCGCCTTTGGTTCAGTTCCCACCATCCTGAGGTCCATGAGCACAAGTGTCTTTGTCTGACAGCTGTGATCGTGCCACCTCCTGTTTAACTTTTGATTTATGGGTCAGATGTCATTACATCTTGTGTTATTCTTGTATTTCAGTAAAGCTTTTTTGCTTTAGTTACAAGTGGATGGATTTGTTTGAATCATCCATTTAGCCATTGTTTGGAACATCATTCACCTGAGCGAAGAGTGAAGAGGTTCATTAAAATTAATGCAGTCTCTTATTTTGAAAGAGTGATACTTACTGGGCGAGCAAACCCAATGGCCGCCAGGTATGTGAGGAGAATTGCTATTTTCATCTTTTAACGGAGTTGCCTGCAATACAAGAACTTCCTTCATTAGATAAAGCAGTGAGAAAAGGCAATTGGACCAAGACTTAAAACAGTAACTTTTCCTCTTGTTAGAATGTCATTATGTTTGTACACATCCCGATCAACTATTATTCATACAGCTTATGTTGGTTGTAGAAAAATGTCCCATGGCATTTAACAAAGGTGTAATTAAAAGGCAATGCACCAAAGAAGAAGATATTGGGAGGGGGGACCAAAAATTTTGGTCAAAGAAGTGGAGCGTCTTAAAGGAAGAAAGTGAGATGGAGAGTCGGAGGGGTTTAGAGAGGGAATCAGATTGAGTGGAATGGAGAGGTCGGGGGGAGGGGTTGTCGGGCGCTGATTCAGCTGATGTGCATTTCTAGCACCATCCGTTTTATCGGGAGGTCTATTTTCTGTTCAGGGGAAGTATCTGAGCTTTGTGCTCTGCACATGTAGTAAGATAAACAACCCAATAGTTGCAACACAAAAAACTGGCTTCAAAACATTCTAATCTCATAATTACATACAACCTAAAATAACACATAAATACTGTAAACTATTTCCCCACAACTCTCTATTTTCATGCTAAGATGACGAATGGCAGATGGAGCAAATTATTTTACAGCTTGCCTGAGCAGTAAAAGCCCTTTTCACTTTCTGATTGGGTGTGAGCAGGATCACGGTGATTGCAACATCTATTGTCTAATAATAAACCACAATTCGATAAATGCTCTCCACACCCTCAGAGCTTTGCACCTGGATCAACCCGTGTACAACGCACTCCAGACATCGCTCAATCACTGCAAGATTGTTCTTCACTGCTGATTTCAGCAGCGTTAACCCCTGGGTTAGGCAGCACAGGGTGACAACAATAACAGCAACTTGCATTTATATAGCGCCTTTAATGTAGGAAAACATCCCAAGGCTCTTCACAGGAGCGTAATTAACTATAATTTGACACTGAGCCACATAAGGAGATATTAGGACAGGTGACCAAAAGCTTGGTCAAAGAGGTAGGTTTTAAGACGTGTCCTTTTGGAGGAGTGAGAGGTGGAGAGGTTTAGGGAGGGAATTCCAGAGCTTAGGGCCAAGGCAGCTGAAGGCACGGCCGCCAATCGTGGAGCGATGAAAATCAGGGATGCACAAGAGGCAAGAATTGGAGGAGCGCAGAGATCTCGGACGGGTGTAGAGCTGGAGGAGGTTACAGAGATAGGGAGGGGTGAGGCCATGGAAGGATTTGAAAACAAGGATGAGAATTTTAAAATCGAGGTATTGCCAGACTGGGAACCAATGTAGTTCAGGGAGTATGGGGATGATGTGTGAACAGGATTTGGTGTGTGTTTTGGATAAGTTGAAGGTCATGGAGGGTGCAAGGTGGGAGGCCGGCCCGGAGAGCATTGGAATAGTCGAGTCTAAAAGGTAGCAAAGGCACGGATAAGGGTTTCAGCAGCCCGGGGCGGAGACGGGCGATGTTACGAAGGTGGAAATATGACATCACCAAACTACTGTCCCTTCTTTAAAGATAGAAAGTGCAGATTAAAGTGAGCACTGGTCTGGAATCACAGGGAGAGTCTTATTCCCAATGTCCTGACATCAAGGCCACTCTGCTTTGAAACCCCAGGGTACTTGTAAAAAGCTCAAATGGAAGAAAGTTTTCTGTGGGTGAATGTTTGTTTTTTATTCCTATCTTTGGTTTTAACATTTATTCAAACCCGTTCTCAACCATAAGTTTAAGACATTTTGAATTATTTTCAATAAGAATTGACTGAAGGAATAGGGTTGTGTTCTCAAGACAAACGACAGTGTAGATTAGGTTCAAAATATGGAATAAAGCCTCATATATCTGATAACCAGGAGCTAGTGTTAGATACAGTTACGAATGTAACAAGTACACAGGTCAAATATTAGACCAAACCCAGTTCTGACGAAGGGTCGACATCTGAACCGTTAACAAATCTCTTGTTCCCACAGGTGCTGACAGACCTGCTTAGTATTTCCAGCATTTTCTGTTTTTGTACTCGATCAAACTCCCTAATTCCAAAACGTGAGGGATGCAATCAAATTATTTTTCCTTTAAGGCAAGTCTATACACTTTGAGCAAGATTAATGTGGCTTTATTTATTCATGGGACCATCAACATCTCATTGAGCACAATATAATTAATGTAATCTGGCAGTGTGGAGAACAGCAAACACTAAACACACTGTGTTACACCTCGGAGTGGGAGTGATCAGCCAGCGCCATGAATACTGAGATAATGTAGTGTGTTGTTGACCTGTGCAGGCACGATATTACAGGGCACTGGGTGACATTACCCACCAGGAATCTGTGTGTTTAATGAGAAACAACATTGCTTCATGATCGCTGCAGGCATGTGAAGTAAAATGAGGGCTCCCTGAGCTCTCCAATACCGGTTTGGATTGGAGAGTGTACTTTCTAAGAGTTTCGGCAAATCTACCAAAGAGATCTAAGTGTTCTTACAATCCATCAGCATCACTGACACGGAGTTTTTTTTGGGATGCTTATCTTTAAGATACTTTTACAAGTTCACACTATCGGTTCCCAAAAACGCATATTGGGAATTGAGATAAGGCAGATAGACAAGACTTTTACCCTCCGGAGGAATATTCTAAAATACACCCTATAATCATTCACAATCTCTATTATTTGTGTCAGTTTGGCTCAGTTAGTAATACTCTCACTGTGAATGTAAAAGTTATGGGTTGAGCACATAAACTAGGCCAACACTTCAGTGCCAATGTGAGCCAGTACTGCATTGTTCTTTTGAATAAGATATTACACTGAGGCCCCCATCTGCCTGTTCAGGTGGGTAGAATCATAGAACGATACAGCACAGGAGGCCGCCATTCGGCCCATTGTGCCTGTGCTGACTCTTTGAAAGAGCTCTCCAATTAGTCTCACTCCCCCTGCTCTTTCCCCACAGCCCTGCAAATTTTCTCCCTTTCAAGTATTTATCCAATTCCCTTTTTGAAAGTTATTATTGAATCTGCTTCCACCGCCCTTTCAGGCAGCGCATTCCAGATCATCACAACTCGCATAAAAGAACATAATCGATCCCATTGCACTATTTGAAGAAGAGCAGGGATTTTTAGCATTCCTCCTTCATCCAAAAACAGATGAGCCTCAGCGTTTATCATTAACAACAATGACTTCATTTCAAGAAGCTTTTCATTGGACGTGAAGCACTTTGGGACATCCTGAGAGATGTGATAAGGTTTTATATAAATAAAAGTTCTGCCCTTCCTCCACATGGATTAAGCTTTTCACCTTGACTCTGACTTTGTGATCACCCTACATACAGCAACAAATGGAGGCTGAGCTAGTGCATCATTTAGTTCCGACCTGTTGCTGCAGGAGAGCCTGGCTTCCTAGAGCTGAGGCGTGACACACGACATGGGTATCAAAGTCAGAAATAGACAAAGAAAAAGTCACGCCCTGCCTGAGTCTCTGTAGTCCTTCCACTGCCCCATATATCAGCAGTGCCTACCTCTCAGGAGTGTGGCACCTCCTCCACAGATACAGCAGTTGTGGGGGAATGGTTGCTTGCTTTGATTAAATACGTGTATTTCATGAGGCTGCCCCAATGCAAACCAGAAAATGCCAGGCTTAACTCCCAATCTGTGCTGAGTTAACTGATCTCCGCTGGGAAAGGTGTAGCACTCTCAGACCCAATTAGAAGGTGGAAGTTTGCACCATTTGAACAACATATTTTAATTTGGAATTACTTTAATATCAGAATGTAGAGGCTAACACTTTGTCACCGTGGATTGGTACATAGACTTTCGGATGGGATGTTTAATCCGAGGCCCCGTTTGCACTATTTTGAAAAAGAGCGGGCGAGTTCTTCCCGGTGTCCTGGCCAATATTTATCCCTCAACCAATGTAACTAAAAACAGATTATCTGGTCATTATCACATTGCTATTTGTGGGATCTTGCTGTGTGCAAATTGGCTGCTGCGTTTCCTACATTACAACAGTGACTACACTTCAAAAAGTACTTAATTGGCTGTAAAGCACTTTGGGATGTCCTAAGATCGTGAAAGGCGATATATAAATGTAAGTCTTTCCCTTTCTTTAGTCCTTTATGCTATAAAACTCCAACCCAGACAGATGGAGTAGGTGCTTCCTTTCTCTCTATTAGCTGTAAGTATTCCAAGTAAAATAAGTATGGACAATGTCAACCCAGATCCTGGTGGATACAGTGGACACAAAACTCCCCAGAATTTGGCAAAAATGGCATGTAATTGGCAACCTCATTCAAAGAGTCCAGAAGGATGACTAATGTGGGGAATTCTGCACCAAGTGTGAGGAGGGAACACTCCTCCAGGATGGAAACAAATCCCGGAATTTCCTCAGGGAATGGCCGCCGTAATTTCAGCAGAGGATTGGCATAAATTGTGTTTACGGGTCTATCCAGGGTTTCCACCAATCTTCCACCGAAGTTACACCGGCCAATCAGGAGAGAATCCCTAAAGGTCCATGGTTGGGACAGAGTAGAGAGAGAGCTTTACTGCACATCTGGCTGTGCACCTGGGGTGCTTGATGCTGACACCGAGTGTCCAAGGTGAGAAAAGATGGCTCGCCTTCTTCACTTTATTATACACATAAATCCACAAAGGATAAAAAGTGGCGAGATCTTTCTTCTCCCACCATTCTTAGTCATGAAGATAAACTACACCCACTGATATTTACAGCTGTAATGGAGAAGGAGCTTTGGGTTTTCCTTGTGGTGAGTTTCGAGGTTGGTTTCCAGCCCTGTTTAATTTGTGACTCTGAAAATAAACAGGTGAGTAACCGGCTTAAGTTTCTAATTGGGAACCTGGGCAAACAAATAAGTTTCACTTCCATCCTCATGTCACACAAAAAGTCCTTTCATCCTGGTCACCTTGGCATTAAAGGAGGGAACGAGCCTCGTGGCAAAACAGTCTCACCAAATGTACAGCAACAAAGTTTCCCTTTTCCTGTGCAGCCCACGTCTGTCCCCTTGGTTCTGAACCGATGTTCCACATGAACGGCATTTCAAACACTCTCCCCTAACCAGGGCTGCAACCTCAGCTGACGCAGCAACACATGCTTAGTTTGTTTTACAGTA
Organism: Heptranchias perlo; assembly: GCF_035084215.1. Taxonomy (NCBI): domain Eukaryota; kingdom Metazoa; phylum Chordata; class Chondrichthyes; order Hexanchiformes; family Hexanchidae; genus Heptranchias; species Heptranchias perlo. The sequence goes on along the minus strand of NC_090325.1, from coordinate 195,558,249 downwards.
TTTTTGTTGGTTCACACAGCAGGTTATTGGAACGCAGTACCTTATACCAGAAGTGGCTGCTGAGGTAGAGTCTAAAATTGGATTAAATATTTGAAAAGGAAGAATATAAGAGGGATATGGGGAAACAGCAAGGAAATGGGATTAGATTAGACAGATCCAGCTGAAGAGCTAGCATCGATACAGGCATGATGGGCCCAATGGCCTCCTTCTGTGCTGTGAATTCTATGATAATGTTCCTCTACATCACATATATAATTGTCATCTAATTAATGCTATAATAGAAAATAAATTAATATAGTAAATTTATAATTAAGAAACTTACCAATAAGCACTGACGGTTAAGAAAATGAAGGGGAATAGTTAACCGCAGTGCAGCACAAGGTGTTCAGTACCTAATGGCACTGCCAAATATTTCCTCTCGTATATAAAAGCACTAAGATAAACAACATGCCACCAGTTACTTGTTTTAATCGACAACATCACTGAAAAGTATTCAGAGAAAGTTACACACAGCTCTGAGGTAACTAAGATGAGGAACGAAACTCCTAACCAGTCTCATTTACACCTTGAGCCTTTTGTTCTGGGAGCAAGTCAGTACAGATTCCCCTCTGGAGTGAAAATTACAGGAGTGTAAACCCTAATAGCAAAGTCAAACCTGAAATCTCAGGTATCTTTCATAAGCTGCCTTTGGGCATTGTTGGGACAGAATGGAGGGACCTTTACGTTGTATCGCAATGGCACTCAGCATACAGTGTAATTACTCTGGCTAATAATTCCAATGGACCATTAGCAAGTAATTATATAACTTTATTTCACCAAGTAAGTTCATCAGTAGAATCACAAACTCTGAGTATGTCTAAAGAACGAAGGTGTAATTTTATAAATATTGGATTAAAATTCCAATATTTCTATTCTTTGATCTATTATTAAAATTCACCACTCAATCATCAGGTGACAAGTTGGCTGAGGTCGAAAGACACTCAGTAGTTCTCCTGATGGCTCAACAACTTTATCCAATGATTGGCTGAACCATATAAACCAGAGAGGTTATGGAATTGATCCCAGGTCTGTGTGGAGATAGCTGATCTCAGCTGAGGTAAGAGCAGGACTCAATTGGCCTCCATTTAGGGAGGGCAAAGTCAGGATTGGTACTCAGTTATCACTACTGGAAGTGTGTATTCGATGACAGGCAGGAGAGGTACTGCTGTCCAATGAACTGTGACCCAACACTTTCAAGAAAGGAGAGGAGGGAAGATATTTGGCAAGAAAATAATATAAAAGACACTCAACTGAGTGAGGGAAGATTCAAATGCTAGGTAACCCTGGGACTCAAACCCTGAGCTTGGAGAGCTCCCCCCAACAGTTGTGCTGTCAGTCTGCAAGACACATGGTAGCGCTGATTCTGAATACAAGTGAAATGAAAATGAGAGATGCTGCACATTGTGGCTGAAAGGAAATAGCTGTCTGAATCCTGACCAAGATTATTTCTATGAAATAAATTAAATTGTGGATACCATATTTATTTTTTTAAATCACTATTAAAATAACAACTGTAAACATTTAAGTTTACATATTGTTCCATCCTAGAATTCTTCTGCAAAGGATTAATGCATCTTACCCGTCAACTGAAATCCCTGGAACAGAACTATTTTGCAAGGTTTGAACACTTATATCTAAGGTGTCTCGGTCGGCCAAGGTAAGAGCGAGGCTCATTTATAAATGTTGGTGTGGTATCTGCATTCCCCCGGACTGGAGACTGATTACGTTGGTTCACCAGCCTCTGGTTGGTCTCCAGGATTCAGGTTTGTTTTTATCCAAACTGAATACTTTCGAGAATCATTTCAGCAACTGGAAACAATGATTTTACTGTTCGAGACACAACAGATTAACCAGGACTTGTGAACCACAGCCATTGTACAGATGGCAACAAGAAACTGCTCTCTATTGGGTAGATTAGACTTGTAGAGCTGCCAGCCATTAGGACTGAAACAGGCAACTCAATCTGTTCAAAGACTCATCCAGCAATTATTGACAATTGCTACCTGTGCTTTCTAAACATGCTTCAGGCTGATTTCAAACTTCAAAGAAAAGACTTTCTATCGTGGCTTAAAAGTCAACAAAAAGAGCACAAATTAAACAAACCCTGATGGTGAGCAAATTAAGTGTTTCTCTACTGCAGTTTATGAAATAAATCAGAATATAGTGAATGTCAGAGTTTTAACATTAAAAATTTCTATTCCATTTAGCAAAATCCCTTTCCCGAGGCGACCACTTAAATACAGGCAGTCACTTCCTCGCACGACTCATAACAGAAACCATTTAAAGTTACTTTAGATGAACAGTTCTCTGGTTACTGCTCAACTGCAGGTCTTTCATCTAAAATAAATTCTTATTCACTTATTACAAGAAATTGTTAAACCTGTTGTTTAAAAATATAAATATATATAATACCACCTGGAGTCTTTGAAACTTTTTAATAGACTTTTCAGTAATTTGACTCTCAGCTTGTAATTAAATGGCATAAATATAACATGCAAGTGTTTAAAAATTTCTGTCATTACCTCTCCACTTCTGGAAGATGCAGAGATCACCGGAATAAAACAAAGTTTGACACAAAGTCTTTCTCGACTGTGAGTGGAACACAACTGGGCTTGGGTTAAAGGACCACACTCTGACTGTGCGAGTCAGCTCAGTTCTCTGCAAATTTATCCTCCTGGCTTCCTGGCGCTGCCCAATTTACAACCAATCACCGCTCAGAGAATGTGATGAAATGAGGTGATTAAATCATTATTAACCCTCCAGACATGAGTCACTGGGGAAAAATAACAGAACTTACCCCTCAGTCGATCTCTGCAGATTATGCAAAATGTAATTATATTTTTTAACACTTTCTTCATCAGATCTACAAAAGCTTACAACTTAGAATAGGTTTGACCCTGACAATACCCTCCAAATGTTTGGATAGTTCAGTCAGCATTTATTGTCGAATAGCTTTGTTTATTCTGATAATTTTGTTCATTTGTGCATCTAATTTTCATATTTATTTAACTACTTGAGGTTCATAAATGTTGGTTAGATTTACTGTTTTCTTTCTATATTTTGATGATTGTGGGTTTCCAGTTGTTGTTTATGGTAAATGTAGTGAAACACAGTATTCCATCTCACTGCATCCTCTGTGATCACACACAGGGGTATTCCTACATCACATAATCTACCAATAATCCAACAAACACATTGATGTGAGGGAACTTCCTCAAGGGTTTATATTGAGGTGATGTCTATTGATGTTTTCCGGAAGGAGGGGAGGGAAGGAAGCTGTTGCCATTTTCAACAAAGCCAAGTCGAGAGTACTCTCTGAAATAAAAACAGAAAATGCCGGAAATACTCAGCAGGTCAGGCAGCATCTGTGGAGAGAGAAACAGAGATAACGTTTCAGGTCGAAGACCCTTTGTCAGAACTGGAAAAAGTTGAAGATGGAACAGTTTTTAAGCAAGTACAGAGCCAGGGAGGGGAGGAAAGAACAAAAGGGAAGGTCTGTGATAGAGTGGAGACCAGGCTATGACTAAATGACAAAAGGGATGATGGTGCAATGCAAAAGGAGGGTGATAATGGGACAAGGAAAGAAACAAAAGATGGGTCTAGAGGAGCTGCAAATGGCAACAGCAGAACCATCGCCAGCACCCGCTGTGCGAAAAAATAGCAGCAGTGGTTATGATCTGAATTATTGAAATCAATGTTGAGTCCGGAAAGTTGTAAAGTGCCTAAACAAAAGATGAGGTGCTTTTCCTTTTGATTTAGTTATCTCCAAAGGTTGGAATTAGCACTACAGTGCACTTTAAATGGTCACGCATTAGTGAACATAAGTGGGAGGAGCTTTCTCCTGTGTGTTAGGTATAACAAAATTGTAAACTTATATTCTTTATAAATCTTGTTACATATCACACAAAGGGAATCTTTTCCTCCTTGTCACTAGTCTCCAGTTGGATGTTGGCCCCCGATATGTGTCAGATGTCTTCATAGAATCACAGAAAGGTTACAGCACGGAAGGAGGCCGTTTGGCCCATCGAGTCCGTGCCGGCTTTATGCAAGAGCAATCCTACTCTCTTCTATGGTTTGTATAATGCCTTTATCTCCTGGTTCCTGTGTTGTTTTCAGCATTTTGCTTTTGCTCTGGTGACTTGACAGTAGAGTCTTAAATTGGACGTGTTTATGGGGAACGCCATGTCCGCTGGTGGACAGGTGCACTGACAACGTGTGGAGATGATTGGACATCACTCACTCAGCACTGCCTGGAATGTGTCATTTGATCCAATCAGTGGTGGTCAGACTGGGGGCAGACAGGGCAGCTTTCAACCTCTGCTCGACTATACCGAGATACCAATGTACAGTAAGAGTACAGGCATAAACTCTCCGAGTTCAGGGAACGCACAGCGCTAACATTCCCGAGTTCAGACAACACACAGCGCTAACATTCCCGAGTTCAGACAACACACAGCGCTGACATTCCCGAGTTCAGAGAACGCACAGTGCTAACATTCCCGAGTTCAGGCAATGCACAGCGCTAACATTCCCGAGTTCAGAGAACGCACATCGCTAACACTCCCAAGTTCAGAGAACACACAGCACTAACACTCCCAAGTTCAGACAACACACAGTGCTAACATTCCCGAGTTCAGAGAACACACAGCGCTAACATTCCCGAGTTCAGACAACACACAGCGCTAACATTCCCGAGTTCAGAGAACACACAGCGCTAACATTCCCGAGTTCAGACAACACACAGCGCTAACATTCCCGAGTTCAGACAACACACAGCGCTAACATTCCCGAGTTCAGAGAACACACAGCGCTAACATTCCCGAGTTCAGACAACACACAGCGCTAACATTCCCGAGTTCAGAGAACACACAGCGCTAACATTCCCGAGTTCAGACAACACACAGCGCTAACATTCCCGAGTTCAGACAACACACAGCGCTAACATTCCCGAGTTCAGAGAACACACAGCGCTAACATTCCCGAGTTCAGACAACACACAGCGCTAACACTCCCGAGTTCAGAGAACACACAGCGCTAACATTCCCGAGTTCAGACAACACACAGCGCTAACATTCCCGAGTTCAGACAACACACAGCGCTAACATTCCCGAGTTCAGACAATACACATCGCTAACATTCCCGAGTTCAGACAACCCACAGCGCTAACATTTCCGAGTTCAGAGAACACACATCGCTAACATTCCCGACTTCAGACAACCCACAGCGCTAACATTCCCGAGTTCAGAGAACACACATCGCTAACATTCCCGAGTTCAGAGAACACACATCGCTAACATTCCAGAGTTCAGAGAACACACATCGCTAACATTCCCGAGTTCAGAGAACACACATCGCTAACATTCCCGAGTTCAGAGAACACACATCGCTAATATTCCCGACTTCAGACAACCCACATCACTAACATTCCCGAGTTCAGAGAACACACATCGCTAACATTCCCGAGTTCAGAGAACACACAGCGCTAACACTCCCGAGTTCAGAGAACACACAGCACTAACATTCCCGAGTTCAGAGAACACACAGCGCTAACACTCCCGAGTTCAAAGAACACACATCACTAACATTCCCGAGTTCAGAGAACACACATCGCTAACATTCCCGAGTTCAGAGAACACACAGCGCTAACACTCCCGAGTTCAGAGAACACACAGCACTAACATTCCCGAGTTCAGAGAACACACATCACTAACATTCCCGAGTTCAGAGAACACACAGCACTAACACTCCCGAGTTCAGAGAACACACAGCACTAACATTCCCGAGTTCAGAGAACACACAGCGCTAACACTCCCGAGTTCAGAGAACACACAGCACTAACACTCCCGAGTTCAGAGAACACACAGCACTAACATTCCCGAGTTCAGAGAACACACATCGCTAACACTCCCGAGTTCAGAGAACACACATCACTAACATTCCCGAGTTCAGAGAACACACATCGCTAACATTCCCGAGTTCAGAGAACACACATCGCTAACATTCCCGAGTTCAGAGAACACACATCGCTAATATTCCCGACTTCAGACAACCCACAGCGCTAACATTCCCAAGTTCAGAGAACACACATCACTAACATTCCCGAGTTCAGAGAACACACATCGCTAACATTCCCGAGTTCAGAGAACACACAGCGCTAACATTCCCGAGTTCAGAGAACACACAGCACTAACATTCCCGAGTTCAGAGAACACACAGCGCTAACACTCCCGAGTTCAGACAACCCACAGCGCTAACATTCCCGAGTTCAGACAACACACATCGCTAACATTCCCGAGTTCATAGAACACACATCACTAACATTCCCGAGTTCAGAGAACACACAGCACTAACACTCCCCACAGTTGAGTAGAATGGGCCTATAATCTCTGGGTGGAGAAGAATGAGAGGTTATTTCATTGAAACATGTAAGATTCTGAGGGGGCTTGACAGGGTAGAAGCTGAGAAGTTCTTTCCTCTGGCTGGAGAGTCTAGAACTAGGGGATGTAGGGCACCAAATTGGGCCTTCTCGCGCCCGTTGTTTCAGCGCTACACGGCCTCCCGAAGATCCAAGATGGTGTCTTGGATGCACTTGCACGCTTCTCACATGATGTGCGCCTGACACCATCTTGGTAAAGTGTTTAGCGCATGCGCAGAGAACAAACACCAGCATCATTTAAAGAAGGGAGAACATGCTTACAATCAGTGTGCAACGCTGATCTAAAGTGATAGACACCTTTTTGGGACTTAACGTTCAACTCAACGCACAGTCTTAACCCCGACCATCTGAACGTGTCTTAGAGTGCCTGGAGGACCCCCCACCAGCGCTATTTAAAGGGACCAAGCTGGATTTACAGGTTAGTGGCTGGATTATTGCTTCTGGCTGCCGATACACTTGTACCTGTTTTTGGAGGTCTCCTAGACTTGAATACTAGGACGCGGGGACATAGTCTAACATTTAGAGCCAGGACGTGCAGGAGTGAAGTTAGGAAATGCTTCCACACGCAAAGGGTAGGAGAAGTTTGGAACGATGTTCTGCAGACAGCAGTTGATGCTAGCTCACTTGTGAATGTTAAATCTGAGATTGATAGATTTCTGTGAACCAAGGGTATTAAGGGATATGGGGCTAAGGTGGGTATATGGAGTTAGGTCACAGGTCAACCATGATCTCATTGAATGGCGGAACAGGCTAAATGCCACTGCCACTTGCTGCCTTTTGATGTGCGCCACCTTCTCCTGCAAGAAAGTGGGACGTGTGTCTGGGTGATGTGCCTGTCATGGTTGAATAGCTGCCTGTGTGTGTGGCCTGTGGGTTGTGGGTGGGCGGCTTGAAACAGTGGTAATGTGTAAGGGTGAGAGGAAGCATCTGATTGGAAGAGTTGATTACTGATGGAAAGAGTTTATTGGTATGTGGGTGATGGGGGTGTAGTGCCTGGTGCAGTTGGTCGGAGACGCCACTTGACAGTTGACCTCACTCACCTTGACCACTCATGTCAAAGTATTGAACTTCTTCCTGCACTGCATCCATCTTCATGATGCTGTGCCCCTGGCATTGACTTCGTCCCCCGCTGCCTCCCACTGTCTTTTGAGTATTTGTCTGGAGGGCCTCTTGCCCCCCCTCACCCGTGGATATAGGATGTCCCTCCTTTTGTCCACCTCTTACTCCAAGGCCTGTAGTGCATCAGCAGAGAACCTTGGTGCATGCACTCTCGCAGACCTGGTACCAACTCAGATCGGCAGATTGGTGAGGTCTGGTGTGCAGATTGGAGGATGTGGGATTTAGTAGTGCGCAACCTTTATTCAATGTTTTAACATAACTCATCAGCTTGTAAACATAGAGACGGGACCTGCATCTGTGTTTTACATGTGCGATGTCTGATCTCCATTCAGACTCCGTGTAGACAGCAGACTGTTATCTTTAGCAAATAACCGGTACCAGCTACCTTTATGTCAGAGAGATGGCGCTGGTTTGGAATGCTGCTTTCCAGTAAGTGCTAAGGCCAGACGAATATTCTTGTCCTGCCTGCAACGGAAGCACTGGGCGTGGGTTAATCACGGATCGCGATACCCGCGCCCAGTTTCAGGCCTTATGCAATTTAACCCCCATAGTCTCAGGATAAGGGGTCAGCCATTTAGGACTGAGATGAGGAGGAATTTCTTCACTCAGAGGGTCATGAATATTTGGAATTCTCTTCCCCAGAGGGCTGTGGATGCTGAGTCATTGATTATATTCAAGGCTGAGATCGATAGATTTTTGGACTCTAGGGGAATCGGGATATGGGGATCGGGCGGGAAAGTGGAGTTGAGGTTAAAGATCAGCCATGATCTTATTGAATGACGGAGCAGGCTCGAGGGGCAGTATGGCCTACTGCTGCTCCTATTTCTTATGTTCTTATGTTCTTAGTTCAGACGACACACAGTGTTAACAGTCCCCTCAGTTCAGACAATGCAGCAATAACCTGCTGAGAACAGCTTTCGAAAGCAGATTGCAGCCAGGAAGATTGGCAACAAGAGGGCCTCCAGCTATTGGGGATGGAGAGGTCCCTAACACGAGGAGGCAGGGAGCCTAGTTGGACTATTCTGAGTGGGCCTCCGTGAAGGAGTGAAACTTTTGGGGTGGGTGTTAATGGGAGGGAGTGGAGCTTGCACGCTTAATTTTCAAGCTGGTGGGTATAGTCGGTAAAATTCCAGAGGTGCAAGATTAATGAGGGAGGAGGAGGTTAGAGGGAGATAATGGGGGACTATTATGGTGCCTGAAAATGGGTTGAGCAACACTCTGTAGTTGTATGGTTAGCACGGACCAGTCAGCAAAGTTATAAGCTTAATCCAGTACTACACTCTACTGTATAATACACATATCATAGTCACACAGACAAAAACCTTCCAATATAGATTTTAGTTTTGTGACAATTCAGTAAATAGTGTTCATTAAGTATTTCTTAATGAGAATTGAGGTTAGATCTACAAAGCCAGTACAGATGGAGGATTGAAGACTAGAAGTTATTTGTGCATTCTGCTTTTATAACTGAGAATTCTCACTAATGACTCTTTGAAGTCAATAGAATCCTGCTTTGTCGGATATGTTGCATGGCAAAATATGTCATTAAAGTGAAGTGTAGACTAAGAAATACATTGCCCTCCAAAGATGTACAAAAATAGCAGTGTTCCATTTCTATTTGCCTCGAGCAGCAGTCCGTGAAGGTTTGTACGTTATTCAAATTTGACGAGACCTTTTGTTTTATTGGTTTAGCCAATTCCATCTCAGCTGGCCAGCTGCTGTGTGGGGGACTCTTCTCCACTGATTCACTCTCGAATTGGTGTGCTGCTGTGGCACTCGCCCATGCTCTGCAGGATAACTCCATCCAGAAGGAACAGCTGCTCAGGGTACAGCTGGCAACTAGCCTTGGGAATCCTCCGGTCTCCCTGCTCCAACAGTGCACCAACATCCTCTCTCAGGTACGAGGTTATGGAAGTTACTGACCGTACTTTGAATTCCAGACTCGTGAGCCATAGTCCAGGTTTGTGTTTGAGCTGCCTGTGTCAGCATTCGTCATTTTAGAAAATTGCAAAGTCACTGTATAGCAGAACGTTGGTGCTACACTGTGTTCACTTCCACCGTGTTGATTTTTTTGCAATTTCCATACAAGTTTCTGGTCTTATTAATGCTTTTGGGGAGTTGAAGCATTTTTCTGTTCTTCCAAAATAAAACAGGAAATGAGGAGGCACATGACCATTGGGGTAAGCTGAAGAAACTATAAACCGAAGGAAACTTCCAAATGGGGCACTTTCTTTGAGAGGAGGAGAGTCACTTGGTATGGAATATATTGCTCACAGTCACCTGATTATAATGCTGCTGCTCACTGATTTCACTTTGTTTAATTGAACAATGATAGTTCAGCGAGTTAGCGATGAGAGTAGGGCTAGAGTTCAGCCTGTCGTCAACTTTAGACTTAAAATTATTTTAGAATCGCTATAAAACTCCCCAAATATTGAAAATGTGAACAATTTTCATGTGGCTGGTAAAGTGAGGCTTTAGAGGAGCTTGTAAGCAGCTTGTGTCCATCATAGTAATGTTACTGTGTACATTTGTACCATTTTGGCATCACTGGGTGTAAACTGAAAACGTGCAAAGCCATTCAGCCCAAGGAGATTGCTGTTTCCCTGGAACTGCGGAGAGTTTAAGGATTAAACTTTTACACCAAAAATGTTAAACTTCTTTCAGGGGTGAGAGTAGCAGTGGCTTTACGCTTTGTCCTTTCACCTGTGGGATCTGAATTCAGCCCAAGATCTCTGAGTAACGAGTGATAACGTCAGCTCAATATATGTAACATACACGGAGCACCACACTCTAAACTACTGTGAGCAGTGCTACAAGAGAGCTCCCTTTAATGGGCCAGATGTTGCTGGAGTGGGCCATCTCACGACGTGTCCCGTTAGTTTGACTTACAATTGCACGTTTAGGTTTTAAAAATGTTTGCCCACAAATTTGCTGGAAGTGCGAGTGGTTAACGAGGCATCCGGGTCCTTAGTGAACGAGGGGACCAACAGCCTGTCTCCTTGACCAGTGAGATTTAAGGATTGAGAAATAAACAGAGGAACGACGGAGAAGGAAATAGGGTGAATTAGAGTCAAATCAGGTACAGAAAGAGAAATAAAGAGAGGGAAAGAAAGTTTGGATTAAGAGAGAAAGAAAAAAAGAGACAGAAAGGAAAAACATTTTAAAATCTCCTGAAATAATTCACAACCTGAAGGAATGAGACTCCACAACTTATAATTGTTTATTTTCTGGGCAACAGAGATTAATTGGGCATCATTAACAATTATCACACCCTTATAAGGGTTCTTACACTGATAATTACCAGACTTAACTTTCTGTGGTGAGTTTAATGGGTAATTAATGTGCAAATGCACCAACTTCATGAAAATCACGGGGAGGTTGAGGGCGCGATGCCGTTTTCGCGAAGCAAACAACAACCTGTGGTAATTCACAATTCACGGGGAATCTCTTCCTCGCTGCAAGTAGCTGGACGACTCACACGTTAATAGCAGCGAGCGTTGTTCAGACATCGTTATTTTTTCAGCGACATCTGGGCCAGTATATTTCACATGCGAGGTTTCCTTTAACTGCTGTCTTTCTAGAATGATCAGCTTAAGCTTCTGTAATCTTTCTTTATAACCCATTCTTTTAAGAAACTTTACAAAGGGCAGAAATCGCCCCCGAGATAACGGTGAGCTCAACAGCCTCTCCGTTGTTAGTGGCGAAATCGAGGAGCAAGTTCTCGAGTTCACACGTGTGCAGTGAAACGCAGAAACCCGGAACTTGCTCCTAGTGGCTCGCCAGCCATCTGACAGCTTCGAATTAAAGGGACATCGCACGCTGCAACCAGAGAAATCACTGAAAAATCGTCAACTGCCTGTCTTATCTGCCCAGATGGAAAGATGGTTTAAGCAGCAGGTGAATTGAGGCGGGGGCGGAGACGGGTGAACTTACGGAGGTGGAAGTAGGCAGTCTTGGTGATGGTGGTCAGAAGCTCATCTCAGAGTCAGATAGGACACCAAGATTGCAAACGGTCAGTTTCAGCCTTAGACAGCGGCCAGGGAGAAGGATGGAGTTGGTGGCTAGGGAATAGAGTTTGTGGCAGGGACCAGAGACAATGGCTTCAGTCTTCTCAATATCTAGTTGGAGGAAATTTTTGCTCACCCAGTGCTGGATGATGGACAAGCAGTGTGACAAATGAGAGACAGTGAAGGGGTCGAGAGAGGTGGTGGGAGGTCGAGCTGGGTGACATTAGCCTACATGTGGGTTTTGTTTTGGGATGATGTCGCCAAGGGGCAGCAAGTAGATGAGAAATAAGAAGGGGCCACGGATAGCTCCTTGGGGGACTCCAGAGGTAACAGTGCGGGAGTAGGAAGAGAAGCCATTGCAGGTGATTCGCTGGCTACGACTGGATAGGTAAGATTGGAACCAGGTGAGCACAGAAGGAGGCCATTCAGCCCATTGTGCCTGTGCCGTCTCTTTGAGCGAGCTATCCAAATAGTCCTACTCACCCCATCCCCCGCTTTTCCCATAGCCCCGCAAAGTACTATTTACGAATCAGAAGTAATGGCCTTCTGTTCTGTTTTGAACATACTGTAATTAGCAATGCGAGGTACAGAATCCATTTTCAAGAAGGGAAAAACTGATTGTTCTTTAATTGGAGGCTTTGTTTAGCCTTGGTCTTTACAGTCCGCTGTTTGCAACCAAAAACTCCCGGAGGTGGAGGTTTCTACATTTTCCTGGAAAAAGTCCTCTTAAGATTTTGATTAGTGTGATGTAGTGATGAGGGAAAATAGTTTGCTTTGGTTTGCTAAATGGCAAATGAGTGGATACCTGTAGTGTTTAATACTTGAAGGTGAGTAAGATTTGAAATTATTGATCGTAATGTATAGGAAACAATTGTATTCAAGGTACAAAAATGAATAAGGAAGGAGCATAACTTGTATTTTTCTGTGCAGGACTTGGAAAAGCCTATTTATTTTCAGACTTATTTGCAGGATAACACAGAAGCGAGCACAGCTCACCGTTCCATCCAAATCAATTATTTTGCAGCTAAAAACAATTTAGAAATGATGTCACCATCCTGTCCAGTAATGATATTTCTGAAATACTCTTTACATTGCCTGTTAAATTGCTTGGCACACTATTTATTACACTAACAGTACACAGACTCAGTTTATTTAACTGGATAAGGTTTAGTTTGTCCATCTGTCGTAAATTAATTCTATGCATAACAGGGAAAAGTGCCTCGAAGCCCACAAGTAGGAGAAGACGGAAATGGGAGTCTGGGGACATTAGTAAGTGAGAAAAAATATTGGGGAAGAAAAGGGAATTAGTTGAGTGAAATATGAAATACAAACAAAACCTCAAATCAGTGGAGCTGGGAAACAACTGGAAACTTTGCTCCAAACTGCCACCCACTGGCCACACTGTCCAATTGTATTGCAGCATCAAGAGTGGGAAATTGAATGGGGAATATTCAAGAGAATATAATGGCACAGGTTGATGCAAAAATGGGGGCAAGAAAGTGACAAAACAGCAGGAATTTAGGACGTGCACTTTTGTCACAATCCGAGGACACTTAATTCCGTTTATTCCAATCTATCCAAATGTCTTTAGTTTACCTCTGATTGGCTGACTGTAATATGTGATTTTCTCCCCAACTTGAGTCTATTTTCTCCAGACTGAGTAAGTTTAAAACAAACTCGCAACAATTGAACAGCTCCCAGCGAAGTGTAAACGTGGGGAGGTTTAATGTTTTTAAACACTGATTTTTACAATTGGGGTATTTAACTCTACCTGTCTCATTCATACAGATGCAAAGCTATCTTAAAAGGTGCATTTCAACTTCCGCTCTCTGAGAAAATACCAGTTCTGACGTCTCCAACCCTGTCAGATCAAATAAACCCAGGGTTCTCATCTGTAGCCTTACCTGGAATTGACTCCAGCAATCATTTCAAGAGCACAGAGCCTTACAGCGACATACACCTAGAATCTATTTCACACAGCATAATGTCATATGTTTTATTTGCAAACACTTTGGGTAACCTGATCTATGATTCTGTGTAAATGAATGTGAAACTATAAAGAGGGACCAACAATATGAATCCAGAAATAGGAAAACAGGGCTGGGCTTTTAGGATGATAACAGCATCAATAATAAAACAAACTTGAACAAAATGGATGCAGTAATAGTATGAAATAAATATGATTAAAATCAAGATTAGCTAAGATTAAAATTGTCAATCATTAATTTCTTTAATGATTGGACAGTCCAAATTATTTTATATCTTAACGCTGACTGCTGATGTGAGTCCCCTGTAGTTAACAATACTATTCAACATAAACCTAGAGGTTTGCGTTCATTCTTTCAATCAACTGTAACAGAGATTTTTCCTGTATCTCCCAATCTGGTGGTACTTGGGGTCCCCTGTGTCCTTGCAAATACAAATACACAGGTACATCTGTCCCATTGGGCTCACAGCATCTGTGCCCTGCCTGTATGCTATCAGTTCTATTAAATTGAAGATTTTTTTTTAATCTAGAGGAGGCCACTGTCCATTGCCTTCGCCAGTCAGTCGGGCTACTGGAGAAGGCAGAGTTAGAAAATGGAGACCCTTTTGGATGGGGCTCTGAAAAATGGGGTTTTACACTTGTTACCTCCAACCCAAGGTGTAGGTGGTGGCTGATATAAACTGCATGGCAACGGCTTGTCCTTTTGGGATCTAACTGTCCCACCCAGACCAACGTGGCCCTGTGTAGTTCTTCCCCTGACATTGGGAAGGTCTGCAGCCAGACTGGGAAAGCCATGTTCATGACTAAGTATAACTCTGCACCGTATAAGCTGACTGATACGACACTAACACAAGCCAGTGGATGTGTTTCTCATAAAAACTGCCCAATAATGTAAAAGTGGGTAAGTGGGTCATTTTCTTAACCAGTTTCTGATCCGGTCCCATGATCTACCCTAGATTCAATGAAGGTTTACCAGACTGATTCCTGGGATGGCAGGACTGACGTATGAGGAGAGATTGGGTCGACTAGGCCTATATTCACTTGAGTTTCGAAGAATGAGAGGAGATCTCATTGAAACATATAAAATTCTAACAGGACTAGACAGACTAGCTGCAGGGAGGATGTTCCCGATGGCTGGGGAGTCCAGAACCAGGGGTCACAGTCTCAGGATACGGGGTATGCCATTTAGAACCGAGATAAGGAGACATTTCTTCACTCAGAGGGTGGTGAACCTGTGGAATTCTCTACCACAGAAGGCAGTGGAGGCCAAGTCATTACATGTATTCAAGAAGGAGATGGATATATTTCTTAATGCTAAAGGGATCAAGGGATATGGGGAGAAAGCGGGAACAGGATACTGAGTTAGACGATCAGCCATGATCATCTTGAATGGTGCAGCAGGCCCGAAGGGCCAAATGGCCTACTCTTGCTCCTATTTTCTATGTTTCTATGTTTCTATTCCTGTGGCTTTTAATTAGAAGCCTTTAATTTGAAAATTTGTCAACAGCTTCCTAATTGTTAAATAAGCTGTCACATGGAGTGACATCCCTTTAACTTTGTTATCCTTGAGTCCAGGTTTTTTGGGCATGACTGTCCCTTTCTAACTCTATACTGCCTGTTTAAGATAGTGCTATCTAGGTACTCCTCTCCCTCCCCCTTAGTGAGCACAGGCCCGTAGCACAGAACAGTTCCTAATTTGTCATCTGGTGTCACAAGTATGGAAAAGTGATAGTAATAGGGATGATTTTTTGTCATTAAGACTGAGCTACAGTGACTGAGGTCTGTGGAACTATGTGCAGCATGAGTCGATGTCCTCAGGAGAAAGAGATAAAGTTTGAAAGGAGGAGAGGAAAACATTTTTTAAAATTCCAAAAACAAAAACAGGAAAAGCTGGAAATTCTCAGCAGGTCAGGCAGCGTCTGTGGAGAGAGAGAAGTCAGTCAGTCGATCTTTTAAGTCTTAAGACCCTCAGGACTAAAAAACAGTTCTGTCTGGATAGATCCTCAAACATCTTTCCAATTAAATGTTAGGTGTAAGATTTAAAAAATCCTTGAATAAAATGATTATTTTAAGTATCTTTTATATGACTCATTGTTTGCTGTATGATTTACAGGGAGATAAGATCGACAGGCGGGTAAGTTATTTGCCACAGGGACTGTTTGCTTTCTGCAGCAGGGTTCTTTTCTTTTGCCTTGATTTAAGCTATTTTCTTTAACTGCGTTGAGTGATTCAACTGCTGTCCTGGGTTTGTATGTCTTTCATGTTTAGGTAGTTTCAGCTTTAACATGAGAGTTTACATGGAGTTTAATTTTCTGTACTTTTGAGCTGGCACAGATTGTGGGAAAGAGGACTTGGAGTTGCCCCTGATCTTCCTTTCCCCAAGGGGGCAGTGTGCAATAAGAAATCATTTGGTTTTTTTTCAGTGCTGTCAAAAACACATTAAAACATTTCACTTGTTGAATGATGGGTCCTGGATATTCTCTCTTCCCCCCACTTCACAGATACATGTCTGGCACATAGGATGATGCTGGAAACTTCCTGGACTGCCTGGGTCAACACTACACACACTTCACTGATCCATTTGAGCAATTGGGGAGCCCTGCTCCTGCACAACTTTACAAAACCCACACCATTATCTAAATATACAACAGCCCTGTGTCCAGTTCACATGCATTCAGATTAAACTAGATGTAGATTGCTAATGTCAAATTGCAGTCATCAATCAAAAAAACATAACCAACATCGTGTTAATAGTCTTTTCTCCTTCTGTCCTCACTGTGCATTGCTGGTTCATTGAAGGTGCATATGTGTGTGCAATCTGAATTTAAACACTCCCGTAGATTGTTACTAAACACCAGTGTTTTTCTATTTCCGATTAACAGCACAGAGTGCCCATGATCTGGTACACGTTGGGCAGTTTCACTCAGTGCCTGTTGTGGGGAATGGAAGTGGGTTGCTCTGGTTCCTCACCTTGAGATTGACGCATGTTGGGGTAGTGTGGGAGAGGAGCAGCACTCTGCAACCCATTAGCCTCGCTGCTATTTTGACAGGAAAATCTGAGCCATTAAAACATACCATTTGTTGGATGATGGATCGCGGATATTTCTGGGACACACCGGCCACCTATAATTCAAAGTAGCTTAATTCAAATTACCTGGGTTAATTTTTTTTCTCAATTCCTAATTTCCTGCGTTACTCAGACTGCTGAATTAAAATGATTGAACAATTCAATCGTGTTAACTGAGTAATTCAAGGCCTTGATGTAATCTGTTCTTGGGCCCACTAAATTTTTGCTACTGGCTCTGATATTTGGAAGTTTGAGTTGCCTCATGAGAATGAGTTTCCTTAATCAAGAGGATATATACTGGGATAAATGTTTCATTAATCTTTTTACTTTAAGGCTAATATATGCACTCGGCCCCTTCATGACAAATCGATTTATATATTTTTTTATGGATGATCATATTACATTTGAAGTCATTGGGTGTAATTTTGACTTTGTGCGTTAGTGTAAAATGTGCGACGGCGAATTAGCAGCCCCTTTCACATCTCTCCCCATTTTAATTCCCACTGAACTGCCGGCTGATTTCAGGGCAAACCCAATATTGCACAGGGAGACTCATCAACAACAACAACTTGCATTTATATAGCGCCTTTAACGTAGTAAAACATCCCGAGGCTCTTCACAGGAGCGTTAATCAGACGAAATTTGAAACCGAGCCACATAAGGAGATATTAGGACAGCTGACCAAAAAAGCGGTGGGTTTTAAGGAGCGTCTTAAAGGAGGTGAGAGAGGTAGAGAGGCGGAGAGGTTTAGGGAGGGAATTCCAGAACTTGAGGCCTGGGCAGCTGAAGGCCCTTTAATTGAACGTGCAAAGGACCTCGCACTTGTTTCAGGCGCGGATCCTGGACGCTGAATTTTTTTGCTGACACCAATATGGCAGGCGACGCACTTCTGGCTCGCAATGACCGCGCACTTCCTGCCCGCCATATTGGAGGATTAGACGGCCGCTTAGAGCCCGAGAAACAGCACTGCGTGGCTGAACTCCGAGGCCTTGTTTTTTCACTGAATCATATTCTTATTTGTTTGATCGCATTTTTTCTCTTTACTTTGCTCGTGCTTTTCAGTCTTCATTCAGTAGAGAAATGTTGCACTGTGTATTAAAAACAAATGGTAATTATGAAAATGTCTAATCTGAAAATAGAACTCTAAATATATTTTTCACACTACATTTGCTCTATTTGCTTGTGGGAAACAGTTCTTGAATAAACGCTCATTTCTGCAACCACTTTTACTTCCACAACCACCTTATTTCCAAGTTGCTGGTTTTAAGATTGCCCTTGACAACATTCTCCAGTTAACTGCACAGATATCTGAGAACCTTGGAGAAGAGGAACAGCTAGTGCAAGGCCTCTGTGCCCTTTTATTGGGTATCTGCATATACTACAATGAGAACTCACTGGAGAACTACACTAAGTAAGTGATTCCATAATCCCAGAGTGCAGAACAAGTTCAAGGGACATTGTTAGTTGCCAAGAACCTGTGTGGAACACTTTTTCAAACTAAGAGCAAGATTACCACCTGAAAAGGTTGTGTCTTGATCATCTAATTTTTAATTTGGAGTAGTTGGCAAATATAGCCTACGGTGAAAACTTTTTCTCATGATTTCTTTTTGCTTGCTGTGAATTACTTTATCAAAAGAATGGGTTGGTTTAGTCACCTTACCAAAAAGAAATGTGCTGTGACAAAGACCCTGCATTGGCCACTTTCCCCCCTCATGAAAGGGTTTGATAGGGTAAACGTAAAGAAGATGTTCCCACTTGTGGGGGAGACCAAAACTAGGGGCCATAAATATAAGATAGTCACTAATAAATCCAATAGGGAATTCAGGAGAAACTTCTTTACCCAGAGAGTGGTGAGAATGTGGAACTCACAACCACATGACTCTGCCTAATTATAATATGATATGAAACTGAGGCCCCGTCTGCCCTCTCAGGCAGACCTAAAAGATTCCATGGCACTATTTCGAAAAAGAACAGGGGAGTTCTCCTACTGTCCTGGGGCCAATATTTATCCCTCAACCAACATCACTAAAACAGATGATCTGGTCATTATCACATTGCTGTTTGTGGGATCTTGCTGTGCGCAAACTGGCTGCAGCATTTCCTACATTACAACAGTGACCACACTTCGCTTTAAAGCTCTTTGGGACATCCTGAGGTCATGAAAGGCCCTCTAAAAATGCGAGTTTTTCTTTATATAGCAAAAATGGTAAATGACCAGTCAGGGGATGTCGTGATGAAACTGTATGGTGCTCTGGGTCAGACCACACCCTGTGTCCAGTTCTGGTCACGTGGGACACATTCAAGCACAGGAGGCAATGCAGAGATCCACGAGGCTGATTCCTCGGCACCCCTACAGCATTTTACCCCAGATTTGATACCGCACTGGGGTTGTTCTCTATTTGGCATCTAACCCAAGTGATGTGAGACTACCTTCCTGGAAGAGGGTGTGACACTTTCCACTTGAGTCCAGTTGGGGCCCAATCGCAGAGTTCCACTGACTATTGTTTTAATTCCAAAGGAGAAACTGCTTTAAATGTAAAAGTGGCAGGATAACTGGCATAATATAAATGGTTGGGATTGATTAATAAAGGTGAAGTTTCCTCTGGGCTTTCAGGTAACATTGAATGGCTGATGGGTGTAATAAGTTAGCCGCCACCTTTGTTGTCAACCATCTATAACGTGTTCTGATTTATTGTCGTGTTGAAATGAAACCCCTAGTAACGAGAGGAAAAGCCCTGCTAAAATATATTGAAGACTAAAATTGTGAAAGCTGTCTAGAATTTTCACAGGAATGTGTTGATGAAGTTTGCATTTTCTAAAGCAAAATGAGGTATTTAAGAGCATTATACTAACAGTTTATAACAATGGCCTTAATGGGACAAATGAACATGGTAATTTAGCAAGCGGTCGTCACTGTGTATAATTACATTGTAAGTTAAACTTTATTCTTCTCCCCATATAGGGAAAAACTAAAACAATTAATCGAGAAGAGGATTGGAAAAGAAATTTTCATTGAGAAGTTGGCTTACATCTGCAAACATGAGCTGTACTCTCGAGCTGGCCAGAAACCTCAGCCCAGCTTCTCCAGCCCAGAGCAAATGCTGTTTGACCATGAGTTCACCAAACTAGTTAAAGAATTAGAAGGTACATTTTACAGTATGCCTATGGTCATCATTCTTTAATTCTTGTAGTGCTAGCAATCGCGCTCACATGGAGCTATTCAACTGGGCAGCTTCATTTATGTATTATCCCTCTCTCTCTCTCTCTCTCTCGCTCCCCCTCTTTCTCACTAACCCTCTCTTTCTCAATCCCCCTTCCTCTCATTGTCACTCCCCCCTCTCTCTCTCATGCTCCCTCTCTCTCTCTCGCTCCCCCTCTCTCTCACTCCCCATCTCTCTTTTGCTCTCTCCCTCTCTCTGGCTCCCTCCCTCCCCCACTCTCTCTATCCCACTCCCTCCCTCTCGCTTCCTCCCTCCCCCACTCTCTCTCTCCACCCCTCTCTCTCTCTCTCTCACTCCCTCCCCTCTCTTTCACACCCTCCCTCTTACGGACCCTCCCACTCACACTCTCCCCCTCACCTTTCTCTCCCCCCCCCTCTCTCTCTCTCTCTCCCTTTCACACCCCACTCCAGCCCACTCTTCATGCTGGAGTCGATGTCAGGCCCCCCCACAATTCTGATCGTTCAGAGCGTCTCCATCCTCCAGGTCTGCCAATCTCCTGAGCGCTCCACACTCCTCCTACATGAGTGCCCAAGACACCAGCTGCCATTCCCAACCACCATAACCCTCCTCCTCTCCAGTTCACCAGAGAAACAATTACAGGAACACAGATTTTCGATATATATTACAATAGATTACATTTTATGCAAGTTCCTTTGTACTCTATGATTCCACAGCTGCAGGAATCACTGCAGAATTCAGCAACCAATGCAGAATTTCTCTTCTAGTAGTTTTGCCTTGTTTTTTTCTGCAGCTGCACTGGGTGAAGGGCAAAGTGCATCAGGCTTATATAAACCGTTCATCTCAGCTCCTTAGGTTGGCTGACTTTGCGGAAACTCAGATTTAAGTAAACGCGCAAGGTATTTGAAATCTATGGGGAATAGCAAAGTGCAAATTCT
The DNA here is from genome assembly GCF_035084215.1 of Heptranchias perlo. NCBI lineage: Eukaryota > Metazoa > Chordata > Chondrichthyes > Hexanchiformes > Hexanchidae > Heptranchias > Heptranchias perlo. The sequence continues at coordinate 195,537,477 of NC_090325.1, read as the reverse complement.
TATAACTGATACAATTCTGATTCAGCACATCAGGTGTTGCTCAACTCTTAACTAGTACCTAGCTATCACAGCTAACTAGGTGAAAAGTCAACTGAGGCAACTATAACAACAACAACTTGCATTTAAATAGCATCTTTAACGTGGTAAAACTTCCCAAGGCACTTCACAGGAGCATTAGCAAACAAAATTTGACACCGAGCCACATAAGGAGATATTAGGACAGGTGACCAAAAGCTTGGTCAAGGAGGTAGGTTTTAAGGAGCATCTTAAAGGAGGAGAGAGAGGCGGAGAGGTTTAGGGAGGGAATTCCAGAGCTTAGGGCCCAGGCAGCTGAAGGCACGGCCGCCAATGGTGGAGCGATTAAAATCAGGGATGTGCAAGAGGCCAGAATTGGAGAAGCGCAGAGATCTCAGAGGGTTGTCGGGCTGGAGGAGGTTACAGAGATAGGGAGGGGCGAGGCCATGGAGGCATTTGCAATTTGCTCCAGCTGAACATTGGGAAAATCTTGGAGGGGGTGCAGCACAGATTCACCAGAATGATACTGTGGCTAAAAGGGTTAAATTATGAGGACAGGTTGCACAGACTAGGCTTGTATTCCCTTGCATATAGAAGATTAAGGGGTGATCTAATTGAGATGTTTAAGATGATTAAAGGATTTGATAGGGTAGATAGAGAGAAACTATTTCCTCTGGTGGGAGAGTCCAGAACAAGGGGGCATAACCTTAAAATTAGAGCCAGGCCGTTCAGGGGTGATGTCAGGAAGCACTTCTTCACACAAAGGGAAATGGAAATCTGGAACTCTCTCCCCCAAAAAGCTGTTGAGGCTGGGGGTCAATTGAAAATTTCAAAACTGAGATTGATCGATTTTTGTTGGGTAAGGGGATTAAGGGTTACGGAACCAAGGCGGGTAGATGGAGTTAAGATACAGATCAGCTAGGATCTAATTGAATGGCGGAACAGGCTCGAGGGGCTGAATGGCCTCCTCCTGTTCCTATGTTCCTTCCTATATTCCAAAACCGCCATCATCGGCCCTGTGACAAACTCCAGCCTTCCGCCGCTGACTTCATCTTCCTCCTGGTCACTGTCTCGGGCTGAACCGGGACAGTTTCCAATTTCGGAGTCCTGTTCAATCCCCAAGCTGGATTTTTGACACCTTATCCTCTCCATCATTAAAATCTCCTACATCCACTTCCGTGACATCACCGTCTCTGTCCAAACCTCAGCTCCTCTGCTGCTGAAACCCTCAATAGTTCTTTTGTCCCCTCAAGGCTTGACTATTCCAATGCTCTCCTAGAAGGCCTCCCATTCTCAACCTTTCATCCATTTCAACCGATCCATAGCTCTGCTGGTCGTATCCTATCCCGCACCAAGTCCTGCTTGCCCATCACACCTGACCTTGCTGTCCTACAGTAGCTCCTAACACCCTAATGCCTCATTTGAGATTCTCATCCTCCATGCTTGCCCCTTCCTATCTCTGAATTAATAATCTCCTCCAGCACTCCTGAACTTTCCATTTCTCTGACTTCGGTCTCTTATCTATTTCGCCCCTTAGACCCACCATTGGCGGCCGTGCCTTCAACTGCCTCGGCCCCACATTCTGGAATCCCCTCCCTAAACCCCTCTACCTCTCCCTCTTTAAACATTTTGGTCACCCCTCCTAACCTTTCCTTCTTTGGCTCGGTATCTGTTTTTCCTTACATCTCTGTGAAGCCTGTTGAGGCATTTTTCTACATTAAAGGATCCTATTTAAATGCAAGTTGTTGTCATAGAAACATGGAAAATAGGAGGAGTAGGCCATTCGGCCCTTCGAGCCCGCTCCGCCATTCAATATGATCATGGCTGATCCTCTATCTCAGTACCATATTCCAGCTCTCTCCCCATACCCCTTGATGCCTTTTGTGTCCAGAAATCTATCTAGCTCCTTCTTAAATATATTCAGTGACTTGGCCTCCACAGCCTTCTGTGGTAGAGAATTCCACAGGTTCACCACCCTCTGAGTGAAGAAATTTCTTCTCATCTCAGTCCTAAATGTCCTACCCCATGTCCTGAGACTGTGACCCCTCGTTCTGGACCCCCCCCCAGCCAAGGGAAACATCCTCCCTGCGTCCTGTCTGTCCAGCCCTGTCGGAATTTTATATGTTTCAGTGAGATCCCCTCTCATTCTTCTAAACTCTGGTGAATACAGGCCGAGTCGACCCAATCTCTCCTCATACGACAGTCCTGCCATCCCAGGAATCAATCTGGTGAACCTTCGCTGCACTCCCTCTATGGCAAGTATATCCTCTCTTAGGTAAGGAGATCAAAACTGCACACAATACTCCAGGTGTGGTCTCACCAAGGCCCTGTATAACTGCAGAAAGATAACCTTGCTCCTGTACTCAAATCGTCTTGCAATGAAGGCCAACATATCATTTGCCTTCCTAACTGCTTGCTGCACCTGCATGTTTGCTTTCAGTGACTGGTGTACAAGGACACCCAGGTCCCTTTGTACATCAGCATTTTCCAATCTATCAACATTTAAATAATACTCTGCCTTTCTGTTTTTCCTTCCGAAGTGGATAACTTCACATTTATCCACATTATACTGCATCTGCCATGTATTTGCCCACTCACTCAACTTGTCTAAATCGCCTTGAAGCCCCTTTGCATCCTCCTCACAACTCACAATCCCACCTAGTTTTGTGTCATCAGCAAACTTGGAAATATTACATTTGGTTCCCTCATCCAAATCATTGATATATATTGTGAATAGCTGGGGCCCAAGCACTGATCCCTGCGGTACCCCACTAGTCACTGCCTGCCACCCCGAAAAAGACCCATTTATTCCTACTCTCTGTTTCCTGTCTGTTAACCAATTTTCAATCCATGCCAGTATATTACCACCAATCCCATGTGCTTTAATTTTGCACACTAACCTCTTATGTAGGACTTTATCAAAGGCCTTCTGAAAATCCAAATAAATCACATCCACTGGTTCTCCCTTATCTATTCTACCAGTTACATCCTCAAAAAACTCCAGTAGGTTTGTCAAACATGATTTCCCTTTCATAAATCCATGTTGACTTTGTCTAATCCCGTTGATATTTTCTAAGTGTCCTGTTATCACATCCTTTTAATAGACACTAGCATTTTCCCTACTACTGATGTTAGGCTAACCGGTCTGTAGTTCCCTGTTTTCTCTCTCCCTCCTTTTTTAAATAGTGGGGTTACATTTGCCACCCTCCAATCTGCAGGAACCATTCCATCGTCTATAGGATTTGGGAAGATGACAACTAATGCATCCACTATTTCCATGGCTACCTCTTTTAGTACTCTGGGATACAGATTATCAGGCCCTGGGGATTTATCGGCTTTCAGTCCCATTAATTTCTCCAGCAGACATTCTCCAACTCACCTGAGCAATGCCATGGATCTTCCGCTAACCATATATGTCCGTCACACACCAGATGTCATACTCTGCCGCGGATGCAAAACAATCTTATTTTAATAAAGAAAGCACGTCGGACATTTGTGGCTTGATCTTGTGATGCTGTGGAGGAGGAGCTAACGTCTTATGTCCGCCTGTCAATCTACAGAGAAACAATACCCTCAGGCAAGTGTGCAGAGGGGAATTGAACTGGAATTGATCTTACTTAAAAGTAATTATATCTGGTGGCCCGAAAGCGGGAATGTCCAAGCTTTTTGTCTTTGTGGGTAAGAGGACCAGATAAATTAGTCCATTAATTTACTGTATCTCAAGCTGTCGCTACGTCTTGGTTTTATGATTTAGGATTTATCTGCCAATGAGGCAAAAGTGCTGAGAACAGCCCTTCCCAAACTTCCACAAAATTCAATCAGGATCCATCAGAAAATAAGAAATATATAATTGCAAATAGGACTGAGTCCCCTTGAGGTCTGGGTTGCTGATGTAGCCTGGAATTCGGTCACAGTCCACTTTCGAAGGATAATACATTAAATGATGCGTTCCTGTCCGTGTATCTTCTGAGTTGGTGTGAGCAATCACCAGCGATATTATAAAAAGAAGCGACTTGCATTTATATAATTCATGTCCCAAAGTGCTTCACACGATGAATTACTTAGCAGTGCAGTCACTAAGGTGTCACTCTCGTCTCTGAGTCAGAAGGTCGTGGGTTCGAGTCCCACTCCAGAGACTTGAGCACAATATCCAGGCTGACGCTCCCAGTGCAGTACTGAGGGAGTGCTGCACTGTCGGAGGTGCCGTCTTTTGGATGGGACGTTAAAACCGTCTGCCTTCTCAGGTGGACGTACAATATCCCATGGCATCATTTCGAAGAAGGACGGGGGAGTTCTCCCCGGTGTCTTGGGCCAATATTTATCCCTCAACCAACATCACTCAAACAGATTATCTGGTGATTAACTCATTGCTGGGTCTCATTTGTGGGATCTTGCTGTGTGCAAATTGGCTGCTGCATTTCCTACATTACAACAGTGACTACACTTCAAAAGTACTTCATTGGCTGTAAAGCTCTTTGGGACGTCCTGAGGTCACGAAAGGTGCTATAGAAATGCAAGTCTTTCTGCTTTACTATAATGTAGAGAATAGAGAGCTAATTTGCACAAAGCAAGGTCCCATAAGCAGCAGTGAAATGAATGATTAGTTAATCTGTTTTGGTGGTAATTAAGGGAAGAATGGCAGGTAGGACACCAGGAGAGCTCCCTGCTCTTACTTGCCATGAGATATTTAATGGTTTGATGCCTGTTCCAAAGGATGGCACCACTGACAGTGATAATCTTTATCACATTGACATCAGCCGAGATTATATTCCTAAAGCCTGGCGAGGAACTTGAACCTACAGTCTTCTGTATTGCAGTCAGAGAGCTACCAACTGAGTTAAACTCATCAAATTATGTTTGTATGAACCAAGGAATTGATCTGAACTCGAGACTGTTAACACTGCGTGTTGTCTGAACTCGAGACTGTTAACACTGCGTGTTGTCTGAACTCGAGACTGTTAATTCTGTGTATTGTCTGAACTCGGGACTGTTAACACTGTGTGTTGTCTGAACTCGAGACTATTACATCTGTGTGTTGTCTGAACTCAGAAATGTTAACTCTGTGTGTTGTCTGAACTTGGAAATGTTAGCGCTGTGTGTTCCCTGAACTCGGGAGTGTTAGCACTGTGTGTTCCCTGAACTCGGGAGTGTTAGCACTGTGTGTTCCCTGAACTCGGGAATGTTAGCGCTGTGCGTTGTCTGAACTCGGGAGTGTCAGCACTGTGTGTTGTCTGAACTCGGGAGTGTCAGCGCTGTGTGTTCCCTGAACTCGGGAGTGTTAGCACTGTGTGTTCCCTGAACTCGGGAATGTTAGCGCTGTGCGTTGTCTGAACTCGGGAGTGTCAGCACTGTGTGTTGTCTGAACTCGGGAATGTTAGCACTGTGTGTTGTCTGAACTCGGGGAATGTTAGCGCTGTGTGTTCCCTGAACTCGGGAGTGTTAGCACTGTGTGTTCCCTGAACTCGGGAATGTTAGCACTGTGTGTTGTCTGAACTCGGGAGTGTCAGCACTGTGTGTTGTCTGAACTCGGGAGTGTCAGCACTGTGTGTTGTCTGAACTCGGGAATGTTAGCGCTGTGTGTTGTCTGAACTCGGGAGTGTCAGCACTGTGTGTTGTCTGAACTCGGGAGTGTCAGCACTGTGTGTTGTCTGAACTCGGGAGTGTTAGCACTGTGTGTTCCCTGAACTCGGGAATGTTAGCACTGTGTGTTGTCTGAACTCGGGAATGTTAGCGCTGTGTGTTGTCTGAACTCGGGAGTGTTAGCGCTGTGTGTTGTCTGAACTCGGGAATGTTAGCGCTGTGTGTTCCCTGAACTCGGGAATGTCAGCGCTGTGTGTTGTCTGAACTCGGGAGTGTTAGCACTGTGTGTTGTCTGAACTCGGGAGTGTTAGCACTGTGTGTTCCCTGAACTCGGGAGTGTTAGCGCTGTGTGTTGTCTGAACTCGGGAGTGTTAGCGCTGTGTGTTGTCTGAACTCGGGAGTATTAGCGCTGTGTGTTGTCTGAACTCGGGAGTGTTAGCGCTGTGTGTTGTCTGAACTCGGGAATGTTAGTGCTGTGTGTTGTCTGAACTCAGGAGTGTCAGCGCTGTGTGTTGTCTGAACTCGGGAATGTTAGCGCTGTGTGTTGTCTGAACTCGGGAGTGTCAGCACTGTGTGTTGTCTGAACTTGGGAGTGTTAGCGCCGTGTGTTGTCTGAACTCGGGAATGTTAGCGCTGTGTGTTGTCTGAACTCGGGAGTATTAGCGCTGTGTGTTGTCTGAACTCGGGAGTGTTAGCGCTGTGTGTTGTCTGAACTCGGGAATGTTAGCGCTGTGTGTTGTCTGAACTCGGGAATGTTAGTGCTGTGTGTTGTCTGAACTCGGGAGTGTCAGCACTGTGTGTTGTCTGAACTCGGGAATGTTAGCGCTGTGTGTTGTCTGAACTCGGGAGTATTAGCGCTGTGTGTTGTCTGAACACGGGAGTGTTAGCACTGTGTGTTGTCTGAACTCGGGAGTATTAGCGCTGTGTGTTGTCTGAACTCGGGAATGTTAGTGCTGTGTGTTCTCTGAACTCGGGAGTATTAGCGCTGTGTGTTGTCTGAACTCGGGAGTATTAGCGCTGTGTGTTGTCTGAACTCGGGAGTGTTAGCGCTGTGTGTTGTCTGAACTCGGGAGTATTAGCGCTGTGTGTTGTCTGAACTCGGGAATGTTAGTGCTGTGCGTTCTCTGAACTCGGGAATGTTAGTGCTGTGCGTTCTCTGAACTCGGGAATGTTAGCGCTGTGTGTTGTCTGAACTCGGGAGTATTAGCACTGTGTGTTGTCTGAACTCGGGAGTATTAGCGCTGTGTGTTGTCTGAACTCGGGAATGTTAGTGCTGTGCGTTCTCTGAACTCGGGAATATTAGCGCTGTGCGTTGTCTGAACTCGGGAGTGTTAGCGATGTGTGTTCTCTGAACTCGGGAGTGTTAGCGCTGTGTGTTGTCTGAACTCGGGAGTATTAGCGCTGTGTGTTGTCTGAACTCGGGAATGTTAGTGCTGTGTGTTGTCTGAACTCGGGAGTGTCAGCACTGTGTGTTGTCTGAACTTGGGAGTGTTAGCGCCGTGTGTTGTCTGAACTCGGGAGTGTCAGCGCTGTGTGTTGTCTGAACTCGGGAATGTTAGCGCTGTGCGTTGTCTGAACTCGGGAATGTTAGCGCTGTGTGTTGTCTGAACTCGGGAATGTTAGCGCTGTGCGTTCCCTGAACTCGGAGAGTTTATGTCTGTACTCTTACTGTACATTGGTATCTCGGTATAGTCGAGCAGAGGTTGAAAGCTGCCCTGTCTGCCCCCAGTCTGACCGCCACTGATTGGATCAAATGACACATTCCAGGCAGTGCTGAGTGAGTGATGTCCAATCATCTCCACACGTTGTCAGTGCACCTGTCCACCAGCGGACATGGCGTTCCCCATAAACACGTCCAATTTAAGACTCTACTGTCAAGTCACCAGAGCAAAAGCAAAATGCAGAAAACAACACAGGAACCAGGAGATAAAGGCATTATACAAACCATAGAAGAGAGTAGGATTGCTCTTGCATAGAGCCGGCACGGACTCGATGGGCCAAACGGCCTCCTTCCGTGCTGTAACCTTTCTGTGATTCTATGAAGACATCTGACACATATCGGGGGCCAACATCCAACTGGAGACTAGTGACAAGGAGGAAAAGATTTCCTTTGTGTGATATGTAACAACATTTATAAAGAATATAAGTTTACAATTTTGTTATACCTAACACACAGGAGAAAGCTCCTCCCACTTATGTTCACTAATGCGTGACCATTTAAAGTGCACTGTAGTGCTAATTCCAACCTTTGGAGAGTACTCTCTACTTAGCATTGTTGCTCCCTTCCTCCCCTCCTTCCAGTAAACATCAATAGACATCAACACAATGAAAACCTTTTAGGAAGTTCCCTCCGTCAACGTGTTTGTTGGGTTATTGGTAGATTACGTCACTGATAAGTGAGTTATCCAATGTCGCTGGCTTTTCTGACCATTACCAGGTTCCCAGATTTTGAAATCAAGGATGAGAAGGGGGGAGATCAGCACCGTTCCCTCTAAGCTGCGAGCGTGCTCGGCCGCGCAGCGGTCTGCTGTGTACCGCGGACTTCATCAATCCGTCCGCATTGTCCCGTCACCTGTGTGTTCTGTTATTGCTCTCAACACATCTTTTCTGACTTTTGCAGATGTTTTAAAGCTCTGGCCCTAATGCATGGTTTACCTGAAGCCTGTCCAATCTGAGAGGGCCTGTTTTTGGGCGTGGGTAGCGCGATCCACTATTACCCCGCGCCCAATGGCCCCTGCGCTGGCATGAGGCCTGAGGACTTACCTGCGATATGCGCTGGGAATCAGCGTGAACGAGGATTCGATGCAATTCGCACTTTCCACCAGCAGGGGGGCGTACCCATCTTTTAAAGGTAGGATGTCTCTTAAAAATCTCTTAAAGGTAGCAGGTACCGGTTATTTGCTGAAAATAACAGTCCGCCGTGCTCACAGAGTCTGAACGGAGATCAGACAGCGCACACGTAAAACAGAGAAGCAGCTCCCGTCCCTGATGAGTTTTGTCAAAACATTGAATAAAGGTTGCGCACTACTAAATCCCACATCCTCCAATCTGCCGATCTGAGTTGGTACCAGGCCTGCGAGAGTGCGTGCACCAAGGTTCTCTGCTGATGCACTACAGACCTTGGCCCAAGAGGTGGACAGAAGGAGGGACATCCTATATCCGCAGGGGCGGGGGGGACAAGAGGCCCTCCAGACATATATCCAAAAGGCAGTGGGAGGCAGCGGGGGACGAAGTCAATGCCAGGGGCACAGCACCATGAACATGGATGCAGTGCAGGAAGAAGTTCAATGCTTTGACATGAGTGGTCAAGGTGAGTGAGGTCAACTGTCAAGTGGCGTCTCCGACCAACTACACCACACACTACACCCCCATCACCCACACACCAATAAACTCTCTCCATCAGTACTCAACTCTTCCAATCAGATTCTTCCTCTCACCCTTACACATTACCACTGTTTCAAGCCGCCCACCCACAACTCACAGGCCACAAACACTGGCAGCTATTCAACCATGACAGGCACGTCACCCAGACACACGTCCCGCTTTCTTGCGGGAGAAAGTGGCGCATATCAAGAGGCAGCAAGTGGCCGTGGCATTTATCCCCTCGAGCCTGTTCCACCATTCAATGAGATCATGGTTGACCTGTGACCTAACTCCATATACCCGCCTTAGCCCCATATCCCTTAATACCCTTGGTTCACAGTAATCTATCAATCTCAGATTTAACTTTCACAAGTGAGCTGGCATCAACTGCTGTCTGCAGAAGAGCGTTCCAAACGTCTCCCACCCTTTGCGTGTGGAAGCATTTCCTAACTTCACTCCTGCACGTCCTGGCTCTAAATGTTAGACTATGTCCCCGCGTCCTAGTATTGAAGTTTAGGAGACCTCCAAAAACAGTTACAAATGTATCGGCAGCCAGAAGCAATAATCCAGCCACTAACCTGTAAATCCTGCATGGTCCCTTTAAATAGCGCTGGTGGGGGGTCCTCCAGGCACTCTAAGACATGTTCAGATGGTCGTGGTTAAGACTGTGCATCGAGTTGAGCGTTAAGTCCCAAAATGGTGTCTATCACTTTAAATCAGCGTTGCACACTGATTGAAGCCATTTTCTCCCGACTTTACATGATTCCAGCGTTCGTTATCTGCGCCTGCGCTAACTCCTATACCAAGATGGCGTCCAGTGCACGTCATGCTGGAAACGTGCGTGCGCATTCAAGACGCCATTTTGTCACTTCGGGAGGCCGCGTAGAGCCGAAACAACGGGCGCTACACGGCCCAATTTGGCGCCCAAAGCCCTCTACTGTTCGGAGGGGCCCGATATTGTTTTATTCAATGGGCAGTCGCGAGGAGTCCCAGCTGGAAGGGGGCGAGGGGGGGTGGTGGTTGGTGTTAGGGGTTCCCACACAATCTGAATTATACACAGGTTAAAATGGCGGCTGCAAACAGCGGTGAAAACCCGAGAAAAAGACTGAGTTGGAATCATTGTAACTCGAGCACAGGGTCCTTGGCGACCCGTGATGGACTGGGGTACTTGTAGGTGCTCTGTCTGTTACACAGTGGGACAGTGGTTAACAGCGAGGAGGGTCCAGGTCTGCACGTAATGGGAAAAATTCTATGTCTGATTTTTTTTTAAAATCAAATAAAACATTAACAAACAACTTGTTTGAGAGAAGCTGCGCTCGGTATTTCTGCAGAAAGAGCCAGGAGCTCAGTCACGCTCCACTCCAGAACGATAGCCCGGGGCATGTGCTCAGTTGCCCAATTCCAGTTCCAAAACCCCTCCCAGCCCCCCAGCCCCCCCTGCCCCCCGCCCCCCCCCCCCCTCCCACCCCCCCCGCCCCTCCCACCCCCCCCCCGGCCCCCCACTGCCCCCCCCTCCGGCCCCCCCAGCCCCCCACCTCCCCAGCCCCCCCCCGCCCCCCACACCTCCCCAGCCCCCCCCCAGCCCCCCCCACCTCCCCAGCCCCCCCCCCACCTCCCCAGCCCCCCCCCAGCCCCCCACCTCCCCACCACCATCTCCTTCAGCTGCCGCAAAGCTGCTAATCAAAGGGGCAGTGCTCATAGGGCTGTGCGTGTGTGACTCTCTGCAAACAAAAAACGCCTCTCTTTATAAAGCACGACATCCCCTTTTAATAATCCTTTTTGAAGCTGTCAAACAATTTCAGTAATTTCGTATTTTTCTTATTCCAAAAGCAAGGGTATTCTTTAAGGATTCCCGCAATAGTATTTTTAAATAACGATAGGTTTGTTGGAATGTATTATTATCAGGACTACTGAATTACAGTAAGTCATCTACTGTTTTATTACGTAGGACTCGTAAGAACATGAGAAATAGGAGCAGGAGGAGGCCATTCAGCCCCTCGAGCCTGCTCCGCCATTCAATCAGATCACAGCTGATCTTCAACCTCAACTCCACTTTCCCGCCCGATCCCCATATCCCTTGATTCCCCTAGAGTCCAAAAATCTATCGATCTGAGTCTTGAATATACTCAACGACTGAGTATCCACAGCCCTCTGGGGTAGAGAATTCCAAAGATTCACAACCCTCTGAGTGAAGAAATTTTTCCTCATCTTGGCCCTAAATGGCTGACCCCTTATCCTGATGTAAGGAATCTTACAACACCAGGTTATAGTCCAACAAATTTATTTTAAAATCACAAGCTTTCGGAGATTATCCCCTTCGTCAGATGAAGGGGATAATCTCCGAAAGCTTGTGATTTTAAAATAAATTTGTTGGACTATAACCTGGTGATGTAAGATTCCTTACATTTGTCCACCCCAGTCCATCACCGGCATCTCCACATCATGGCCCTTATCCTGAGACTATGACCCCTAGTTCTAGACTCTCCAGACAGGGGAAACAGCCTCTCAACCCTCTAAGAATGTTATATGTTTCAATGAGATCTCCTCTTATTCCTCCAAACTCCAGAGAGTATAGGTCCATTCTACTCAATCTCTCCTCATAGGACAACCCTCTCATCCCAGGAATCAATCTAGTGAACCTTCATTGCACCACCTCCAAGGCAAGTATATCCTTCCTTAGATAAGGAGACCAAAACTGTACACAGTACTCCAGGTGTGGTCTCACCAAAGCCCTGTACGATTGCAGCAAAATTTCCTTACTCTTGTACTCCAACCCCCTTGTAATAAAGGCCAACATATCATTTGCTTTCATAATTGCTTGCTGTACCTGCAAATTAACTTGCTGTGATTCATGTACAAGGAATCCCAAATCTCTCTCAATACCAACATTTCTTAGTCTCTCACCTTTTAAAAAATATTCTGCTTTTCTATTCTTCCTACCAAAGTGGATAATTTCACGTTTCAAGCTGCGAGTGCTGTTTGTGAGCGTGGCTTCGGCCTGATGAATAATATAAAGACAAAATCACAAAACGGTTTGAGAGAAAATCACCTTGATGTGCTTATATGGATCAAACCTCATCTGTCAAGTGGGAGAGAAGTGAACCTGGACAAAATATATAAACACTGGGAGTGAGGGAGAGACAGAAGAGAAAAACATCCCGGCCAGAGACACTCACCCTCTCCTCCACCGTCTGGCCTGATATCTACAGACTCTGGGCCTCAATCAGGATGTCCCCATTCCTCTGGTGACAGAGTTTACTTCTGAAATTTCTATAACCAGTTTTGTTTAATTAAAAATCCTTACCAGCTCGCCTTGATACAATTATCTATTATTTTGTACATTTGTTCTGTTTGTTATTTACCCCGAATAATGTTTTCTAAAACGATGTTCTATTTAAAGTTGTGATTTTTTTTTGACGAAGCTTTATATCAGTCCACACATGGCTGAAAATAATTAGAGAGAACCTTGGCGATCAGGCACACAGAATTTCTTTCAGCTTACTGAAGAATATAAAAAGCATGAGACGAGGTTGGTGGGTTACTGGTATGCAGTGTGGAGGAGAGTTTCACATTAATAACTGGGGTGAGTGCTCTGACATTTGTAGGAATACCCCTGTGTGTGATCACAGAGGATGCAGTGAGATGGAATACTGTGTTTCACTACATTTACCATAAACAACAACTGGAAACCCACAATCATCAAAATATAGAAAGAAAACAGTAAATCTAACCAACATTTATGAACCTCAAGTGGTTAAATAAATATGAAAATTAGATACACAAATGAACAAAATTATCAGAATAAACAAAGCTATTCGACAATAAATGCTGACTGAACTATCCAAACATTTGGAGGGTATTGTCAGGGTCAAACCTATTCTAAGTTGTAAGCTTTTGTAGATCTGATGAAGAAAGTGTTAAAACATATAATTACATTTTGCATAATCTGCAGAGATCGACTGAGGGGTAAGTTCTGTTATTTTTCCCCAGTGACTCATGTCTGGAGGGTTAATAATGATTTAATCACCTCATTTCATCACATTCTCTGAGCGGTGATTGGTTGTAAATTGGGCAGCGCCAGGAAGCCAGGAGGATAAATTTGCAGAGAACTGAGCTGACTCGCACAGTCAGAGTGTGGTCCTTTAACCCAAGCCCAGTTGTGTTCCACTCACAGTCGAGAAAGACTTTGTGTCAAACTTTGTTTTATTCCGGTGATCTCTGCATCTTCCAGAAGTGGAGAGGTAATGACAGAAATTTTTAAACACTTGCATGTTATATTTATGCCATTTAATTACAAGCTGAGAGTCAAATTACTGAAAAGTCTATTAAAAAGTTTCAAAGACTCCAGGTGGTATTATATATATTTATATTTTTAAACAACAGGTTTAACAATTTCTTGTAATAAGTGAACAAGAATTTATTTTAGATGAAAGACCTGCAGTTGAGCAGTAACCAGAGAACTGTTGATCTAAAGTAACTTTAAATGGTTTCTGTTATGAGTCGTGCGAGGAAGTGACTGCCTGTATTTAAGTGGTCGCCTCGGGAAAGGGATTTTGCTAAATGGAATAGAAATTTTTAATGTTAAAACTCTGACATTCACTATATTCTGATTTATTTCATAAACTGCAGTAGAGAAACACTTAATTTGCTCACCATCAGGGTTTGTTTAATTTGTGCTCTTTTTGTTGACTTTTAGGCCATGATAGAAAGTCTTTTCTTTGAAGTTTGAAATCAGCCTGAAGCATGTTTAGAAAGCACAGGTAGCAATTGTCAATAATTGCTGGATGAGTCTTTGAACAGATTGAGTTGCCTGTTTCAGTCCTAATGGCTGGCAGCTCTACAAGTCTAATCTACCCAATAGAGAGCAGTTTCTTGTTGCCATCTGTACAATGGCTGTGGTTCACAAGTCCTAGTTAATCTGTTGTGTCTCGAACAGTAAAATCATTGTTTCCAGTTACTGAAATGATTCTCGAAAGTATTCAATTTGGATAAAAACAAACCTGAATCCTGGAGACCAACCAGGGGCTGGTGAACCAACGTAATCAGTCTCCAGTCCGGGGGAATGCAGATACCACACCGATATTTATAAACGAGCCTCGCTCTTACCTTGGCCGACCGAGACACCTTAGATATAAGTGTTCAAACCTTGCAAAATAGTTCTGTTCCAGGGATTTCAGTTAATCTGTTTTTGGTGGTTTTGGTTGAAGGAGGAAATGCTGAACTCCCTGCTGTTCTTCAAATAATGAAACGGGATTGATTATCCCCACCTGAACAGGCAGATAGGGATTTCAGTGTAATATCGTATCCAAAAGAAGAATGCAGTGCTCGCTCACATCCGCACTGAAGTGTTGGCCTGGTTTATGTGCTCAGGTACTGAGCGGGAGTTGAACCCATAACTTTTACATTCAGAAGCGAGAGTATTGGCATCCTATTTGACCCTGAGATGACCTGTCAACCACATAACCGCTCCATCACCAAGACCGCCTACTTCCACCTCAGTAACATCGCCAGTCTCCGCCCCTGCCTCAGCCCATCTGCTGCTAAAACCCTCATCCATGCCTTTGTTACCTCCAGACTGGACAATTCCAATGTTCTCCTGGCGAGCCTCCCACTTTTCATCCTCCGGAAACTCCAGCTCATCCAAAACTCTGCTGCCTGTAACATAACTCGGACCAAGTCCTGTTCTCCCATCACCCCCTGTGCTCACTGACCGACATTGGCTCCCAATCCGGCAATGCCTCAAATTTAAAATTATCATCCTTGGGTTCAAATCTCTCCACGGCCTCACTCCTCCCTATCTCTTCCAGCCCTACAACCCTCACAGATCTCTGCGCTCCTTCAATTCTGGCTTATTGCCCATCCCCGATTTCCTTCGCTCCACCACTGACGGCCGTGCCTTCAGCTGCCTGGGCCCTAAGCTCTGGAATTCCCTCCCTAAACCTCTCTCTCCTCCTTTAACGCGGTCTTTAAAACCTATCTCTTTCACCAAGCTTTTGGTCACCTGTCCTAATATCTCCTTATGTGGCTCAGTGTCAAATATTAGGTTGATCGCTCCTGTGAAGCGCCTTGGGACGTTTTACTACGTTAAAGGTGCTATATAAATGCAAGTTGTTGTTGTATTACCAACTGAGCCAAACTGACAAATAATAGAGATTGTGAATGATTATAAAGTGTATTTTAGAATATTCCTCCGGAGGGTAAAGGCCTTGTATATCTGCCTTGCTGGATACTCATTTGTGACCTACAACAGAGGGGCTCACTTCAGAAGGGTCATTTATGAGTTCACCCTCATGAGGATTGCATCTCTCAATTCCCAAAATGTGTTTTTGGGAACCGACAGTGTGAATTTGTAAAAGTTTCCCCTCACATCTTAAAGATAAGCATCCCAAAAAAAACTCCACGTCAGTGATGCTGATGGATTGTAAAAACACTTAGATCTTTTTGGTAAATTTGTCGAAACTCTTAGAAAGTACACTCTCCAATCCAAACCGGTATTGGAGAGCTCAGGGAGCCCTCATTTTACCTCACATGCCTGCAGCGATCATGAAGTAATGTTGTTTCTCATTAAACACACAGATTCCTGGTGGGTAATGTCACCCAGTGCCCTGTAATATCGTGCCTGCACAGGTCAACAACACACTACATTATCTCAGTATTCATGGCGCTGGCTGATCACTCCCACTCTGAGGTGTAACACAGTGTGTTTAGTGTTTGCTGTGCTCCACACTGCCAGATTACATTAATTATATTGTGCTCAATGAGATGTTGATGGTCCCATGAATAAATAAACATAAGAACATAAGAAATAGGAGCAGGAGTAGGCCAATCGGCCCCTCGAGCCTGCTCCGCCATTCAATAAGATCATGGCTGATCTGATCCTAACCTCAAATCTAAATTCATGTCCAATTTCCTGCCCGCTCCCCGTAACCCCTAATTCCCTTTACTTCTAGGAAACTGTCTATTTCTGTTTTAAATTTATTTAATGATGGAGCTTCCGCAGCTTCCTGGGGCAGCAAATTCCACAGACCTACTACCCTCTGAGTGAAGAAGTTTCTCCTCATCTCAGTTTTGAAAGAGCAGTCCCGTATTCTAAGATTATGCCCCCTAGTTCCAGTTTCACCCATCCTTGGGAAGCCACATTAATCTTGCTCAAAGTGTATAGACTTGCCTTAAAGGAAAAATAATTTGTTTGCATCCCTCACGTTTTGGAATTAGGGAGTTTGATCGAGTACAAAAACAGAAAATGCTGGACATACTAAGCAGGTCTGTCAGCACCTGTGGGAACAAGAGATTTGTTAACGGTTCAGATGTCGACCCTTCGTCAGAACTGGGTTTGGTCTAATATTTGACCTGTGTACTTGTTACATTCGTAACTGTATCTAACACTAGCTCCTGGTTATCAGATATGAGGCTTTATTCCCTATTTTGAACCTAATCTACACTGTCGTTTGTCTTGAGAACACAACCCTATTCCTTCAGTCAATTCTTATTGAAAATAATTCAAAATGTCTTAAACTTATGGTTGAGAACGGGTTTGAATAAATGTTAAAACCAAAGATAGGAATAAAAAACAAACATTCACCCACAGAAAACTTTCTTCCATTTGAGCTTTTTACAAGTACCCTGGGGTTTCAAAGCAGAGTAGCCTTGATGTCAGGACATTGGGAATAAGACTCTCCCTGTGATTCCAGACCAGTGCTCACTTTAATCTGCACTTTCTATCTTTAAAGAAGGGACAGTAGTTTGGTGATGTCATATTTCCACCTTCGTAACATCGCCAGTCTCCGCCCCGGGCTGCTGAAACCCTTATCCGTGCCTTTGCTACCTTTTAGACTCGACTATTCCAATGCTCTCCTGGCCGGCTTCCCACCTTGCACCCTCCATGACCTTCAACTTATCCAAAACACACACCAAATCCTGTTCACACATCATCCCCATACTCCCTGAACTACATTGGTTCCCAGTCTGGCAATACCTCGATTTTAAAATTCTCATCCTTGTTTTCAAATCCTTCCATGGCCTCGCCCCCTCCCTATCTCTGTAACCTCCTCCAGCTCTACAACCGTCCGAGATCTCTGCGCTCCTCCAATCCTGGCCTCTTGCGCATCCCTGATTTTCATCACTCCACGATTGGTGGCCGTGCCTTCAGCTGCCTCGGCCCTAAGCTCTGGAATTCCCTCCCTAAACCTCTCCACCTCTCACTCCTCCAAAAGGACACGTCTTAAAACCTACCTCTTTGACCAAGCTTTTGGTCACCTGTCCTAATATCTCCTTATGTGGCTCAGTGTCAAATTATAGTTAATTACGCTCCTGTGAAGAGCCTTGGGATGTTTTCCTACATTAAAGGCGCTATATAAATGCAAGTTGCTGTTATTGTTGTCACCCTGTGCTGCCAAATAGATGTTGCAATCACCGTGATCCTGCTCACACCCAATCAGAAAGTGAAAAGGGCTTTTACTGCTCAGGCAAGCTGTAAAATAATTTGCTCCATCTGCCATTCATCATCTTAGCATGAAAATAGAGAGTTGTGGGGAAATAGTTTTAGAATGTTTTGAAGCCAGTTTTTTGTGTTGCAACTATTGGGTTGTTTATCTTACTACATGTGCAGAGCACAAAGCTCAGATACTTCCCCTGAACAGTAAATAGACCTCCCGATAAAACGGATGTTGCTAGAAATGCACATCAGCTGAATCAGCGTCTGAGAATGAAAATTTGGGGAGCACTTTGGGCGGGAGCTTACAGGCACTGTGATATTGTACGAGGTGCGTGTTAGTCGGCCGGGATCCTGAGCTGTGGGTCTCACACAGGTTACAAACCAAATGTCAAACTGACAAGACCAGCCAATGTTTAGCGGGACATCTGGGTGATGGGTCAAGGCAATCTTACTTTGGGCATGCAGCCAGCTGCACAAGAACCTGTGGAACAAGGAGAATATAAAAGCAACTTTTATCGGAACTGATCAATAGATGGAGAGGTTTAGGGCGGGAATTCCACAGCTTAGGGCCCAGAGAGCTGAATGCACGGCCGCCAATGGTGGAGCGAAGGAAATCGAGGATGCCTGCTGCTGAAACCCTCATTCGTGCCTTTGTCAATTTCAGACTTCACTATTCAAACGCTCTGCGTGCTGCTCTCCCATCCTCCACCCTCCATGAACTTCAGCTGATACAAAACTCTACAGTCGATATCCTGCCCCGTTCACCCATCACCCCGACACTTGCTGACTTTTATTGGCTTCTCATCCCCCAAAGTCTCAAATTTAAAATTCTCATTATTGTGTTTAAATCCCTTCAGAGCCTTAACCCGCTCCATCTCTGGAACCTCCTCCAGCCCTACAACCCCTCCCCCCAACCTCTCCATTCCACTCAATCTGATTCCCTCTCTAAACCCCTCCGACTCTCCATCTCACTTTCTTCCTTTAAGACGCTCCACTTCTTTGACCAAATTTTTGGTCCCCCCTCCCAATATCTTCTTCTTTGGTGTATTGCCTTTTAATTACACCTTTGTTAAATGCCTTGGGACATTTTTCTACAACCAATATAAGCTGTATGAATAATAGTTGATCGGGATGTGTACAAACATAATGACATTCTAACAAGAGGAAAAGTTACTGTTTTAAGTCTTGGTCCAATTGCCTTTTCTCACTGCTTTCTCTAATGAAGGAAGTTCTTGTATTGCAGGCAACTCCGTTAAAAGATGAAAATAGCAATTCTCCTCACATACCTGGCGGCCATTGGGTTTGCTCGCCCAGTAAGTATCACTCTTTCAAAATAAGAGACTGCATTAATTTTAATGAACCTCTTCACTCTTCGCTCAGGTGAATGATGTTCCAAACAATGGCTAGATGGATGATTCAAACAAATCCATCCACTTGTAACGAAAGCAAAAAAGCTTTACTGAAACACAAGAATAACACAAGATGTAATGACCTCTGACCCGTAAATCAAAAGTTAAACAGGAGGTGGCACGATCACAGCTGTCAGACAAAGACACTTGTGCTCATGGACCTCAGGATGGTGGGAACTGAACCAAAGGCGGGGTCCAGCAACGGGCTAGTTACGGGTGGAGTAAGTCGCAAGCAATGAGCTAAAGGAATACTTTGCTCTGAATCCAGGAAGCAAACCAGACCGAGGGTGATGCACTCCTCCTGCCTCATGCCTATCTACGTTAAAGGCGCTATATCAATGCAAGTTGTTGTCGCCGTACAGGTCAGAAAGATCGGCCCTATAATGTCGTACCCTTATCTTTGGCCGGCTCTCTCGTCAAACACACTCCCCACTGGCAGCAAAGCATCACTGACTTTACCCTTACTTTTTTTTCTACTTAGTCTCAATCAGGAGAAATTCCTGGTGACTTGTCCCCCTTTAGGTAGTGCTGGTTCGGGCTGGTTGGTCGTCACTTCAGTATATCTGATTGACTACTCGATGGGAATAGCTCGTAGCCCTCTCCCTCTTTCCTTCCTATATTATCAGCCCTATCCTGGCTCTTATCCTTTTGACACAGAGCAATGGCCATGGTCAGAATACATCTGAAACTACAGTTATAAGATTTCACTCTGAATTTGATGCAAATGTTGGATTGCATATCACTCAATGCTGTTCGCTAATTAAAACAAAGCTGTAATAAGGTGGTCACAGCTTTGAAGGAGTGTGTGCTACGTCTAATTGTTCTGATTAAATACAGCCCATATATTACTCTTAAAGAACATTGTATGGGGCTGGGGAAGTTGTTCTAAAAGACCCATTGCACACTAGGATTGAGAATTTGTTGCATTGTAAGGGACACTGCTTTAAGCATAGACCTAAATGTCTTAGATCTGTGAGTTCCTTGGAGCAGCGAGGACGAGCTTGAGATCCCTGTGCACAGGGAGGAGTGGCTGCTTGAGATACCTGTGTACAGGGAGGAGTCGCTGCTTGAGATACCTGTGTACAGGGAGGAGTGGCTGCTTGAGATACCTGTGTACAGGGAGGAGTGGCTGCTTGAGATACCTGTGTACAGGGAGGAGTGGCTGCTTGAGATACCTGTGTACAGGGAGGAGTGGCTGCTTGAGATCCCTGTGTACAGGGAGGAGTGGCTGCTTGAGATACCTGTGTACAGGGAGGAGTCCCTGCTTGAGATACCTGTGTACAGGGAGGAGTGGCTGCTTGAGATACCTGTGTACAGGGAGGAGTGGCTGCTTGAGATACCTGTGTACAGGGAGGAGTCGCTGCTTGAGATACCTGTGTACAGCAAGGAGTGGTTGCTTAAAAGAGTCTGTGTGAGAGGAATGACTGATGTAAAGTAGAGCAGGGGTCACCCTGTAGGAACTTGTGCACGAACAGATGAAACGAAAGGTGAGAAAAGACCATCAAGCCTGTCCATGCTCACCCAATCTTAAAGGGCAGAGAAAAATATCTGTAGCCAATTACAGGAAAATCCCTGGCAAATTCTCCCCGAATACTCTGAGAATTTTCCCCCAAGCTCCTAAGGCAATTGTGTCTGGAAACCAGAAATTGTAGAGTGAGTTACTCAGTTGCATTGTTCATCCTGGTAACTCCTTCGTATGATTCAAAATGTCATCTGCTGTTTTACATTTACTTTCTCAGGTCCGTAAAGCCAGAGATTTGGACAGTAACAGTGAGGAGGTAAATTCTCCTTTTCCATCATTCTTACAACATGGTTCCTGTGTTATGTTTTTTTCAATAAAGTCCTTTTCAATTAATCGATAATGTAGAACAAAAGTCCAGAAGTGCTTCACTGGGGAAAATGGAAACTGAGCCAAAGAATGGGATATTAGGAGAGCTGATCAAAAACTTGGTCAAAGAGTTCGGTTTTAAGCACGGTCAAAATGAGGAGAAAGAGGTAGAATAGAATCATAGAAGTTTACAACATGGAAACAGGCCCTTCGGCCCAACATGTCCATGTCGCCCAGTTTATACCACTAAGCTAGTCCCAATTGCCTGCACTTGGCCCATATCGGTGGAGGGATAAGGGGGTTTGGGAGAGAATTCCAGAGCATGGAGCTTGTGGGCACAGAGTTTGAAGCTAAAGGTGATGCCTTTGGTCTGCCCAATGCTTATTTGGAAAAATTTGCGACTCACCTAAGACAGATAGAGCTTGGTCATCAGCATACATGTGGAGGCTGACCCGGTGTCTAAGGATGTTTTCGCCAAGGAACAGCGTGTAGAATGAGGAAGAGGAGGGGGCCAATGATAGATACTTGGGGGACCCCAGAGGTAACGGTGCGGGGGTGGGAAGAGAAACCGTTGTTGGAGTTGCTCTGGCTATGATGAGATCGGTAAGAATGGACCAAGCAAGGGCAACCTCACTCATCTGGAAACAAAGTAGAGCCATCGGAGAATGGTGTGGACGACCGTGTCAAAGGCTGCAGAGAGATGGAGGAGGACGAGGAGGGACAATGCACCATAGCCACAATGGCAGAGGATATTATTTGTGACTTTGGTTAGGGTCATTTCAGTGCTGTGCCAGAGGCAGAAACTTGATTGGAGAGATTCAGATGTGGAGTTGTGGGTGAGATGGGCACAGATTTGAGAGGTGACAACATGTTCAAGGATTTGGAGAGGAAAAGGAGATTGGAAATCAGGTGGATTTCCAGGGACAGAGGGATCGAGAGTCTTTTTTGAGGAAGGGATAATGACAGTGGTTTTGAAAGGGGGTCGGGGGGGGGCGGAGAAAGTAGCAGAGGGCAGGGAATCATTTACAATGTCAGCCAGCAAGTGGGTCAGGAAGGGAAGTTGGGTGTTCAGTAGTTTAGTGGGAATGGGGCCAGAGGACCAGGAGATGGGTCTCATGGGTGAGATAAGATCGGAGAAGGTATGAGGGGAGATGGAAGAAAAGCTAGAGAGAGATGCAGGTTCAGGGCTAGGGCAGGAGGGAGCCTGGGAGAAGGTTTGGCTTCATGTAAAAATGGAAGAGGGGGAAACAGTATAGGCTCCCTTCTTAGGACCCACAGCTTAAGTGGGTGGGGAATGGGGGAAGGGTCCAAGATTATTATGTGAGTCCCAACCCCTTCCCCAGAGAAACCAGTTTGTGGGCCTCTTTGCCTCTCTTACCAGTAACCAATGCAAAACGAAATTCTCAAATTTTCCATTATCTCCGAGGGTCCGGGCCATTTGCCGAGCCTGGACCTGCCTTTGGGGGTCCACATGTGCCCTTCTGCAGGCTGGTACGCCTCATCTCATGGGGGCGAGCCGGCCTCCGGACACACATCAGGTTCCTTACAGGCCGGGGAAGCAGGAAACTCCACCCATTGTAGGACTTGGCAGGAAATCCCAGCATGGGTCGGGACGCGGAGTATCTCGGTCCTGGTCCTCTCTTTGAGCAGTTCTGCCGGACCCCCCGCCAGAGTTACAGCAGTGACTCTCCTTCAACTGGGTACTTGTTCAAGTGGATAAAACCAGTGATAATTATTCATTCTATTCACTGCCAGGAGGAGGTTCAAACAATGGTAAATGGAAGAAAATATTCTACTGACAAGTATGAGATTACACATAAAGCCCATAATATATTGGGTCAGATCTTGCTGGAAAAATAATGGCATGTTATTGACGCACGCCGTTATTAATGTAGAAATCGGCCAGCAACCTCAGCGGGATTGAGAGAGACGCCGTGAGTCACGAATCACCAGAACCTGCTGGTCGATTTACGACGCTCCTCCGTCTGCTTCACACAAACGGTGTCTCGCCCTCAACCTCCCCGTTAGTTTTAAGAACTTGCTGGATTTGCACATTAATTGCCCATTAAACTCGCCGCAGGAAGTTAAGTCTTGTAATTAAGAGTATAAGTACCCCTTTAACAAAATGATAATTGTTACTGCAAAGCCAATCAGCCTCTCTGGTCCAGAAAGGAAACAATTTAAATTGTTCAATCTCATTCCTGCATTGTTGGAGATTTAAAAACATTTTAACTTTTATTTTTTTCCTACTTTTCCTTTCTGTCTCTTTCTCTTAATCCAATCTTTCTTTCCCTCTCTTTATTTCTCTTTCTGTACCTGATTTGACTCTAATTCACCCTAATCCCTTCTCCGTTGTTCCTGTTTCTTTCTCAATCCTTAGATCTCACTGGTTAAGGAGATAAGATTGTTGGTCCTGTCGTTCACTGAGGTCCCAGGTGTCCCCTTTATCAGTTCGCACTTCCAGCAAATTACAGGGCAAAAGAATTTTGAGCTGAAGGGTGCAGGAAAAAGTTTAACTAACGGGGCGAGATGCCCCACTCCAGAGAGATTATAGGACAGTGTTTCTAAAATCAGTTTATGATTACACCTCTGTGAAGCACTTTTGGACTTTTTCTATATTAAAGGCACTACATAAATGGAAGTTGTTGTTTTGTGTATTTAGTATATATTTCACCTCGGTCCAGTTATAGAATAAGTTTGAGAGCTTTTTAATAAAGTTATGTCTTTATTCTTCTGTAATTACAGCAAATGTTTAATTACAATCGACGGACCTACTATCCCATGATTCGACAAGAGCCGAGATACCGCTTCAGACAAGCTGTAGATCCGAATAATCCTTTCTACCCCATGAACCGCCAAAACCCTAATTACAACTATCCTAACGACAACTATCCTAACTACATCCCTAACTACAACTACCCTAAGTACAATAATCCGACCTACAATGACCGCCGCTCCAACTATCCAAATATATTTAATACTTATCCAACGTTTCATGATTCAGATGTAAGAAGAGTTTATTACATGGGTGCAAGTAGTCAACAAAGTAATGCCCTCAGTTCTGAGCTTTCACTTGAGGACACAAGCAGTATGGAAGGTACTGCATTCAGGTTACCCTTCGAGAATGTGCCATATGTAGTACCGGATTATGAGGTACCTTTTGTACCGGGTTATGAGGTACCTTTTGTACCGGGTTATGAGGTACCTGTAGTACCGGATTATGAGGTACCTGCAGTACCGGGGGTAGATACCAATGCTGTGGATGTTGGGTTCGACCAAAATAACTCTGAGGAACTGGCAACTGAAGTATCTAATGCAGAGGAACCAGCTCGTGTTCTACCATACTCTGACTCCTTGCAAAGTTCGGACTCACTCGGAGTAAACCTTGAAGGTGATTCCACGATTAGAGAGAGTAATGAGCGTACCAGCTACCAAGAAGTAATCTACAAGCCAACTGGATTGGACTTGAAAAATGATGAAACTCTGAACAATGAGGAATCTGTAGATCAGCAAGTGTCATATGAAAACTCTGATGAAGATGATCCATCTGAAGAGAATGAGGTATTTTCCCCTTTCTTCAATTTACTGCCCGACAGACTCAGAGTTTAATTAGTTGGTAAAATACAAGGGGTTTGAATCTCCTCAGCCTTTTCAGCAGGATAACACTGTGTCCTGGGCGGGCGGGGACCCAGAATTATTCTTACATTTGTGCCTTTAGCAATACTGGTCACAAAGGATGCCTGAGCATCCCTGGCATCCATTACATGGAATCTACAGCAGAGAAACAGGCCATTCGGCCCAACTGGTCTATGGTGTTTCTACTCCACGAGCCTCCTCCCACTCTGATTACCACTTCACACCCTGCCCCTGTATCCCTCTATCCCCCTCTCCCTCATGTATACATTAAGCCTCCCCTTTCTAGTCCCCAGCCAAGTTCTGTCAAATCCCAAAGCAGCTTCTCAGTGCTAGCACAAAATCCAGGAATGCTGTAGTGCCGATGAACTCCACGGTCCTCTGTTCCCCAGTGCCATGGACCTATCTTCAACCTGGTACATCTTGCCCATTATCTCTGTATGATGAGCTTAAAAAAAGCTACAAGACAAAATTGAGGAGAGAGGTAAAGGAGCAGATAATATTGATCAAGGTCACCAATTTATAGTTTTCATGGAAAAATGAAATGAAATCAATACCCTGATAATAGTGTGTATGGGGCAAACGCCCCAATTGTTATAAAACAGTGTATCCCCTAACTCATAATGAGCTGGGACCACACTAGTCCCTAAAAATGCAAAAAGTCATTTTTCCATTCCCCAGACTTTTGTGTTTCTTATTTTTGCACGAAACCAGTTCTCAAGGGGTTAAATTAGAATGTGTAAACTTTCAAGTGAAAAGTTCCTGAAGAGTGAAAAAAAAAACATATTATCAATGAACCTGCACAAAAGTTGCATTCACAGATACTGCATATCCTCTCAGTAATTTGATTGAATGGTTTCCTTTTGTCTGCAGACCCAAAATATTGATACCAACGCAGTGGACGTGGATTCAACAGACCTTTCCAATGACAATGATGATGACAATGACGGAACGGAATCCAATATCAATAGAGGTGATTCCAATGGTGGCGTTGCAGCAGATTCCAATGACGCCAATGGGGCTGGTTCCAATGATGACGTCCTCACTGATTTCAATTACAACAATGGAGCTGAATTTAATACGGGCGATGGAGCAGATCCCAGTAACGATGGAGCAGATCCCAGTAACGATGGAGCAGATCCCAGTAACGATGGAGCAGATCCCAGTAACGATGGAGCAGATCCCAGTAACGATGGAGCAGATTTTGAGGAGGAGGGTAATGATGGCGGTGCCACTGATTTCAAGGACAACAGTGGAGCTGATTTCAATCCTGGCAATGTAGCAAATCCCAGTAAGGACATTGGAGCTGTTTCTGAGGACAACAATGACAGCCTTGATTCCATTGCTGGCAATGGAGCTGATTTAAATCCTGGCAATATAGCAAATCCCAGTAAGGACATTGGAGCTGTTTCTGAGGACAACAATGACAGCCTTGATTCCATTGCTGGCAATGGAGCTGATTTCAATCCTGGCAATGTAACAAATCCCAGTAAGGACAATGGAGCTGTTTCTGAGGACGACAATGACATCCTTGATTCCAATGCTGGCAATGGAGCTGATTTCAATCCTGGCAATGTAGCAGATCCCAGTGAGGACATTGGAGCTGTTTCTGAGGACGACAATGACATCCTTGATTCCAATGCTGGCAATGGAGCTGATTTCAATCGTGGAAACATAGCAGATTCCAATGAAAGTGACAACAAAGCAGAAGCAATTAATTTCAATGACAGTGGAGCTGATTCCAATGAAGATAATGATAGCACTGAATCCAATGAAGATAATGATCGCACTGAATTAAATAAGGATGACAGCAAGAAGACTAATACCGAGGTTGACAACACACAGAACGAAGTCAGTAAGTATCATCTCAGGGTGGATTTATCGGTAACAGCCTGCACGATTTGCTTACTTAAATGTTTCTTGATTCTGCCCTTTTCTCTCTGTCAGAATCAGTACCTTTTATGATAGAGCTAACTCTTGTTTTCACAATTCCATTAACAACAATCCCCAACAGTAATAGAACATTATTGTAGTGGCGAGAGGCAATTGTTTATTCTGAGACTTGGGGTTTCCTTGTGTGTTCGGTCTGTTTGTTGATCTATAGTTCTTACCATTTTACACTTTTTTTTGGCGATACCAACAGGACATTGTAGATGCAAAAGATGACTATAGTCTAATGAGCTTGGGAACATTATAATTTACCTACTTATATTCCTTTAAACACTGTAGCCCTGATTCTCCCACTGGAAGTATTGGATTACGGAATTGGGCCAGTGTTGAAGCTGACAGTCACTGTCTAGTCTCACAGGCAAGGTGCTGGAGGGGCCGATATCTGCTCTGAGAGTCACCAGCATCAGGAGGGGATCAGAGAGCAAACATTTTAAATATTCACGACAGCTAACATTAATCAATGAGGTTTAAAAATAAGGCTGCGCTCAGGTCACTGGAAGAATATGGTGCATGATCGAATGTTTTGTCACCACCAAAAACAGACTCTGGTAAAGAGAACAGAAGAGCTGGTAAACGCAGTGTTTTTATTCTACGTTTAGACTCTTGTAAGAACTTCCACTGTAAACATGGAAGAGTCTGCGAGCTCAGTGAAATAGGGAAACCCACGTGCATCTGCCAAGACATGACAAGCTGCCCTGTCACCACCCCTGAATTTCAGCACGTGAGTATAGTTAACCATATTCAACTGTACCTAAATATAAAGAGCTCATACTGTCATAACCGCTCCGGTTTGCTCCATGGTTTACCCATATTGGTCTTACTAAAAATAGCGATTGGTTTTTTAAGGAGGCAAACCAAACCTGAAACAGGCATAGCTTGCAC
This sequence comes from Heptranchias perlo, assembly GCF_035084215.1. Classification (NCBI taxonomy): domain Eukaryota; kingdom Metazoa; phylum Chordata; class Chondrichthyes; order Hexanchiformes; family Hexanchidae; genus Heptranchias; species Heptranchias perlo. The sequence goes on along the minus strand of NC_090325.1, from coordinate 195,510,383 downwards.
AGAAACAGGCCATTCGGCCCAACTAGTCTATGCCAGTGTTTATGATCCAAACGAGCCTCCTCCCACCCCATTTCATCTCATCCTGTCTCCATATCCTTCTATTCCTTTCTCCCTCATGTACTTATCTAGCTTCCCCTTAAATGCATCTATGATTTAATAAAGAAAAACAGGATTACAGTAGTTTGTGAGCCACCCCTGTTCCAACTTCAAAACAATAGTTTGAACAAGTTGCAATATGAATATATATATATATATATACACAATTTTTCATAGAATCATACAGCACAGGAGGCCATTCGGCCCATCGTGCCTGTGCTGGCTCTTTGAAAGAGCTATCCAATTAGTCCCACTCCCCTGCTCTCTCCCCATAGCCCTGCAAATTTTTCTTCAAGTATTTATCCAATTCCTTTTCGAAAGTTATTATTGAATCTGCTTCCACCGCCCTTTCAGGCAGCGCATTCCAGATCAGAACAACTCGCTGTGTGTAAAAAAAAAAAAATAATTCTCCTCATCTCTCCCCCGCCCGTCCTGGTTCTTTTCCCAATTATCTTGTATTCTATGTCCTGTGGTTATTGAGCCTCCAGCCAGTGGAACTAGGGTAGATAGCTAGAAACTATCAAAACCCTTCATAATTTTGAACACCTCTTTTAAATCTCCCCTTAACCTTCTCTGCTCTAAGGAGAACAATCCCAGCTTCTCCAGTCTCTCCACACAACTGAAGTCCCTCATCCCTGGCACCATTCTAATGAATCTCCTTTGCACTTTTTCTAAGGCCTTGAGATCCTTCCTCAAATGTGGTGCCCAGAATTGGACATAATGCTTTACCTGAGGCCTAACTAGTGATTTATAAAAGTTTAGCATAGCTTCCTTGCTTATGTACTCTATATCTATTTATAGAGTCAAGTATTCCATATGCTTTTTTTTAAAACATCCTTCTCAACTTGTCCTGCCACCTTCAGAGATACATACACCCCAGGTCTCTCTATTCCTGCACCCCTTTAAAATTGTATCATTTAGTTTATCTCGCCTCTCCTCATTCTTTCTTCCAAAATGCACGCAAGAGCAGCAGGCACATGGGAACAACACCACCTGCACGTTCCCCTCCAAGTCACACACCATCCCGACTTGGAAATATATCGGCCGTTCCTTCATCGTCGCTGGGTCAAAATCCTGGAACTCCCTTCCTAACAGCACTGTGGGAGAACCTTCACCACACGGACTGCAGCGGTTCAAGAAGGCGGCTCACCACCACCTTCTCAAGGGCAATTGGGGATGGGCAATAAATGCCGGCCTCGCCAGCGACACCCACATCCCATGAACGAAGAAAAAAAAATATTTTCTTTGTGTGTATTATCCCCAATCTATTGATTATACCTTTACTGCAGGGATGGTGATCAGTCAGACAGATTCCAGACCACTGTTAATGCCCCCTTTAACCAGCTGCCAGGGGGCAATAGGATCCAACTTTGATGTGAGCCTCCTTCCTGCAGGGAGACGATGCTGCTCGGCTCCCTCCGACTCAGCATAGCTCAGAACTGAAACTGAGAGCAGCTGAAATCGAAGCTTAACCTCAGCCCCAGTCTCAGGCACTGCACATTAAGAAAGAACAACTTGCATTTATATAGCACCTTTCATGACCTCAATGTCCCAAAGCACTTTACAGCCAATGAGGTACTTTTGAAGTGTAGTCACTGTTGTAATGAAGGCAACGCTACAGTCAATTTGCGCACAGCAAGATCCCACAAACAGCAATGTGGTAATGACCAGATAATCTGTTTGTTTTAGTGATGTTGAGGGATAAATATTGGGCAGGACACCGGGGAGAACTTCTCTGCTCTTCAAAATAGTGCCATGGGATCTTTTACATTAATCTGAGAGGGCTGACAGGGCCTCGGTTTAAGGTCTCATCCGAGAGATGGCACCTCCAACAGTGCAGCACTCCTTCAGTACTGCATCTGGGAATGTCAGCCTGGATTTTGTGCTCAAGTCCGTGGAGTGGGACTGGAACCCACAACCTTCTGACTCAGAGGCGAGAGTGCTGCCCCACTGAGCCCCGGCTGACAGCGTTATAATGCTCGACATTACCAAGTCACCAGCAAGCATCAGTTTCCTTTAACCTGATTGGCCAGAAGTTCAAGAGAATAAAATGATGCCCATGGTTGCTAGACCCCTTTAACATTTTGCCTCCAATTGATATTTGATTTGTTCTTTCAGGTGTGTGGTACCAACAATAGGACGTATGGAAATGCTTGCCAGTTCTTCGCCTCTAAGTGCCTTCTTGAAGGAACCAAGAAGGGACACAGCCTTCACCTGGACTATATAGGGCCCTGCAAATGTAGGTTTTAACCTTTTGCAAAAAATATGTAAGATCCATGTTATTCTACGGTGTCTTACAGCTCGCCACATTTTAATATCTTCATTTAATTTTAGAAAATAATTGGGTGAGAGGTTGCTATTTTATGTAATACTTCCATCTATGTCTGTTATAGACATGGTCCCCAAGGGCAGTGTTGAACAACAGAAACTGCAATACAGGTCCTGGCCTACCCACGAGAAGCACTAAAGGAGATCTACTAATTTATAAATAAAAACATACGACACTTGAAACAAGCAACGGTCATTTGACCGATAAAGCTCACAGTCCATGTATGGCTAGCTCAAACATAAACATCCCAGATATGTGTAGTCTCTTTCTAAGCCTCATGTGAATGTAACATTCCTATTAGCATTTCTACCAGCAATGACCATCTCAAACAAGAGTGAGTCTAACCATCCCCTCCCCTTGACATTCAACGGCATTACCTTCACCAAATCCCCCACCATCAACATCCTGGGGGTCACCATTGACCAGAGACTTAACTGGACCAGCCACATAAATACTGTGGCTACAAGAGCAGGTCAGAGGCTGGGTATTCTGTGGCAAGCGACTCACCTCCTGACTCCCCAAAGCCTTTCCACCATCTACAAAGCACAAGTCAGGAGTGTGATGGAATATTCTCCACTTGCCTGGATGAGTGCAGCTCCAACAACACTCAAGAAGCTCACAGCATCCAGGACAAAGCAGCCCGCTTGATTGGCACCCCATCCACCACCCTAAACATTCACTCCCTTCACCACCGGCGCACCATGGCTGCAGTGTGTACCATCTTCAGGATGCACTGCAGCAACTCGCCAAGGCTTCTTTGACAGCACCTCCCAAACCCGTGACCTCTACTGCCTAGAAGGACAAGGGCAGCAGGCACATGGGAACAACACCACCTGCACGTTCCCCTCCAAGTCACACACCATCCCGACTTGGAAATATATCATCGTTCCTTCATCGTCGCTGGGTCAAAATCCTGGAACTCCCTTCCTAACAGCACTGTGGGAGAACCGTCACCACACGGACTGCAGCGGTTCAAGAAGGCGGCTCACCACCACCTTCTCGAGGGCAATTAGGGATGGGCAATAAATGCCGGCCTCGCCAGCGACGCCCACATCCCATGAACAAATTTTTTAAAAAGCCTCAATTCCCCAGCTCAACAGATATTGATCTAATTTCTTCATAAAGAATGAATTGACCCATGATTAGCCTAGTTTTCTGGCACTTTGTTCTGCATAATTTGCATTGGCGGAAAAAAGCTCCAATTTGATTTACTCTGTTTCTGTTCAGCCATTGCTCCGTGCTTGGATAATGAACTGGGTGAGTTCCCGCTGCGTTTGCGTGATTGGCTGAAAAACATCCTCTTGCAGATGTACGAGCAAGATCTCCAAGTCCCTGGCTTACTTTCCGAGAAAGAGAGAGCAAGAGTAAGTTGTATTCATTCTCTTATTTTTTTAAAAAAGTATTTGTTCCACAAACCATGAGGGGTGACTGTGTTAGGAATGGAAAATTGTTCTACCTTACTGTGATGATCTGGAATGCGCTGCCTGAAAGGACGGTGGAAGCAGATTCAATAATAACTTTCAAAAGGGAATTGGATAAATACTTGAAGGGAAAAAAATTTCAGGGCTATGGGGAAAGAGCAGGGGGAGTGGGGCTAATTGGATAGCTCTTTCAAAGGGCCAGCACAGACAAGATGGGCTGAATGGCCGCCTCCTGTGCTGTATCTTTCTATGATTCTATATATCGGGAGCAGTCAGGAAAAGATCAGGTGAAATGCAACCCCAAATTATTTTGATCCTTGCGAGAAAAATGAAATATTTTTGCTCGTCTAATTTTGGCTAGATGGCTATAGTCACAATCCAGCGAGAGCCCCGATTTTAACCACGGGCAGGTGGGTGGGTAGAGAGATGAGTTGGAAACTCACCCGCTGCTGTGGAAATGAGGGCTGGGCTATTTTTAACTCCTGGGAATCATTTAAACCCCTCCCACGACTTCCCGTCCAGAACAGGTCCTGTGACGAACATGGGACCCCGTTTGCCATTTTAGGAGAGCGCTGGGTAGAGGGCGCGCTGTGCCAAGCTCTGCTCGGTATCAGCTGGAGGTCCACAGCAAGAGGAGCCGACGGGTGAGTCTGTAAATATTTTTGTGGGGCCGAGAGGACCAGGAGTTCTCCTCTGGGCTGCACAAAATCAGCCTGGGCGACTGCCGCTCTGAGTCTCTTCCACCCACCCTTCCCAAGATCGCCCCCACAGACCCACCTTCTTCTCACAGTTGACCCACCCCCCCACCAAATATCGCAGTGACCTGGAGCTCGTTCCCACCCACGGGACTATCGGGCACTCGTCTGGCACGCTCTGCCCGAAATCTGCTTGAGGTGAAAGCCTGCAAGTTTATTCTATAAAAGAATAGCTTAGCGTCAGATTGTGGCCTTTTTATTGCTTTCATTACGAGGAGATAGAAATAAAGTTTTCTACTGTATGTGTTTTATATTAATGTTAGTTATTTACCTGTTCACCTTTTTTGTAAAATAAATTTGCTTAATAATTTAAACTTAAAATGAGGGCTGATGTTACAATGCTCAATCACTGGAATCAGGTCATCAGCCGCTGGCAGATTCTGTGAGTGTCCATTACAATCCATAATATCTTCAGGGCCTGTTGATAGAGTAAATAAGAAGAAACTGTTTCCACTGGCAGAAGGGTCGGTAACCAGAGGACACAGATTTCAGGTAATTGGCAGAAGAACCAGGGAAATTTTATTTACGCAGCGAGTTGTTATGATCTGGAATGCGCTGCCTGAAAGAGCGGTGGAAGCAGATTCAATAATAACTTTCAAAAGGAATTTGGATAAATACTTGAATAGGAAAAATTTACAGGGCTATAGGGAAAGAGCAGGGGAGTGTGACTAATTGGATAGCTCTTTCAAAGAGCCAGCACAGACACGATGGGTCGAATGGCCTCCTCCTATTCTGTACTTACTATGATACACCCTAACTGCAACAAGCTGTACAATCATATGTCAATTCCTCCTTTTCTAGATTAAGAAATTCTATAACAGTGAGAAGCGTCCTTACCCTGGAGACCAGTCTCTCGACCTGCTCCTCGATAACTTCAACAAGAATTACCATTCGTTCATTTACCCAGTTCACTGGCAGTTCAATCAGCTGGATCGCCATCCAGTGGATGGGTAGGAACCATTGACATTCTAAGTTATGAGGGGTTTTATTAGAACAAGTAGGGAGGAACTGTTTCCTCTGGCAAGTGGGTCGGTAACCAGAGGTCATGTACTTAAAATAATTGGCAAAAGAACTAGAGGGGAAATGAGAATTTTTTTTCCAGAGTTTAAGATCTGGAACGCACTACCTGAAAGGGCGGTGGAAGCAGATTCCATAGGAATTTTCAAAAGGCAATTGGACATGTACTTGAAGAGGACTCATTTGCAAAGTTATGGGGAAGGAGCTGAGGAGTGGGACTAAATTGGATAGCTCTTTCAAAGAGCCGGCACAGGCACGACGGGCGAATGGCCTCCTGTGCTGTAAGATTCCATATTCCTTTATTTCAAATGAACAAATATAACACGATAATAGTCTCATTTTAAATTCCTGGAGTGGGGCTCGAACACATAACCTTCAGCCCCAAAGACAGAAATGCTACCAGAGCCAAGACTTACTCGGAGAGCTGCTAATATTTTACAATTGCAGCCTTATTTAACAAGTACTGTCTGAAGGTCGCCCTCCTTCCCCACTAGCTTCCTTGGCTATAGCCTAGTTTGTCCGTCATGCAAACCGTGTTCATTCAAATGATTTTCCATCTTAAAAGTTTTGATCGTTACATTATTGGATAAGTGGCAGAATACCATATTGTGGCAGAATTCCGTTCATCAACCACAGAGGGCTCACAATACACTGAGATTTAACTAGCCTATTTAAATGGCACATTGTAAAGCCCTTGATGCTGTCATTCTCATTTCAGTTATCTTACCCACTCCGAGCTGGCGCCTCTACGCGCTCCGTTAATTCCCTTGGAGCACTGCACTTCGCGCTTTTTCACAAGGTGTGACACTAATGGCGACAGAGATATCTCCCTGAGAGAATGGGGCATGTGCTTCGGCATCAAAGAAGGTGAGGAAATTCATCTGGGTCACCAGAGGGTTTTAAGAGGAGAGGGAGGTGGAGAGGCACAGAAGCTTAGGCAAGGAATTTCAGTTGGAGTCCAGACAACTGAAGGCACGGCTGCCATGTGTGGGGCAAAGTTGGGGGGAGGGGAAGATGCACAAGATGTTAGCGGACTGGAGAATTTGGGGGGAGTTGTCGGGTTGGAGAAGGTTAGAGATGGGGAGGGGCGAGGCCATGGAGGGATTTGAACAAGAGGATGAGAATTTTATATTTGAGGCACAGGGGATCAGAAGCCAATGTAGGTCAATGGGGACAGGAGTGAGGGTGAGCGAGACTTGGTGCAGGATAGGATACACACAGCAGAATTTTGGATGAGCTGAAGTTTACAGAGGGTGGAGGATGGGAGGCCGGCCAGGAGAGTATTGGAATAGTCGATGAAAAGCAAAATGCTGCAGATGCTGGAAATCTGAAATAAAAACAGAAAATGCTGGAAATACTCAGCAAGTCAGGCAGCATCTGCGGAGAAAGAGTTAACGCTTCAGTTCGATGACCTTTCGTCAGAAGCAGTTTTCTTTAAGAGGTGGAATTATGCAATCTTTGCGAGGGGGAGTATAGGGAGTTGGAAGATTATCTCAGGGTCAAATAATAAAATTGGCAGAAAAGATCTTCGATTTCAGCTCTTACTGAAAATTGACCATATTGCATTCCTTTCTGTTGCAGAGGATATTGATCCCAACATTGCCTTCTAATGTGCTGACAAACTGCGTTGAAGATGATGTTGGACCTAAACTTTGGTTCCTTATACACTTTACAGTCTTTGATCTATCAAGATACTATTGATGGACAGTTAATGTCATCTTTATTGATAGAAATATTAAACATGCAAATTATTTTCTTTTTGTTAAATAAATTCATTTCATTTTGGGCATAAGGTTTTCTGGCGTTATATAGAAAACGTAGTACAAAAATGTTGAGCAATTCCTCATGGACATCTTCACGATTTCCCCAAGCTGGGTGAACATCTGGAAGAATCTAAACAACTTTAAGGCAAATTAACCATTAAATGTCAGGGCACATCTGTTTTGTGTAGCATCACCACTGAGTCATCAAAGAAATGTGACACCAAGGGACCTGGAGATTCCTATTGGAGACAGTGAAGACCCTTTGATCTTGACATGTTTATATTTTATATATGTGTGTGTGTGTGTGTGTGTGTGTGAGAGAGAGAGAGATAGAGCTTTAAAAAAGTCATTTTTGTAATGACTGGAACTTGATCTGATTGTGTAGATTGGTTGTATGTGCTCGTTAATCTATTTGATAAACTCCTCATTTCTTCTAATAAAATGTTTTCAAGAACATCTTTCTCATGATTGACTTAATTGTGTGGATATGGCTCCAAATGTCTGGGATTGTTGTAAAGATCCCACGATTCAAGGGATATTAAAAGACAGGACTTCATACATCCCAAAGATCTGACACCTGGAGGACCCCCAATCCTGAAATGATATACGCATGGAGCGCCCACAATAGTTCAGAGGGTAAATGCACTGGTACAGGGCGTTGCTGAATTATCCAAAATAATTCCAAGTTCAATCCTTGGTTTGTGCTGATTTATGACAGCATTGGAGAGAGTCAGGTATGGCTTCCCAGTTAAACAGGAACATTGAAAGCTCGGAAGAGGAGCAACTGTCACTGGGAAAGGCTAAGAGTGTGTATGAAAGAAAAGTGGCTGTTGACATAAAAGGACTTTATTTTTTTTAATTCAAGTTTAGATTATAATAATTATTTACTCAGTATTGTCTCTCTTCAGACTTTTCTTGTTTTTTTAGTCTCTGACAGTTGCTCTTTCCTTCCCTCACGTCCCCTTTTTACATTCTCACACTCCCTGACTGCACTGTGCCTTGGGTCATTCCTTCCATATATCTACCTCCAATTTCCCTCCGTTTCTCCACTTTTTCCCCACCCAGTATCACGAGTCTCTGCATAGTGATAGCCCAGGGGGCTTGGATGTATTAAAGGACCCACAGAACACCACTGCTTGCAAAGTGTAGCTGTTCACCTCAAAACACATGGAGGCCCACACCACCATCCAGATAGATTCCTGGGATGAGAGGGTTGTCCTATGAGTTGAGGTTGAGTCGAATGGGCCTATACTCTCTGGAGTTTAGAAGAATGAGCGGTGATCTCATTGGAACATACAAGATTCTGAGTGGACTTGACTGGGTAGAGGATGAGAGGTTTTTCCCCCTGGCTGGAGAATCTAGAACTAGGGGACAAGGGGTCAGACATTTAGGACTGAGATGAGGAGGAATTTCTTCACTCAGAGGGCTGTGGATGCTGAGTCATTTGAGTATATTCAAGGCTGAGACAGATAGATTTTTGGACTCTAGAGGAATCAAGGGATGCGAGGAGCAGGCAGGAAAATCATCCTCAGTGATTTCAACCTCCATTTCAACTCACCTTGCCCTCTCTCCTGAGTTCACTGCATCGCTTAACCTCTCCCTCCATATAAACTCTCGTACCCATAGTCACAACCATCCCCTCATGCGGCCTCTCTATTCCCATCGTCTCTGATCACTTCCTTCTGCGCCCACCCCTGAAAAAAACTCTCCCCCAAATCACAAGCACTACTCTAAGTGTATATTAAGTAGTGTAAATTGAATAAATCTGCGACACCTGATATTGAATGTTTACGAACCCTATAGATTTCAGGAGTAAATTAGAAGAACACACCTATCCTCTATGACAGTTGGTGGTCACAAAATGCATGCAACTCCCTCGTGTCTAGACTAAAAACATGTTGACTATGGTAACAAACGATAAAATAAGTATTACAAACTCATTCTTGTGGCTATGCTAGCAGACAGTTGTTTGCTTAGCTCAGGTAGAAGCTTAAGAAGCAGTTTTCCAATGCCTACATACATTACAAAACTTGATGTTTGGAGACTGCTTGGTAGCAAAGTTAACCACGTAATATTCTAGCTTAACACTTTGTGTACTGAATTTTTGAACCAATTACATTTTGCACCACACAGTCCAGTATTTATATCATCTTGTTCTACACCAAGATATTACAAATGAAGAGCAATAAAAAAAAATTAGTTGATTCCAGGATCAGATAATTTTTCTAAAAAGTAGATGGTTTTCTTAACATGCCCCTTTCCCTGGCTGAGGAAGAATCAGTCACAGTGCTCCTTCACTTCTCTAAACTATTGTGTTACTTACGACCAGGTGATGTCTGAAATTAGGCCAGGTTTGCTCCGACTTTCTCTCCCTCCCTACAGCCACACTATGACTAAGAACAACGTCTGAGGAATTGTTGTATGAACCACTAACCTACCAGTTTGCATTACCCCACATTTGTATCATGCTCTACTAAAAGCAGAAATTTGAGGGGGTTCTTTTTTGGGGAAAAAATGGTCCCACAGTTCTATCAGACCACAGTAGGTGATAAATGAAAGGTATATTCCACTTAAACCATCTTGCCCCCACATTAACACCTGTTAAATTTTTTCACTTCAGTCTTGCCTCCATATAATCTCTTTATATCAGTCCCAAGTTCCTGATAACTTAATGTTAGTAAATTCTAACAGTAGCTCTGCCAGTAACTGAGCTAATATCTCCCCAAGTGTCAACCGGGCTCAGTGGTATATTCTCACCCGAGTCAGAATGTCGTGCGTTTAAGTCCCTTTTCAGGAATTGAGCAAATAATCTAGGCCTGGCACTTCAGTGCATTACTGAGGGAGTGCTACATTGTTGGAGGCGAGATGTTGAACTGAGGCCCAGTTCAAGTGGACATAAAACATTCCATACTACTTTTTTTTTGAATGGCTTGGAATTCTTCTGGTGTCCTCAAATCACCATCACCACCAACTGGTCATTCACCTCATTGCTGTTTGTGGAACCTTACTGTGCGCAAATTGGCTGACCGGACTAAATTGCATTGCATGAAACTAGTGAAAACATTTATATCTGAAATTTCCTAGATATGAACTTTATTTCCAAAACACAATTAATTTATTTTTCTATAAAGTGTACTATCTCATTTTATTCCAATTTGGCGTAACAGCCAATAAATTACATAAATCATACAGCCAATAGATGTAGAAATAAATCTTTGCTTGTAGAATTGTCTGCGAATAATAAATCGGCATTAAGAATTACGTTTAAATATCTGTAATTCCAAACTGTTCAAATGTTGTGCAGTTATTAACTTTACAACACATATTTCCAGGCATTGTTGAATTTGAGGGACAGAACACAGGTTTTGAACAATGTAAAGGCACACTAAATCCAACATGAGTGATAGACTGGTACAAATCAGGATGATGACCAGCTCAGTCACTTTCCAGGACATGGCCTCAATTCATAAAGGCCTCTGAACTTTGGTGTGCCTACAGATCCAATCTGAAGGCACAATGCCCTCAGACCAACAATACAAAGGTTGGCAATATAGATGCCCCCAACACTTCGCTCCTACAACACACTGCTCTCATATTTAATAGGAACAGTGGTTTATCCAAATCAATAAAATAACTGATAAAGGGCAGCTATTACGATTTAATCAGTTCTCTTGACGTAAGCATTGTGCAGAACATCGATATGACCTGATTCTTGGTCTGACATTTATCCACCTCCTTAAGGGCTGCTTTTAAACTCCAAGTTGGTCAGCAACCTCTCACAACAATGCGTTCTCTGGGTATTTCTCTAAAAAATACAACATGTTGTAACACTCGGTTGAGTTTAGATTTCCGCAATGCTGCAAGTTACACAAGCACAAGTGCAGACTAGTGTTTGTAAGCTAGTCTTCATCCCGACAGCGAGTCTCTGCTTAGTGTACCTGGGGAAATGCTTCCAAATTTTTTTTTCCAGAAAACCAACTTTGCTTTGTTAAAACTTTAATACTTTAAAATTAAAAGTTTCCGTCCTACCCGGTGAGAAAACTTCTGTAACGGGTAGAAGATACAATAAACAGATATTTCAAAACCCCTTTCCAAAAAAAAAAAAACAAATATTGTTAACTCTGCTTCTACATTATGCATTTTGTGGTAATAGAAGCTTTGACCCTTTTCGCATTCTACTTCCCTATTCTGCCTGTGTGCAATTGTAATACAATTAGTTCAGTTCATCTTCGTCATCTTCATCATCTTGGTCAGCAGACTCCATGTCGTCTTCGTCTTCAACCTGTATAAAACAATAGATATCGTTTGTCATCATAATGTCATATCTATTGAAGGTGTAAAGTAAGATTTTATTTTATGGTAAACACACTGCTCATGGAACCCAACAACTCAACTGCCAATTAGCTCAATATAATTCTCAAAAATATTTACCTGAATCAAACGATAGGATTGATCTTTATTTACTGCCTAAACTTCACATTCCTAAACCCAAGCAACAAAGTGTTTTTTTTAAAACCAACATCACACTTACAATAATGCCTAAGTTACTACTGGCTCAATTTTCATTCGTACATCAAGTGTACAGCACAGAAACAAGCCATTCGGCTCAACTGGTTTATGCCGGTGTTTATGCTCCACACAAGTCTCCTCCCATACTATCAGCATATCCTTCTATTCCTTTCTCCCTCATGTGTTTATCCAGCTTCCTCATAAATGTATCTATGCTGTTTGCCTCAACTACTCCTTGTGGTAGTGAGTTCCACATTCTCATCAATCTCTGGGTAAAGAAGTTTCTCCTGAATTCCCTATTGGATTTATTAGTGACTATCTTATATTGATGGCCCCGAGTTCTGGACTCCCCCACAATTGAAAACATCTTCTCTACATCTACCCTATCAAACCTCTTCATAAATGTTTTAACCTTTTAAAATTCTGCTCAACTGCAATGAATATGAATCACACTGCAGAAGGGGCAGTTCACGCTAATTCATTCCTGAATGTGAATAATTTAAACAACTTTATTTCCAATTGGCTTAGTGTAAATATGACTTCAAGCATCTGCCACCAAATGATAAATACACACCGAAATAAGTTCATAGTTAAATTTGACGAGAGTTTCTGGTGTTTACACTGCATTTGCCTGAACACGTTCATCTGGTTGACTAGTCTAATTAGAGCAATTTTGGATTTTCTGCTGTAACTGAAGGACCAGATAAAACATGCACAGTCTGTACTACACCCATATTAACTAGCTTAGCAAAAGGCCATTTCAATCATTAAAATAAGGATGCTGTCACATCATACATACTGGTTCTCCAAGTTCTTTGAGCTTGTTCTTCAATCCAAAGATTTTCTGGTCCTGGTCTGCGAGAAGTACCAGCAGATCATCCTGTTCCTTCTTTGATTCCATCACCTCTTTTTGGAGTTTACTCTTGTCTGTCTGCAGAATGGCAACTGTGCTGTTTGTTGAGGCAAGCTGCTGATTCAGGGAACTTTTGTCCTCTGTCAAGACCTTTACCTGGCCCTGTGCATACAAACAACACAGATTAATCTCAGATAAAACTGCAATGTTAGTACTCGCTTAGCCCTCAAACCCTTGCAACAGTTCTTGTACTGACCACAATTAGAAGATGAAGGCTCTTTTCATCAGATTAAGAGACAGTCTGACAAGAGGTGTTCAAAATTACAAAGGGTTTAGTTGGGGTAAATGGCAAAAATCTATTTACACTGGTCTTTGTGTCAGTGACAAGAGGGCATAAATTTAAGTTCACCAAAAGGGGTGGAAGTTATATTACAGCTTATATAAAGCTCTGGTTAAACCCCATTTAGAGTACTGCATTCAGTTCTGGGCACCGCACCTCGGGTAGGATGTATTGGCCTTGGAGGGGGTGCAGCAGAGATTCACCAGAATGATACCGGGGCTAAAAGGGTTAAATTATGAGGACAGGTTGCCGAGACTAGGCTTGTATTCCCTCGAGTATAGACGATTAAGGGGTGATCTAATTGAGTTGTTTAAGATGATTAAAAGATTTGATAGGGTAGATAGAGAGAAACTATTTCCTCTGGTGGGAGAGTTGAACAAGGGGGCATAACTTTAAAATTAGAGCCAGGCCGTTCAGGAGTGATGTCAGGAAGCACTTCTTCACACAAAGGGTAGTGGAAATCTGGAACTCTCTCCCCTAAAAAGCATTTGAGGCTGGGGGTCAATTGAAAATTTCACAGCTGAGATCTATAAGATTTTTGTTAGGCAAAGATAGGGTTACAGAACCAAGGCGGGTAGATGGAGTTAAGATACAGATCATCCATGATCTAAACGAATGGCGGATCAGGCTCGAGGGGCTGAATGGTCTACCATTTCTATATCCCTAAGAGAAATGACGGGAAAATTTTTATTTGAAACAAGGGATTGTTAGGATACAGAAAGCCCTACCAGAAACCGAGGCAGAAGCAGAACCAGAGCTTTTAACAGAGAATTGGATATTTCAAAAATATAAAAAATTAAGACAGTATGGAGAAAGGGATCAAGATAATAGCTCTTTTAGAAAGCTGATGCTGGCCATCTGGGCTGAATGGCTTCCTTCTGTGTTGTAAAATTCTTTCACTAGCCTAGGATCTACGTCAAGTTCATTGCAAAACATTGGTAACTGTGAAATTGCATCTCTTGTTACGTAATGGTTTTATTGATATACTTAAGCTGCTTTGATTCTAAATCTCATCTTAAATATTGCACGGTGCTAAAAACGGGAATTCTAATAAGGTGGCACTTGTTAACACAAATTAATACTATTCAGAAGGTTTTCGTAGAGTTTTAAATCAGTGAAAGGATGAAGTGTACAATAGACAAGTCACCACACCAACAACTTGCATTTATATAGCGCCTTTAACGTAGTAAAACGTCCCAAGGCGTTTCACAGGAGCATTAGCAAACAAAATTTGATACCGTGTCACATAAAGAAATATTAGGACTGGAAAGAGGCAGGTTTTAAGGAGCGTCTTAAAGGAGGAGAGAGCGGTAGAGAGGTAGGGAGGTTCAGAGAGGGAATTCCAGAACTTAGGGCCTAGACCGCTGAAGGCACGGCCGCCAATGGTGAAGTGATTAAAATCGGGGATGCGCAAGAGGCCAGAAATGGAGGAGCGCAGAGATCACGGAGCGTTGTGGGAGGTTATAGAGATAGGGAGGGGCGAGGCCACGGACGGATTTGAAAACAAGGATGAGAATTTTTAAAACAAACCACAAGGTAGATCCAACATCACATCTGGCTGCAAATATAGAACATACATTACAAGATTCAGGTTTTGGAAAAATTAAACCATAAAAATTTACAATTCAAGCACCACTCACACAATATACACATGTTGCAGTTTGAAAGTTGTACAGTTCAGTAGATAGCTAGAAGTAGTCAGAATGGACTTTTATAACCAACCTTTAACTTTTGATTTTCATCTTCCAGTGCCGACAGTCTGCTTTCCAGCTGTGTGATCCTTGTTAATGCAGAAGCACTGTCATTATCTCCCGATGCTGCCTCAGCTTTGGTTGCAGACTTTAAACAAGGGTGTTCAAGTGTAAGTGAACATGTTTAAATAATTGCAAATTCATTCACAAAAAGAATGCTGTAGCCATTACCCTCCTTTACAGGCTTGTAACATTGAAAATAAACTTTTCAGTGAAAGTTTGAAGTTTTTTCAATGATATGTTACTTTCTACTTTTTTTGCACTGGTCATCACAACCGCTTTTGAATGGAAGGCATTATTCACAGTTGTGAGCCCAGTGCTTGTAGCTTTGCTCTTTTATCAACCAAATTGTTCAGTGGAGGTCAGAAAATGCTAAATCTTCCTAAGCCCAATGAGAGGGACAACTACTTTGAGCAGAAATTGATGCAAATTACAGAGTTAGCTGGAACCACTGAAACCGCTTTATAATGGCTATACCAGTTACGATGCGTGCTTGGGGCTTCTATGCTCAGAGAGAGGCAGTTAAGAGAATTTTAGATTACCTACTGTAGATAGGCTTCTTTAGTCCTTATACCAATGAATGACATTCGCCAGAGAGGCACACGAGGACATTCTCTACGTTTTTGAGTGACACCGTACTGGAACGCATTGGTCAATGCTGATGCACTCCTGTTTTGAGCAGCAGAAATGGGGGCGGGAGCAGTGTTTAGAAACTAAAATGAATTTTTAAAAAATGAAGAAAAAACCTGAGATAGGTAATCTAACATTCGTCTTCATTCAGTAAACCTCCATATACAAAGCATAGAATCATAGAAAGTTACGGCACAGAAGGAGGCTATTCGCCCCATCGTGTCCGTGCCAGCCGCAAAAGAGCCATCCAGTTTAATCCCGCTTTCCTGCGCTTGGTCCGTAGCCATGTAGGTTACAACACTTCAAGTGCTCATACAGGTACAAACAATAGTGCCTCGGGCAGGATTCGAACCTTCGTAGAAAAACGCCATTAGCTTTCATGTCTAACGCCTGAACACTGAGCCATTGCAGCTGCAAGCAATCATCTGGTACAGAAAACAGAGGTGCCTATTTTTATGCCAAAGCAGCACCAGAGCATTGGGAGTGGTCACATAACAATGATGTCCCTGAACTAGGGCAGAGGGAAAGGTCAGCTTGGGATCCTACTCCTGACTGCTATATAGCAACTCCTGTTGGAAAGTGCAAATGTGGATATAAGGCGAGGACAGGATCAGGCTTAGTTGTGATGTCCTCCAGAGTTAAATAGCCCCAACACCCACTGTCTGGACTCAAGTGCAGAATGGGCATTTGTGAGAGGTTTTTGGTACTCAAGAAAGAGGCAGCGCTTTCATAAGAGCAGGGGAGAAAAATTGTGTGGGGTGTGATTGTGAGGGGGGGGAAAAGAGTGTTGCTGAAATGGAGTTTTTGAAGCAGACTGTTTCAGAAGGACAGCCTGACCTAAAACTCGATGAGATGATACCTCTAACTGAGCAAAAAACCTTCCATAGAAAGTCTTCTGTAAGTGTCCCTTACCAGATCCTCTAGCTCTTGTTTCTTGGCCTGAAGCTGGCCAATCTCTGCAGCCTGTGTCTGCACTCGAGTCCTCAAGGTTTCCAACTCCTTTAAGAAAGTGAATACAATTAGTCACACTGTTGACATTAATGGCATTTTAACAAAATTGCAGATGGCCATAATTGCAAGAAGTTGCTGTATTAAATTCAGTTTTTAAAAAATGGGATTAGTTTGCTCTAAACCAAAGTGTAACCCAGTGTTGTCACCAGGTTTATTTACATAGTGAGTAGTACCAATACTCAGTAGTGGGGGCAGGGAGGAAATCACACTGAAATCAATACTCCTCATAATGTTGCAGCAATGTTACTATGTTGATAACTTAGACTTTTCCCTGGTATATGAAAGCTTTGTGTGATGCTCTTAATTTGCTGGCTCAAATTGATCCCAAATCCACTATTCCTGGCAGACCTGTGACCTGTCCAATGGTTCAAAATACTCTCCAGAAACAATCCAAGTTAGGGGTCTATTACCCTTGGTTTTTAGTTCGCAATTCAAGTTTGGAAGGGCAAAATCTAGATTACACAGCTGAATGGTGTAGTTATTTTTACAGTTCAAGTGGACAAACATTTACCTGGACCATGCCCCTTTACAGTAATCACTCCATCCCCAGAATACATAGGGTTGATTTTTCCATCATCCCTCGCAGGGTGCCAGACTTGCCCAGTGAGCTGCTGGTGGGCTGTGCCATATGAAGACCTCAGGTTTCCCACATTGACATTGACTGGGCACAACCCCTGCCCCCCTCCGCCCCACCGACAGGGCCATGTGCTGAGAACTTGGGGGAGTAAGGAACTGAAAGGGGAGCACCCACTGAGGAAAGCCCCAGAAATCCCAGGCTTTCCGCCCCTTCTCCTCTCAGCAACATTTGGGAACTGAACATTCCCCAAGTGCTGCAATGAGGAAAAATGGGCCCATATATCTTTAAGAGAGACCATGGAGATTTTCATGTGATGGTTATATATTTTCAGAATGCATTATCTAAAATATGATTTCTAATTTTTCAGAAAATCCACATGTTACCACCATCCTGTGCAAATACTTAGTGCATTTGTTTGGCCTAAGTTTTTAAAAAGTCTTCCTCATCAGGTAGCACACTACCACATCAGGTGGCATGGTGCACCATTGCACTCTACCTTGGAGCACTAAGGGGTGGGTTTAGATCTGTGATCTCCGCCCACTGAACTTCTGAGTTCCCAATATCATTTATGAAGTTCAGAAAGTGCCAAGCCAAGGGTCTCCCCCTAAGAGAATGAGGGAAAAGTATAAATGAAAGTCACCAATAGACTGCTCTTGTACTTCTCTCATTGACCAGCTCAGAATGATATTGGCTGAAACCTGAGAGCAGGCCACCTGTCTGCTCCACATGGTTGATGTTACAGCCCGAGTTACAAGAGGACAGGAATATTGAAAGAATTTCAAAAAGCAGAGTTTGCACCAATGCAGAAAAAAAAATGTCCTATGCACAACTCCTGCGATTAGCTCGCATTGAGAAAATTAATAGACAAAAATTAACTCGTTAATCGCAGCAATTAACTGCAATTAATTGACAGCCCTAGTGCTCTTATATTTTATAGGGAACGTAATAATAGTTCCTTATTGATAATATGCACATAATATTTGACGGATTCTCCAAAGGGCGTACTAATGATCTTTGTGTAACAAAGGCCTGTATTAATGAATGCACACAGTGCTTTATTTGAAAATAACCTTAATTACTGCTGTTTAAATATACTAGAGTACAGTGATCAAAAACTTAATCCTAGTGCCTTGCTCTCAATAGTTTTCAACTCCACATACACCAAATCTGCACATTTATAAATAAAATACATCAGAAAGAAAAAATTTTTAAAAACCACCTTGCGCAGTTCCGTTGTCTGTTCACCAGCATTATCCAGGCAAACTTCTCCATCTCTGCTTCCCGTTGTCTGATTAGTCCTCTATATAAAACAGACACACCACAGATTTCTTTCAGTTGTTTTTCCACTTTGCACTTTCTACCCAATAAATAGAGCTGTAGTGCGATGTTAATAGGTGGAGACTGACCAAATTCAAACAATAATCGGATTCAACTGAACTGCACTTTGTGTAATGAAGCTAAAATTCACAAAGTCTAGAAACAAATCTTCACCCCACAAAACGTCAACCAGATGTGCAAAAATGATACTCAGAGTGGAAGCAACAATCACCTGGTCAGGCTAAATGGTCCACACAATGAGGAGACTATATACAGTGGAATATCTCAATATGGAAGCAAAGGCAACAGTACAGAACTCAAGTAAGTGGAACAGTGGATTACAAACCTTTAATCCTCCACAACCAAGGTTTCAAATCAGCCCAGACCGACATAAAATGAGTCTGAACAGCTATAACTGAATTCCAATTTACCACGAGTCCATAGCACTCCCATAAATTGTCAACAGAACGGCGATCCCAACGAATGGCTGGTGCCAGATCGATGCGATAGAAGTGTTCTGTTGGCTATAGTGAAACCCTGCATTGAACAAGTAGGGCTGTCCTAAAACCAGTCCCGAGCAGATGTAAACATGCACGTCAAAACTATCCATAATTCAGCACTAAAATAGCAGCGTTACTCAGAAGAATGGACTGTGTGAGAAGTCACAATGTTCATGTTGGTGGCCCTGGGTGCTCTTCTGAGATAGGGTTATGGCAGGCAGCTCGGGCGGAGTGAAAGGGTTTCGTTTGCACGAGGCTTGTGATTATACCTGAGGTCCCTGATTTGACATGGAGTACAAGAAAAAAAAAGGCCGATTCCCAGCAGTTTCATTCCTCATCTCCATAATCGGGGGAACGAGGAGAAATTACCCAGGGATCCCTTTCCTGTTTTCTATTCAGTGACACATATTCAAACAGGATTGGGTTGACTGATTTCCCGCACTCTCTCATCACCGTCAAGTTTGCCCGTTGACTGTCTCCAGTCAAGGTACCAGAGGGCTAGCTGCACTGTGACACTGAACTCCAACAGCACACAGCAGCCGCCTTCAGGAAAGGAGAAAACTAGAAAAATAAAGGCAAGATTGTTAATTGTATGATTTATATCATTGGGTGTTAATTTTATTCAGGTGGTGGGTATCAATTAGGGACCCTCTTGTATCCTTTTTATAGCAGAGCTTATCTAGGGTGTGGTGGTGCATGTGTAAAGGGAATCTCTGTGAATAAAGGCTAGGAAACAACTGAAGACCAGGCTCTAGTATTCTATCCTTCACCACCGGGCTATCCGGTTATAACAAAAATTACATTATTTTATTGGGCTCCAGTTCTTGAATTTTTCTGGGACAGCTAATTTGTAAAAAGAATAGGATCAAGATTATCAGGAAAGACTGAACAGGCTGGGGCTCGTTTCTCTAGAAAAAAGACTGAGCGGTGACCTGAAATTTAAAATTATGAAGGGATTCGATAGGGGTAGACACAGAGAAGATGTTTCCACTTGGGGGGGGGGGGGGGGGGGGGTGCAGTTCTAAAATAGGGGTCATGAATATAAGATAGTCACTAATAAATCCAATAGGTAATTCAGGAGAAACTTCTTCACCCAGAGAGTGGCGAGAATGTGGAACTCGCTACCACAAGGAGCAATTGAGGAGTTGAGGCGAATAGCACAGATGCATTTAAGGGGAAGCTGGATAAGTACATGAGGGA
This sequence comes from Heptranchias perlo, assembly GCF_035084215.1. Taxonomy (NCBI): domain Eukaryota; kingdom Metazoa; phylum Chordata; class Chondrichthyes; order Hexanchiformes; family Hexanchidae; genus Heptranchias; species Heptranchias perlo. The sequence goes on along the minus strand of NC_090325.1, from coordinate 195,490,314 downwards.
GAAAGGAATAGAAGGATATACTGATACGGTAGGATGAAGTAAAAGTGGGAGGAGGCTCTTGTGGAGCATAAACACCAGCATGGATCTGTTGGGCTGAATGGCCTGTTTCTGTGCTGTAAAATTCTAAGACTGAAAATACCACCGAACTGTTGCCATATGCTCAGTTTAAAGCCTGCAAGTAACCACTACTTCTGTAAGGAAGTTCTGCGCTGCAGGTCAGTTCATAATCCACAGCCCATATCAGAGGCCAACGAAGAGTGCTATATTTAACGCATAGAGTAATGTTGAACAGTTTGTACCAGTTTATCAATCACCGAATCCTTTTCAGCCAGCTGTCCTTCTAATACTTCATGTTGCTTCTTCATTTCTTCGATCTCTTCTCGTAACCTTCCAATTTCTTCCACGTCAGCTTTAGGCTGGATACCATTGATCTGCGCTGCCTCATTGTGAATGTGATGTTGGCTGTCAAGGGGTTTACCTAAGGAACAGAAAGATGTTTTGACTTTCTGAACTTGCATTAATCAAAGCAAGATCTGCAAAGCCATTCTGCAATACACCTTGTCCGTGCATCATGTTGACAGTGAGATGTACAAGAACAAAATGTAATTTTGTAATTGACGACAGGAGTGAAACGTTGCAATGCCTCAACACCAAGGATGTGAAACCGTCCAACTACTCTTTGCAGCACACAGAATGGCCAGATTTTGTGACATTTAGGATTTTGAGAAGAATCTCAGCTGCAACGTGTCTGCCAGCGCTAGATTTCTTTTTGCCACTGCGCAATTTGAAAGTGGGTTATTAATAAAAAAAAGATGCTCAAGAGAAAAGATTCTGGCTCAAAACGGAAAAAAACATCACTCCTGAAAGAAAAACATATTCCCACTGAATGGTCACATGATCATAAAACAACATTTTCTTTGGAGGGAAGGGGTGGAAGTTAGACTGGCTTGTTGCTTTAAAATGGTGAGAAGCAGTGTCAACAATGAATATTTACTTTGTTTTGTGTGGTTTCAAGTTTAAATGCAATAGCTTTCTGTAAAATTATTTACACAATGCTAAAAATGGTTTTCAAAAAGTGCCCTCAACTATTGGCAACAGCTGCAAAAATTAAAGGACTCATTGGAATCTCTATAATATTATTGATATTCCTGTCAAAAATCGTACTTTACATTTGCTGCTTGGCATTTAAGTTTGCTGCACCTGCTTAGAATTCTATTAAATCCAGCAGCACATTCAGAGATTATTTTTTTTTTAAAAAGTTGCATTGTATAAAGCAGTGTTATTTTTAGTGCTTTACAAATAATATCTGAAGAATTTGTAGACACGAAGGTGAGTGAGAGGAAAACCAGGTTATACCGTAATTGTCCACAACCATTCCAGAAAATTTGCACTTTTCACAACTCTGCACCTTGGATATTAAAAACAGAGCAAAAAGTTAGATGGGATAATTCAACACTGCATATGTGATTACCTTGTATTTTGAGAAGATTGTACTGGTCCCTTAGCTGTTGAATTTGTGAAGCCTGTTGTGTTATAGTTGTTTGACTCTGCTCATTCTGATTGGTCATGGCAGTTACTTGTTTCTTCAGTTCATTCAACTGCATATCCTGTATTTCAAAGAAAATGATGGCCAAATTTTCAAGTGTATTGAAAAAAAAACTTCAAACACCAACCTGATTTTACTTTACCACCACACTGCCCAGGGAACTATTTTTTTTAGGTCCATATACAATATATTTCAGTGTCTACTTTAAGCATGTAGCCTTAGACCATCTTCATATAAATGTATTCCAATTATTATACCAAAAACAAGTTTAGAGGAGCATTTCTTTGGAAATGGACTCCCAAAAGCTAAAATTCACTATTAAGAGTTAGGAAGTAAACCTCTGCATAATAATGTCACTCTTGTAATACATAAGCTAATCTTCGAGCAACAGGTTTACTATTTTGCCTTCAGTACAGCAAGTGCAAAGCAATCTCACACAATCAAATATTGTATTTTATAATCCTGACCACGCTTTATGGAGATGCAAGACTTGCAAAATAGCAGTCACAAATTTAGCCACTTTGCTAAAGGTGCTGCAGACTCTCACTTGAGGTCTGGACAGCACATGCACATATATTAGAGCAACAAATCACCCAGTCACACATGAATTACTCTCTCAATTCCCCACGTTTGAAGGGGAGCAAGGAGGGAGGGAGGGAAGAATGAGGAGTTGGTTGCCACATAGGTAACTCTAGTGCCTCCTGGGAGTCAGCTCAAAGAAAGCTTTGCCAGAACCCTTACAGCAGATAAGAGTCTGCTTCCTTGAAACATTTTTTTAAAAACTTAAGAAACTAGGTCTGAAACTGCTGCCGCATTATGATGTTAAATCTCCAAATGCGAAATGTCAAGTAGTATTGAATTTAATTATCAAAAGGTTCAATTGCTGGAAGTGCCGTCAAAATGGGCTTTGTACCACCAGATACAGAATTATTTCAAAACGGAAAAATCATAAACTGAACACCGATGCAGCCAAATTGTTTATGCTTGATATGAATTACAGTGGAAATTGGGAGAATCCATGTAAAGATATTGATTCCACAGAAAGACTTGTTATTACAGATCGTTGTCTGCCTGCAACTGAATAACAGCTCAAGGGTTAATGTACTCGATTTAGTAATAACTCACTGCTTGTGTTCAGGGTAACTAAGCAAATGTTTGGGGAGTTTTGTTAGCTTGTAATTCTATTACACCTGTTGCTATTTTAGCAATCCTGTAGTTACTAAAATTTTACAGTTTATATCTTCAGCCTCCAAGACTACTGCAACGTTAAGCTTTATTTTGTCTATAATCATTTATTCCCCTTTCAAATAATTCTGTAACCAGCAACATATAACCCAATGTCTGAGTAAATTCAGTACTTATCAGCACGTTACACCAGGTGAACTATTTTAGGTCCAATACAGTGTCAGAGTCCTTGTTCAGTCTTCCAGCACTGGCTAGCTCAGATCATTCCACTTCCTTTGAGCACTGAATAGATTTCTCAGGTAATAACATGGCAGCTGAGTTGCAAATGGGCTACACAATAGGCTGAAATAACTCTGATATCTCACAAGCAGTTACTTTATCCTGACACAGGTTGATCAGGTCCTACAGTAAAACTGCATGGGAGATTATACTTTACTTGTGGCCTTTTAAGAGCTGCCGAAAGGCACAATATCTTCACACTGTTTTCTAACCTTTAGATGGTCTTCAACTATGTCATTTGAAATCTGTGTAAAGTTATCTTTACCTGTTCACGGATAAGTTCCTTGTATTGATTGACGATACTGTCATGTTGTTCCAAAGACTTCTTCACTTCCTCTTCCTTCTTCTCATCCTCACTGGATTTTTGGATAGCCTTTGTAATAAGAACTAGATTGGAAACAAAAATGGAAACAGAAAATTTCTCAGCTTCTACAAAGAAAAAAATCCCAAATTGCACGTATAGAGCACCTTTCACACACTTAGAATGTCACAGAGACTTCACATCCAATTAGTTACTTTTGAAGTGCAGTCACTGTAGTTTTGTAGTCAAACAGCAAGGTCAGAAATAACCAGTTATTCTGTTTCAGTAGTATTGGTCGAGAGGTGAATGTGGAAGAACTTCTTGCTCTGAAAAACATGCTATACAAATTTTTACGTCCACCTGAACAGGCAGACAGGGCCTTATTTTAATACCACATCCAAAAGGCAGCACCTCTGAAAATGCAGCACTCAAGACTTCACTGAAATGCGTGCCTAAGCTATGTGCTCAAGTCCATAGTGGGGCTAGAACTAGAA